>NC_044278.2:13795276-14144095 GCF_004027225.2 Strigops habroptila
TTCTATTGTGTGTGAGTCCTTTGAACCATCATTCACAACTGTGTGTGTGGTTTAGCGTGATCAAAGTTTTATTTCAGACACTGACAAAGAACAGATCTACAATGAACTTAAAACGCATTTTCCATGCAGCACTCAATAAGATTCACTGATGTTAAAATTAGTAATATTTGGACCAAGACACCTGCATTAGGATTTTTTACAAGAGCAACACTTGCACATACTGACCTTAACTATACAATGTATGCTAAGAAAAAATACAAGGGAATATGCATCCCTTACAGTGTGAGCCAACAGCTCTCTAGCTAACAGAATACACTGCTGGTTTGGCATTCTAACCAGAAATTAACTCTTTAATAGTATCTCTCTTATTCAGGGTTATAAATTACACTTTCACACGAAATTGAAAGTTAATTCCATTTTGTTATATATCATATTCTTGTTTCTGTAGAATTATACACTTTGTTTGTTTGTTTGTTTGAATGAGTGGGCCTTTTAGTTCACTAAAATCTTCAAATTTTAGCATATTTAATGACAGGCTGACACTTGATCACTACTGATAGTTTTCCTTCTTCCTACCATAGTCCCCAAACATGCTTACAGTATGTGCATCAATTCACATGAAGTTTTTTAAATATTTGCAGATTTTGACAGTTTTCTGCGCCCCTACACACATCAAGGGAAAAAAATTAGAAGGTTAATAAGGTCTCAGGCTTATTACCTTCCCTATTATTGATACGGCAGAAGATAATGAAAGAAAAAGGGATGGGAGTCAAAAAGAAAAATGTATATTCAGAGAAATCTGCTAGAAAGTTAAGAGTACTAAAGCTAGGCTGAAGAGGTATATGAATTCTGACATTAAAACTAGTCTTTGAATTACAGAGCTAACATCAGCACTTCAGTCTTGAATTTACCATGCTGCAGAATATTTTGTTATAGGCAACAATTCCTACGTGTATAGGATCCAGAAAAGCCATTCACTAAGTCTTGCCTGCTAATTATTTAAGTTATGCCACTAGACTACATTTTTCTGTTGGCTTGTATGTAGCATGGACCTATTCTGAGTACACTGATTCTCATGCTCTGCACCATGTAAGAAGATGCAATTTAGTTAAGTGACAATGAGCCAATTATACTGAACAATGTTTTAGGAAAATTACTGATAAAATGTGCAGTATAGTAGTTTCATCCCCATCTTGTTACATGCACAAGCTTTGAATTGCCTCAAATTATTTTTACACTAAAACTACTGAATCACGATTACGATATTATACGATGTACAAGACTGTAAAATGTTATAAGTTGTTCAAAGTTTACACATTACAGTTACAGAACAGCCCAAACAACAACCCTTTCTTCATCTCCAACATTTCCTTTTGCGTTTCCATATTCAGTTATGAAATAAACAAAATAGTCAAACTTTGAAGGGCTGATAGAGGCAAAATAGTTGCCATGTTTTTCACTTGCAGTTTCTTCAAATAAATCCAATTATTTGGATTAATAGGCAAAGCAAAAGATACAGTCTAAGAAGTTTATGTTTTGCAGGAAGGTCAAACAGTGATAGAACTGTCCTGGAAATCTTTCAAGAATAACAAACGTTTTGGCAGTAAATATTTTCAATATTTAAATTTCATGAGTGGAATCTTGCTGCTGTGGGGCAAAGAGATCCCAGTTAAAGGTAGTAAAATAAATTAAATCACAAATCCTGAAGGAGAGAACTGGAACATCTAGGCCACCAAAAAAAAAAAAAAATAATGTGGATTCACTGACAGTGGTGGAGCCAAGATTTTCCTCATAGCATTGGCAGAGATATTGTCAGAGATGTAGGTGTGACTGTGGTTTAGTAGAGCATCTGAATTAAAATGCAGGAGAGAGCAGAATTACATACTAGTGAAATGGGAGTTCAAGGCAGGAAAGCTTTTATAGAAGGCCTTTATCCATCCCAGTCAATTAAATAATTCCAGCTGAATTAATTGCAAATTGAGTTGAATCTCAAAATGATAAAAGAACCATATTCATGAACAAAATGCTCTAGAAAAAACAGAAAAAAACCTGTAGTCACTAGAGAGTGAGCCAGATTCTAGTTACCCTACCCAAATAGTCCCCTTGACATAACTGAGAGTGATGAAGTGAGGGTGTACTTCAAGGCTGTGTCTAAAATGTTTACTTATACTGCACTCTTAACAGCACATAAATCTTCTCTTTTTTTTTTTCCTAAGAATATTTAGAACCAATTAATGATTGTAGTGGGATGTTTTTCAATAATTAGAAGTAATAGTAAATACAACTGTAACTGAAGGTGTAATGGTAATGCTATGAACGTTCTGGGTTACACTTAAAGGATTATATGCCCAGTTTTAATGACCTATGTTTCAAACTGCCATTGAAACACTACTGCTGGAGCTTAAAAAACCCCTAAACAATCACATTCAAACTTTAAAAGATACTTACATTTACATTCAGACCCTTTTATGAAGAGACAAGAACTTTAATTTTACACCGTCCTCATAAAAATGTGAGGTCCAAAAGTGAGGTCCAAAAGATTAATTCGTATTGAAAGTTATGATAAAACTGGAGTTTTGCTTCTGAATGGTGTTAGCTATGGACAAATTGGAACTGTCTGTATCTAAATACTCTACTTGAGTTTTATAATACTTTAAAAAGATGGAAAAGCTTCCACATGCTGTAATATATGCTTCCGAAATCAGACCCTGTGGCTATCTACTATTTTACATTTTACTTGAACTAATACTGTATCTACTTAAAGATTTGAATCTTCCTGATTGTTTTTCCCTTTTGGTACTGCTGCCTTGTACATGAAAATGAAAAAACACCAAGGTTGGCTCAGTACAAACAATAAAGGTGAACAACCAGACATGTTATAAAGACATCTTATTATCTTTTTGCCCTTATCCAACTACAGCTTAATGCAGAAATTGCTTCAGGCACTAGAGCAGGCATGTTTATTATTACCACAGATTAATATTCTGTTTGAACAGTAACTCCCATACATGCTTGCGTTATCTTAGTAACTGGTGTGAGGTGATGTATACATTTCTCAGCATCAAGTTGCGCTTATCTCCTCTATGAGAAGCAATTGTTCCCATGGAAAACTAGCAATAGGCTGGAATAACTATGTCATACATGAGACATGGGGGGCAATTATGCCAACATAGCTGATATAATCTGAACTACTTCTAGAACTGATGGGTCAAATTATTTTCAGTCATATGCAATGGTCCTTCATACCATCACCAAACTAATCTGGGGCAATCTTTTGGTCTTAAATTCTACACAAAATATTTTAGCTGTAACCAGTTTTGAAAAAGTGTTAGCATCAAACAAACTATTCTAAATCTGAAAACATCTGTCCTTGGCACACACTCGATCTGACATATTTGAAGTAGCCATTCACAATGACTTGAGTAAATTCAGACCTCTCAGGCAACCTTTTCCCTTAAAACATCAAAAAGACATCTTGGGACACAGTCACAACCTATTAATTGAACTTTGCAGAATAGCAATATGCCATCAAGTTTATTTACTTAAAATATCCACAGAATGTCTAACACTTTTAAACACAACATTTGTTACTGTCAGAGGTCCTAAAATTGTGGTTTTGCTTGGACATCATGTTGCTTTCCACCATCAGCAATAACTCATATATTAGACATTTGGGGAATGCATTTGGGTGTCCAGGGGAATTTTACACATAACTGTAATGGGATTATGCTTTCAGACCTGCCGTTAAATATTTATATATGTGTATGTATCTGTATATAAAAATATATATGCACATACATATTTTAGCACATATGCAGTTTTCCAAATATGCAACCTAACACTGCAGTTCAAATGGTTGCTCTCGATTTTGGTGATCATAAGAAATTCTCTGGTTTATGAGCACATCAAGTAGCATGCATATTCTAACTATGCATTTGGCAAATTAACATCTAGGGATTGTTTAATATTTAAAGATTTTTAAATTTTAAAGATGATAAAATTGATAACAAATTGCAGACTGCTATTAACTACTATAGGAACATCCTCAAGGTCTAGCTCCTTCCATAATTTTCATATGTGAATTTCCCAGCTTTTTACATTCTTATCATTTTTATAAATTATGTTTTTACATCATTAGGTGCTGGGTTGTGGCACTGTGATCTGCAGACCCTTTTCAATATCTGTGGATACAGCTGTATTCCTAGAGACATCTCCCCTTCAAACTGATTGAAGGTCCCCTGTATCTGTCTAGAAATAAAGCGCATAAAGTGGGACTGAGCTAGATTGGACTATAAGACAAGTTCTTAGGCTTAATGCGTTGAGTGGACAGTCATGGCACCCTGAAAACGCCTTCAAGATCTATGAAATTTATCTTCTACTCTTTCTCCCTTAGACTACAATGGCCTAAACTTCTTAGGAAATGAAGTTAGGGTAGCAGCATAAGGGTCCAAATGGGTCCAAAGGGTCCAAAGAATTAAGAGAATTGTTGGGGAGTGTTGTTATGTGCCAACAAGCCTTATTTATAAAACCTTGGACATTCCATTTGTATTAAAAAAAATAATTTCAGTAGAAATTATTAATTAAAGGACAAGGACTTAATTGTTAAAAATGAAGATTTGAGACTTTTGTCTTGTGAATGAGTATTGACGATTTATTTTATTTTATTTTGTTAGTATGAAATGTGGTTTAGTGCCTGATCCCTGCTTCATTCAATGCACACCATTAGCAGTATGCTGGACTGTAAAATCAAGTGAGGCAACAGGTATTACAAACAACACTTGTGTAAGTTAGAATGTAGCCTTCAGGAAAACAAACTCAATTCTGTCCTGAATTTTGCCACAGCTTTTTGATATGACACCAAAGTCACTGAAATCAATGCTAATCACAGGTAGCTCAACTGATCACACAGGTGGGAGTTGTCAGTAACAGATAAAACAGGTAGTGACCAAAGGGCACAAAGTTTACAAGCAGTCTTGTCCCTTTGTCCTGACTGTGAATGTCCCTCTCCCTGTCTATCTTCCTATAAACTTCCATTCTAACCGCAACCCACTTTTCTTCTACAAGCATAAAGGTTTTGAATATATTTCTTGGTTGCTTGATCAGACACAACATTAAGGAAACATGGGACACGTTACTGATGGGAAGTAAGATGCAAAAGACCTTTCTAAGTTTTGCATGGTCAAAGCCATTATGATTTTAACTAAAACTTTGGTAAATGAGAAAGAAATTGATACACATTTTTTGGTTTGACCCACACTTAACAACTAGTCTGTGGTACAATGTGGTATGTCAGATTGCAGTTTTGCTCCATTCAGTTTCCACCAAATTAAGAGGACAGATATAAAAGAAGTCTTTGTAACAAGAGGTTTACATTGAATAAAAAGGAGATGCCACTTGCATTTGTAATACATTGTTGTTTAGGTCTCTTCAGGCAGGTGTGACAGGTTGGGCTAAACAACAGCAGAAATAATAAAAATAAGCTATTACACTGCTGTTAAATCTGGCACAAAGGAAGTGAGATTTGTCCCACAATATGTCACTACAGAGGGGAAAACCCCCCAAATTACTAAAACAGGCACTTTTTTTAGGTCATGGGTGTAAGAAAAAAATCAATCAAGAAAATGCATACCTTGTCAAAAATCCGTAGGAAAAAGTTTAAATTTCTTTTAGCAAAAAGTCAAGTAATAATAATAGCATAAAATGAAAATCCAAGGAGTGTATGACTTAATTTTGTGCCAGTAACCACCCAGAGGGTTTACTTTGAACATTGAAACTTCTCTGCTTGCAGCAATTGTCTCTACACAGGTATCTGCTGTTTTATCTTCTCTATGATTCACTGTTTCTTAAGAACTTCTGCCTAACTTTGCTAGCTAAGATCCTTCGCTGCCACAGCTTCAGCTGACTGCCTTTTACTAATCCTCGCACTTTCTAATAATGTGGAACAGGATTTTAACACCTACTTTCTAGATGCATGGTTGCTTCTATTCATCAGGGTTTATTCACAGTTTATTCACACACCACCATAGTATAATTTACTATGTGTTGTGTAAGTTATATAAAAAACACCTATGTGCATTGGCTGTTTAAAAAGATCTCATCCATGCTTAGAGGGACTGAGCCAAACAATTTTCTTTAAAGGCTTTGAGGAAGAAGTGTTGTCAACATTTTATTCCATACATTTTATCTCCAATCCACAACACGCAAGACTCCTATTGGGACCATCCTGTCCACTGAAATTAGCGGAAATGGGCAGGTTTTCAGTAAGATTATGCTTTTGATCTTTAAAAGATTATTTTAAATAAAATAATTTCTTCATATAGAACAGAAACAGTTCCATTTTGATTCCTGAAATTTATTCTTTTGGGTCATTTAAATACTTTGTCAGCTTTGTTAATAGTTATTATATAATGTAAGAACGAACCTAAATTATAATACCCTAAAAAAAAAAAAAAAAAAAACACCAAAAAAACCCAAAAAAGCAAAAAAAAAAAAAAAAAACCAAACAAAAAAACCCAAACTTTAAAAGAGTCTATCTGGATATCACCATCATTTTTGTGAAGAATAAGCTATTTCTGTAAATCCACATGACTAAATATATTTGTTGTAGTCATCACCTGCTGATGTAATATGGGAAAACTACAATAATAAAGAGTAGGTGGTATATCTGGGAACCTAGCAACTGAATTAGCAGCTTAAATCTTAATATATTATATGCATTATACAGTATGAATCATATCATCTTTTGATCTGTGATCTTTATTTAATTCCAGAATCTGAAAGAGATATATAATCACTGGATATAAAATGCAACAAATGGTGATTATATAAATATACAATTAGACATTTCAATTTAGAAATGTAGCTGCTTTGAAGAAAAAAGAGTTTTTGGAAGAGGACAAATCTATTTGAACTACTGATCTTGGGATAATCAGTCCATCATCACAAGCATTTGAAGTATTTTGATACAGATGCTTTTAATGATCTAAGCCTAAGTTTCCAAAACATCTTTTCGAGGTGGATTGCTGGTAATTCTGAATTGTTTACTTGATGCTGTACTGAAAATAAACAGTAGGCAGAAGTTAATGCTTTTTGCCCTAAGAAGTATTAAAGTAAATTGTGTTCTCATAGAGATGAGAAAGATGAAATAAAATAGTGCTACTGATGCTGCTTTAAAGTTCTATCACTTCTAACTACTTTGCACAAGGAAGAGTATTTTAAAAACGCAGAATACAAACCCACTGTAAGTTATTTTATAGTCAGAAGCCAGAAAAGGGTGAGAGCATGAAGTCCTTAGCTTCTTAATATTTCAGAACGAACAAGAAACCTAACACACCTTACTCCAAATACTGTTTTCTAAGATTGAAACGGCAGTGATATCAACAATGCTAATTTTTCAGGAAAAGAAATTAATCTTAAGGATGCATAGTATGAATAACATGAACACAAATTGGACTGTAACATGGACTATCAAATGATTTTAAAGCTGAATATTATTCTACTTGTTTAGTTGGCAGGTTTTAAGTAGTTTATGGTAGAGAATGAGAAACAGAACTGAGCTTCTATGGTAATCTATTTCATACGAGATGCCACTAGAGGGACTTGTAAAGCCAAGAGTAACTTAAATGAGCTTCGGAAAAAATTGTGGATAATTTATTAACAAAGCTGGAAATATTAATAAGAGGTAATTATAGCTATATTTTTTAATCACACCTAAAAAGAATTTTGCCTTTCCATCTCTGTCTTTCTTTGAGAGTATCCTAGGTTTTTCTAATATTGATAACCTAAAAGACAGCATCAGGAGCATACCTTTAAGATTATCTATAGCACATAGATTTTGTTTTGACTTCTGAATATATTTTAAGTAGGTCTCACTCCCTTTGATTAAAATTCAATTTGTGCAATTCAAACAGTTCACTTGTTTCTGTGCAAGCGAGGCAATGTAAAACAGTATGCATAGTTCACAGAGAAATCTCATATATAGAAACAATGAATATTCCATGAGGTGAAAGGATTGAAGAATTTTCAAATGAATATTGAGAAGAGGTCTTTACAGTGATCTAGTTACACCACATGAGTAAGCTGCTAAAATGGGATAAGGAATTTTCTGCCCTTTACTTATAAATTGAATACTTGAACTGCAGCAAAAGGATATTTCTGTCCTGTCAAGCTTTTCTACACATCTGTTTCAGGTAGCTAAATATGCAACATTAGTCCAAGAAGAGAAACATTGTATTCTTATAAGTAAGAAATAAATTGACAGTAAAATATGTAGCCAACCTAATACAAAAAGATGGTTGTGTAATTGCCTGCTGCAAAATTCAAAGTGTAGTTAAAAGACATTGACAGTTGGCTTCATGCTTATTCTAGACAATGTCCCAATTTATATTAGCAGATAGAAAAGGAACTGGGTAACAATTTAAATTCATGAGAAACACATCTCATGTGACTGTTTACTTTGATAATTGAAGGGATATATCCAGTTGCAGTTCGAGTATAATTTTAAATCTTACAAAAGTATAGAGCTTTAAAATCAGTGTTCTGAAATTCCGGACATGAATGAGTTAAGGTATTTAAGACATTGATAATTTTGCGCCACTGAAATGTCTGGATCTGATTTAAAACAGAAAGTATCATCATCTCTTTCTATTACCTTTCCAGTTGATGTAAACTGTGTTTATTATATCTTAAAAAAATATTGTTGGCAGAAGAAGGAAGACCTTTAAAACTTTCCAACATGAATTTGAAAGTAATGTTATATTGCACAAAAACGCATGCTAATGCCTTTAAAGATTATGTTCTTAGTTCCAGACTAAATCAAATGGTAAAAAATTGAGGAATTTTTTGTATTAGTGGAAGAGTAAAATATTATGGTAGAGAAAATATTAGAATCAGTCTACAAAACATTATTAGTTTAAGAAGAATGCAGAAAACTTAAACATTGTTAAAATGGAACAAAAAACTCAGAAAAGATATTGCTAGTTTGATTAAAAGTTTGGGTTTATATAATTTCATCCTCTTCATATTTCTTACAGGTTTTATTTGTATTATTTTTGCTCATGAAATGCCTAATGACAGATCCAATATTTTGTGTTTGGTTTTTTTCTGTTAATTCTTACAAGGAGAACTGCAAATTTGACAGTAGAGCATTAAACTAAGTAGATTGCTGACCTTACCACACTCTATCGAAAGAAAAACAGTGAAAAGAAAAATCCTGTCAAACCTAATCTGGAACATTTTGGTTAAACCAACAGCATAAGTAAAGCTTTCCTACAAGAAGTTTCCAGTCACATATGTTAATATGAAAGAAGCATACAACATGGCAAGTTGTACTATTATGATTACATGAATCCAGAGGTAATAAAACCAAACTTTAAAGAAGATAAACCTTTAAAATCAAGAGTAAAGATTACTACCATTTCCCTAGCAGGTGAGTTACTTTTAAGGAAAGAACTGTGTCTAATTTATCTTACTAATTAAAGAACGGGAAAAACTTGAGCATCTGCAAATGGGAATCTCTAAATTAAAATTGATTAAAGGACAAAGAAGTGCAGTCATGACACACAGTCGAAAACCCAAAAATCTTAATGCATATAATGTAAATGGATATGATCATATCATTGTGCAGTAATCTGAATACAGTCATATATACTTATTGGATACTGGGACTCAAGTGGTTTCTTCTAACCTCTGGTCCATGAAGTCATCACTCATCTTTACCTCACATCTTTTGTACTTCCTGAGCATGTAACATACACTTACCCTGGAAAAATTAGTTAAACTTTGCTGCCTGTAACAGCTAATATACTAGACTATCACACTGTCTCTGATGGGTATCGTATATTTTTTCTCTGTATTAGTCTAGCTACTAATACCTGGATTTACTAAAAAGGGTTTAAATGACAGGTCTACACTCTGAGAAATTCAGATTAGTTTTTCAAAATTACAAAGCAGGGTGGATACATGTGTCTCCTGAAAGGCTGAATAAACCAACTCTGTCCTGCGATATTTCCACTTCTATTACAGTTTTGCTTTTTGGATATAATTACAAGAACCGAAAACCAGTATGAAACCAATCATTTGAGAGTTAAGGTAACTAAAGAAAAAGAAAATTCTAATAAAGGTAGCAGGTCTAATGCAAAGGAACTAGTTTAGGACTGTCTTCATTATGTTATTCAGAATTTTACTGTTGATATTTTTGAAACCAGAACTTGTGTTCCAAATTACTTCAGCCTCCATAAGGATTTGACCTTAGATTTTAACTTTAATCTTGCCAAGGACAGCACGTAGATGGGCCAGGCTTCTGAAGGGGTTGTTGAAGGATTCCAGCTGAGGAAATCTACAACTTTCTTGATCGAATAACTTAAGGGGACGCTTACATAATCTACTGTCAGAAACAATATTCTCTTTTCCTAAGTCATTTGTGGTATAGCTATTCCATGGTTAGTAAACTCCTATTTGCTTTGTCAGTTTTTTACATGAAAATATGTCCTTCTCTTCCCAAATATATTCTTTGTTAACTCTAGTTTTACTTGAGAACTTTGGGCATTTTTCTGACCCTAACTTGTTAACATGAAAGCTTTGTTGCTATATGAAAACAACCAAGAATCCTTTGGGGGAATAATTTTTATATTTTTTTTCAATTAAAATGGATATTTCTAAGCATTCTTGGACATGTATCCTGCTTATAAAAAGAAAAAAAAAAAAGATGAACTCTGGAAGAGATATTTATTTGAAAGGATATCTCCTTTTACAGTACAGTGCACATCAAAAGGTTATATGGAATTGTATTTGTACTATCTTCAAGTTTTTTAAGGCTTTCAGGTGATACCAAGACTTATTCCAGTAGTCTGTTTTCTGTGTTTTCTAATCTTCTGACCCAAGTGACAAGCATCAATTTTATAAACAATTGGAAATTTATTGGTCTACATTACAAATGTCATGTTTGGGCTCTTAGTAATGAACACAGTGTTCAAGCTATCCTACTTAATACTGAAATTTTTGACGGAAAACTCCTTCTGTTACACTTTTTCCTTTTTGGAAACTCAGACGCGAATTGAGGAATCTATAGCAATGCTTATCAAGACATTCTCCACCAACTCAGAGACTGACAGAGACACAGTACAGTCATTAATCCTCCACGGGATACACAGTGACATAAATTCCGGCTTTACAAGCCACAGGGGACCACTTGACTGGCATGCTTGCTCAACTCATGCTTTTTGATGAAACATACACTAATCACAACTCCTGGCCATAACGGGGTTTCAACTTGGACCTCCAGAGAGTTTCTTGTCTCCTCAATAAGAGTATCCTCATTTGCTTTGCTCTGTGAGGTAAGAGAGATGATTTGTTGCTAATACAAGGTCCTGTATTCAGTTTTTATTCTGGATACAGAGCATAAATATATCTATATGCTTGAGCACAGAGTTCTGAGTCTGCTATTTGAGCATAAAACTTTTAGGGACTGGATTCTGTAGTGAAGTTTAATCTAGATTTAGGCACGTGTGTTTTCTACAATGCATATGGGAATAATGAAATTCTACAGAACGAAATTCACAACAAGAAGCACAACAGGAGATGTCTGAACTAGCAATAAGAAATTATCAGAAATTCTGGACTTTTAAAATGCAATTTTTTCTGCTCAGAGTTTAAGATTCTTTATGCCACAGGTTTGTGGGGCAAGGTGGAAGGATGGGCATGTTGGTTTGTATTTTGTGTTGCAGATAGGAGGACTGCATGCTACATCCTTAATTAGGGTTGCTTGTCTCTTGAATAATTCACATTTCTTTATTTTGTAATCAGCACACTTTTTGGTAAGGTACAGATTTTTCTTGGTTTTATTTTTGTTGGTTGGGGTTTTCTTGTTTGTTTTAAACACAAGACTTCTATTTTTGTAGATGATCTAAACATGAACAGCAAGGAATTTCAGTTCCTAGATATTTATGTTATGAACTGAT
Source organism: Strigops habroptila (assembly GCF_004027225.2). NCBI lineage: Eukaryota > Metazoa > Chordata > Aves > Psittaciformes > Psittacidae > Strigops > Strigops habroptila. The sequence goes on from NC_044278.2 coordinate 13,807,234, forward strand.
TTCTCCAGATGGGGTCTAGGAGGGGGTGGGGTATTTGGGAGAATATTTTATGTTCTCTTTTAGCTCTTCCAGTCATCCACATTAGGTTTTGTTCCTCTAAAACTTCCAGAAGCTGTGCAGGTTGCATATGAAATTGTAAAAAGAAAAGTAAATGTTTATCATCACAGCTGATACACAGCACACTGGAGAACATCTTTTGTGCTGCAGACAGGATCTGCAAGAACTATGCCAAATGCTGAGATGTTCTAAAATTTCCTAAATTTGCAAATGTAAGCCACAATATCTCATGGGTAGCAATAGTAAAAGGGAACAGAATTATTAGCAATATGAGACTCCTTGAACTCCTGTGCTTGTAGCTAAAGAGCCTTTAGGGAAAAAATCGACATTTTCATATCCTAAAAGTGGACCATGTTAAGCTTCATTTCCTTGCTCACAGGTTGCTTAACTCCTGCAATAGAAGTGTACAACTTTAATTATGTCTTCTTAAAATGGAATGCAATGTACTTTCCACAGGCACACGTGTTATATATGATATTGGGCAAAATTGTTCCTTCTTAAAATTCCATTCAATCATTTTTATGGTAATATCTATCATCTATATACAGAAAAAAAAAATTTTCTAACACATTTGTTTTAAACAAGTTTCTTTTAAATTTACATAGCATATATTCTAGTTGGACAATTACAGTTACGCATTATCTTATTACTAGTACTATCTTATATTACTATATATAATGTCTTCAGAGTTTCACAAAAAATACCATCAGATTCAAAGTTAGTGAAAATACACAGCCATATATTCTCGGTGTTATATTTCTTACATAGTATTTTTATTATTTAAATAGGAATTAATTATAACTTAGAAAATTACAATTTCACTCTGTAGTAGGTAATATACTTCATAAATTTCTAAAATGCGGTACTCTCTCAAGATACACAGCAGTCATTTGGTTTATTAAACTTTACTTTCTTTTAACAAAAAAAATCAATTGCTGAAGGGATAACATATATGAACACAGTTTGATAACACACTTTGATTTCTTAAGTACACCATGATTAAGTATCGAAGATATACTGCAAGATTTTATTTTTTTCCATTAGAGTTTGCCTATTACACCATTTTCAAACTGTGAATTATTTAAGTCAGTTGAACATTCTGCTTTGAATAATTTATTTACTATGAAATTGTAAATTGCAATATTCTGTCAAATTTCATGCAATCCACTGAAAATAATCCAATTTATTGAGGGCTGGTATTATTGATTACATGAGCTTCCCTAGTGACTGGTAGACAGCACTGAAGAAACTTTAGTGTAAGAAAGAAAAAGACAAGAGCAAGCAAAAAGGAAGGTTTTTTTTTAATTGACACAATGGAATCATTGGCATTCTAAGATCATAAAACTTTGCATATTTTCCATTTAATTTATTATAATGTGTCAGAGATTTTGATTATACTTTAAAACAATTGTCTTTTAATTAACTATTTTCTTTACATAGCAGTTACTGACTGTAGTGGTTAGCTCTCTTATGAAAATTAGTGTACGATTTGCATGAGCTAATAAAAAAATTATATTCCAAAATGAGACTGTTTGATTTCTTTTTCAAGTAAAGCTAAAAAAAAAGGAAAAGTCAAACAGACTTTTCTGTTTCAGTCTTTGTGAAACCATGGCAAGTATAAAGCTTGGATTTTTTCCAATTAAACATGGAAAATAACACTTTATTAAGGTTCATTCTAGTAAAGTTTATAGAACAATATTTTTTGAGTAAGGCAAATAAGATTTGGCCAAGGAAAGAACAACTGTGGATCTTTTGGAAAAAAAAACCAAACAGACTGTCTGCCATAAGAGAAAGGATAAACCAAACTTGGATTCCTGCTGACCCATATGGGCTGTTCAGTATCAGCCAGGGATAATGTTCTGGCATAACATCCCATTCCATAGTGAAAAAAAATGAGTACGTTGTTCTAACAAGAGATAAATGCCTTATTTAACATACAATTTAACAACTATGAAGTCAATATCATAATGGACTATTTATTTGAATAAATAGACAATTTAGAGGCAAAATTATTCATTCTATGCTTTTTAGAATGTAATTAGCTATGCTCCTCGCAATCTTATGTTTATTTCAATACCTAATTCTTCTGTTTGAGATATGTCTGACATGCCCTAATTCTCCATTTAAACTGGGCCAATGCAGAGTAACCATCTTGAAAGTCAATGGATTGCAGTAGGGTAATGAGCAGAAATGAGCATCAATGTCCACAATTCCTGCCTTGATATACAGAGATTGGATACTGAGAAGATGATTTTCTCTATATGCAGGACTAGTGTTCTTTAAATGGCTTTCCATTAATGCTGCGTTATTTTATTTATTAAGTAATTTAGTTTTAAATGGAAGATTATAGATTTACATCAGACAGGGTCAGATTTTCCTTACTAATTGCAAAGTGGATTATACTGTCGATGAAATTATGTCTGCATTCTGCCTTTTTAGAATGAATAATTTGAATAGTAAAACTGCTGCACATTACAGCATGATATCCAGATATAGCTATTCCTATTATTCAAATGGCTGCTAGTGCAAGCAGCTTCAGCTTTATCTAAAAACTCATTTCCATTTACTTTCAAGCACTGTATCAACACTTTCTTTTCTTCTAATGAAAAATGAGTTCAAATATTAAGTGACTTAGTGGTTGTCTTTCTCCTTGCAGGTCTGAAACTAAGGAAAACTTCAGTTATTCAAACCAGCTAAACTATTTAAGCTACAAACAAATTTGAACTGGATACCAATTAGTGAAAATAGGATTTGTGCCTGCTTCCCAGTTTTCCAGCCACTAGAGGGCAAGATTTTTCTGTGTCTTTTCCCGGGTGAGAAAGTATTTGGCTCCAAATACAGTGGTGTTACTTCCTTCGAAGCATATATGGCCTTGAACATGCCATTCTACCAGGTACATCTGAACTTGGATCCTTTTGCCACTTGTTGATGTGGCATTGTGTACGAATGAACAACATTCAAGGGGCAAAGTAGCAAGATGCCTACATAATATCAGGATTTTCTGAAGTTGGTGTTCATAGTAAACAGAAGATAAACTGTTATGTCTCATTTGACATTAAACTGTGTTAACTCAATTCCTCACTTAGTTTAAGTGTGCAACCTGCACCTTTTTATCAATTAGGTTATTAGACTCTTAGATGCACCAAGGCAAACTTAGATGCACCAAGGATGTCAAGTTTTTACTTCAGACCTCTGAAATGTGAAAGACAATGTTTATTCTCAGATGTAAAAAGGTCAACTACTGTTTTTATAAAAGGAAGTATTTAACCTTCTCTTCGTTTTTTCTTTTGTTCGTGGATTTTCCTTTATTTTTCTCTGGCGTATACATACCACTTCTTCCAAAGATACGTAGCCTTTCACTTTGTTAACCAGAAATTTAATCCCATTTTTCTTTGATATTCTAACACTGTGATTTTTAACACATTCTGATTTTTTGTGGGTTATTTTTGGAAAGAAATTGTCTCTACTTATATCCTCAAGAGATTTTAATTGATCTTCCTGTTTGTTACTTCTAGACAGGCTGGATATTACAAGGCCCAATTATGAATGACTATTTTTTTTCAATCAATAGTATTGTGAGGTCTTGTCTAAATAGCCTATTTGGAACCCAATTGTCATTGCTCTTTTCTTGATTTTTATTTATTGGGTCCCATTGCTAGCATAAACATTAGCATTGCCAACTAAAGCATTGTTGAGCTGTGTAAATCTCTTGAGTTATCACCTCAGAGCTGGTCCACCTTTGATAATAAAAAGCTTTAGTCCTTAGCTTTAAACAATTCTTTTTTCTTTTTTTTTTCCCCTGCTAGTGGAATTTTTTTTTTTTTTTTTTTTTTTTGGGTGGCATTTTTTAGAGGGAAATATTTCCTTCATGTCTCCTCCTAAGATTCGTTCATCTGTACACTAGATTTGCTTGTCTAAAAAACTACGTTCATGGCAGTGTTATGAATGGCACACTGAATAAAGCAACACAGCATTTGACTGATAAATTTGTGAGGATAAATCTAAGTTTTGTAGCACTTTTAGAATATTTTCCCAAGTTCAGTTTGAAAGAGATATTTAGGGTGTTGTCTGTGCCTCCTTGTGGTTTCTGATATCAACCTGCAATTCCTCATAATGTCAGGTCCTTTTGCATTTGACATACACCTCAATCCCCCCAAAAAGAGAGATGATTTGCGTACTTTCTGGTAACACCCATGTGTTGTTAGGCTATTTTCTGGAATTCTTAGCCTGTGGAAGCTGTGTTTGTACATCCTCCTGTACGAATCGGTGTTGGTGCTGAGCAAGTGTCTCTCACGACTTCAGTCCCATGGCCATTGTAGCTCTTGAATTACTGCCTCAGCATAATCCCTGTCCTGGAAGCTCAGTGGACCACTTTTAGTCTGGCCCCTACATTTTGATCTGGTCAATGGGGACAAATTATTTCAAGGGAACATTTTAATTTGCACAGATCCTCAAAGCCATGATACGGTCCTCAAGAAAGTCCATCAAACACATATACGAAACAAAAACACAGCATGAGTTTAAATGAGAAAGAATCCAGAAGCAGATTGGGTTACTCTTTAGGAAAAGCTGTGTCTGTAAGGACTGGAAGATAAAAGCCACAAGAATGTCTTAGCTGCCAGATACTATCTTAATATATTATCTTCCCTGACATATCTTCTTTAACAGAAAAGATAGCAAAAAGAACTGAAACCCTTCTATACAACTGATATTCTACCCTGGAGAGGTGTTCAAGCCATAAGTGCAGTAATATATCTGCAGTCAGATATTCTGAGTATCAATAGCCCTGTCAAGTCAGCAGAGTTGTAAGGCGCCAGTGATGAAACCACTCTAAGTGGAAAGATAGTTATAACTTTCACAGCTATAACTTAGTTTAGAATATATTGCCTACAACTATTCTGAGTAGTGGGTACTGTCAAAAGTGCTGTTCTCCAACTGAAGAGAAATCTTAAATATAATTTTTGAATAAATAGTATTTTAAATATGATTTTCAAATTGAAATGTAACACTTCCTGAGTAAATCTTACTGCCGTATATAAAACATATACAGTGGGGGACCAAATTACAGAAAAGTTCTAGAGTTCTCTTAATTTGTATGCTACTCAACATTACGAGTTGTGTGAAGACTTCGGAGAGTAATAGTAAACTCTCCATTAAATGCATTACTAATGCCAATCTAAGAATGAAGCATTCTGTAATGTTTAATATAATAAAATATAGTATCATATGTTCTTTAAAATGCAATATATAAACATATATAGACATATAAACTACCAATAAAACAATCATAAGCATCGATTGTTAGTTGGTTGAAAAGACAAGCAAGAAAGGTGAATGCATTTGTTCAACACTGGCCACCTCCTTAAATGTAAGTCATATTTAGTGAATCTAAGAAGAGTGACCCCTGACTTTCTTTAGTTGATCAAACTTAACTGTAGCTTCTCAACTCATAGGAAAGAAGTTGCTGATACAGGTTTACTTGAAGAAGGCAAACAAAGTGTCTTTGTAAAATTTCAGCAAGGATCTAAACATGCTTCTACTGCATATGCAAAATATTCACATTGCTTGAAATATTGAGAGCGATAAAGAACAACCAAATTAAATGCTGAACGCTAATGCTGAGGCTGGCTCCCTGAGGCAGCTGAAATCACTGGTCCCTTGCAGTGAAGGTAAGAGACAGACTTCAGCTAAACTCAATCCAGTGGCAGCATCTACTCTGCACTAGTTGATGAGCAGTCATTACCATTTAGCTGTAAACAGCTATATGCATCTTAGGAAATAAATGAAGGACTTGAACTAGCAGATTGAGCAACAACAATCAGTTGTGCTAGCTGCCTGTGTCAGAAACCCCTCCTTCTTTGGGCATAGTTTGCTAAAAAAAACCCAAAACTATGAGCATTATGTCAGTTTTAGACCTGAATGTTCAGTCTTTGTTTCTTTTTATTGACTGCTCTATCAGTTCACCATGTATCTCAAGAATGATCATGACAGTACCAAATGATGCAAAATTGTTTGGGATGTAGGTTGAAGATGGATGAATGAGGCAAGAAGTTTTCACTATAGACACCCTAGTTCTATGCACTACAAAAACCATATAAAATCCTTGGCAAGTAAGAACTTACATGCATGACACAAACTTCCTACAAATATAAGAATTTCATTGTTGCACTTCTTAAAAGGTAGTATGAAATGGAGGAGGGAAAATCTGCACAGTTCTGCTTTGACATTTTAAAATAGAAATTCTGTTCACCATTCTCAATTGCTTTCAGGGTATTGTTAGGTTTATTCCTTCCTACATTAGTAAAAGACATGAAATGTTTGTAGGGAAAACTACTTTTCTTCCCATCCATTAGTCTGATCTAAACATATGGTGTAGCTATCAGCCTTTTTAAATCTGCAGCACCTTTACTGAAATTGTAGATAATTTTGCATATTAAATAATGGGTAAAGAGCAATATGGATGACAATTATTTACTCTCTGGTGTATAAAGCAATCTCAAAATTAACCATTCTTCAGTGTGTAGTTAATATATTCTACATGAACAACCAGATTAATTGTGTGTCTAGTAAAAGTTACAAGTATAATTGCATTGCTTTGCTCATAGCATTTTGATTTACAATTTGAGTCACTTAAGGACAAAATTATGACTGTTCTCTTTTTAAATAAAAAGAAAGTAACAAGATAGTTCATTTACACCAATACATATCCATTAATTCTTGCATTTTTCCTCTTGTGAACATCAGAACTTAGTGTTGTAAGGTTTTTTTTTCTTCCTAAAACACTTTATTAAGTCTTTTTAAAGATGATGCTGCTTCTCCCAATGCCAAACAACATCTGAAAACTAAAGGTTCAAAATACAGCATCATGAAAATAGAAGCCTTGAACTTTTTATTTCTTCCTGAGGATTTGGTCTTTGATTTTTGAAGATATAGGGTAATATCCTCTGTTCCATTTCTCCCTATTTGTAAAATTGCTGCAAGAGATTTGTGTGTGAGCTTGTGCACATGTTCATACATAAGCATGTATTGATGCGGACTGTAAAACAGATTTCACATTATGAATTAACCTTCTCTAAGAAGGAGAAATTTCTAACAAATTTTCTTCAGTTGCAGTTAGAGATGATACTGCGTACCTCAAAATGCAACAGCTATTCAAATAGAGAGCAAGATTATGCGTCCTGCAAGACCCTGTGAGAATCAAGGAAGATTAAGCTACCTGCTAGCTAGCAGTTAATGGAAAAAATCTTCCCTTATGGTCCTTATGCACCAGAAGGAGAATTAATTTAAATCACTAAGTTATGTTTATGCAATTGCCATATCTCACTAGAAATTCCATGATTCTGCTATTTAGTCAGGCCAACTGTGTGAAACCAAATTCTCATGGGTGATCAGAAAAATATAACTTAATTTACGCATTAAACAGTTAAAATAAAGCAAGAAGCTTACAATACACTTCAAATCCAAAATTTAGGAAGTATATTGTTCTAAACAGTGTCCAACAAATTTATTCAATACATTATACAAAGAGAATGGCAATGAAATTCCAGCAGGGAAACCCTTAGTGTTGTTATAGCATACAACATCATAGACACACTTTGCAAGTTTTGTATTATCTCCTATCTATCTCATTTACAATTTCAAGGTTTTAAAGCCAGTCCAGTAAACGCTGATGTGCCTCTCCAAGACGCACAGTAGCTGTATCATTGGTATGGCTGCATGATTACTCTTAAGTCTCAGTGGTAGCTGCTCTCTTAATGAGCCAGGATAAAATCATTAAAAAGTAATTGTGTGCAGGTTTTACAGATAAGTCCCTGCTCTGGGACAAAGCAATGCTGACAGACTGTAATATATCTAAGGCAATATACTCCTCCCTTCCTGTTTAATGAGCTATAGGTTTTTAGTCTGGGAGTTATGGTGATCGGCAGAAGGAATGCACAAGAGGTTGGCCTAGAGGCATCTGTAGTCATCTGTATGTTATACATGGCTGTATTCGATACAGACAATGAAAAGATGGGATCCAAAACCAGCTCTGAAAACTCCCCAGAAGTTCTGTGTTACTGTCTGTGTTACCATTGCCTCTGCTAATTTTCAATCACAGTACTCAAGTCCAAACATACATTTGCTTTCAAATGGTAGGCTGTATTTGCTATTACCCTTTAATGTAAGAGAAAGCATACAAAACCAGGACTTGAGTTACACAGCAAAACTGGTAGAAAATCTAATTCCAGCTTGTAAAATAATTCAGAAAATAGTTGCAGTAGAGGGTTTTCCATCCCTTAAAGATGGAATGCAGTTATATTGTGGATATATAAAGATTAGTTCATGTCACAAAAAGAAAGAGGAAATGAAAGATAACAATTCCTTTCAGGAATGCAAATATTCTTAGTATACTACATTCATAATTAAACACAGTCCATGCAACAGTCATTTTGTAATAGCACTCTATGAAAGCAAGAAAAATAACATGTGTAAAACAGGTAAGATTTCCCAAAACATGTTAAGTAAACCACAACATCTGCAAGAAGATAAAGATGTGAATTAGAGGTACCTGGTCTGCTTTTCGACTCACTGGCATGTATCACTTCATAACAGCAGTCTGCCATACAACGTATTCCACTTTCACCATGCTACTACCAAAATTTCAAACTTTTAGCATTCACTGCACTGCATCTCTGCAACTCCACTATACCTCAACTTTGCCTGCTTAACATCATAACCCTGTCAAGAACAGACATCCAGTGAAATAAATTGGTGAGTTGGAAAAAAGCAGATTTTAAAAATCTTTGAAGTATAACTTCGCTGTAAAAACACTAATTTCCCAGTTCTCCATAACACATTTTAACATCTCTTGATGAGAATAATAACAAGAGCATATAGTAAATGGCATTGCAGAGATCTGAGCAAAGATGTTTTCATGCAAGTTGAGCCAATTTACTGCAATTTATTCTCCACATATTGATGCCTCCCCCAAAAATGCTGACACAAAGTAAACTTACTCTAACTCCTCTATGGGGAGTATATTTTGTGCAATGCTTTTATTTAAGTGCAAAAGAACGGAATTTAATTTCATCATTTTATGGGATGAAATCCCTTTTTTGACACACCAAAGGAAGAGTTTTTGCTTATCAGGGAAGATAGGAGTGTTGTACTTCCTCTGATGGTCTTTATCTATCACTTTTTCTTTTATAATTTAGATCCAGAAGGAGAAAGAGACAAATAGCAGTACTCCAAACCCTAGTAATAATTAAGTTTTAGAGTTTACAGTATCTCCATTTGGACTCTTCAAAGGCAAACCATGGGAAGTTATGTAATTTCAGTGAAACCTCTTAAAAGAGGAGTATAAAAAAGTACATGGGTGTAGAAATATACATTCCATCAGTCAACACTATTTCTTATTGTAGATATCCACATACACATACTAGTACTTCCTTAACTTCCCATCCAAAAGAGCTCAAGTTTTCCTGAACCCTTTTCATGATATGAGATGTTCAGTTACAGTTTTTATGAGAAACGATAAATCCCTTCTCTCACACCGCAAGGCCCATTCAGCTTCCCCAATCATTGTAAAACAAGCGCAGCTTGTTTTCTCTCACATACTATCTCTCACCTCTCACCCCAACTATGAGGAAAGTTTTTCTTGACATTTATGATGGTAATGGCATCTGTGCTGTTCAGTGCATTTCTCCCTATGTGTTTCCATCCTTTCCCACCACTAGCTTATGTTATACTACAAAGCACTGTGCCACAAAAGGGAAGTACTTTGGCCAGGCCTTGATGCTGATTATTCACAGGGTTTGCCCTGCAAAATGTTTGTCTTAATACTGGAATATCAAATCAAAAGGAAGACGTTCTCTCTTTCTTTTCCCCTTGCCTTTAGAAAATAAGGTAATTTGTTATGTAAAACAAGAGACATGTTGTAATAAATAAAATTGTTACTTGTGGCAAGAAGCCTACTGGCAAAATGATCAAAGTCTGAAAGAACAGATTATTTTTAGCATGCCATCTAAGCCTAAACCTAAAGAAGACTGTTCCATTTGAGGGGGTACACAGCTGTTGCAGTATCTCAGGGTATGGATTTGATTGCTATTCTATCCAATACAACAACATATTGAATTCACCTCTTACAGATGAACACATTTCTCATGTTACATGATCTACACATTTCTCTTACACTAGAGTGCAGGTCTACTAGAAAGGCATTTTATTAAAGCAGCATTTTTCTAAATGATGCTGTTAAAATGTATGAAGCAATTTCTTCAGCCTTGTTAGCTAGACAAGCTGTTCTTAAGATTTAGACCAGGAAAGAGTAAGTGACTACATGATTGGCTGGAAGCAGATTTGACTTTTGCACTTGATTTCAATATAATTTTTTTTATTTGACCTTCAACAATTCTCTCAACAATGACACATTTTCACCTCTGTATAAAATATGGATTATAATTCCTTACATCTTTGCACTGTGAGAACAGAGACCTTGTCTTACAATAGCTCTGCACATTTCAAGCTTTATTCAAGACTGACACCTGCACCGTCTAATACTCGCAGGATACTGGGTAGTTTAGAGAATAACTCATTTGTGAGTTCAGAATATGACACACACAAAAAAATTTCAATCCCATGTTGTGAACCTTTAGATCAGACTGAAAGGGCAAGCTTAGTAAAAGCATAAGCATTTATGCTTTATGGGGATTATTCTACTATTATTCATTTTACAAACTTCAGCTGAAGGGATATATTTTAATTTTTCTTCTATATTCTGTCCTTATTCCTTGAGCTACATAATTTTTAAGTCCATTCACGTATCACTGATGTTATAGGAAAATATGATCAGAATTCATAAAGACAATGCACTGTTGTAAACTTACTTGTTTTCTGATATCATCCCTGGAGGATTTAGCCTTTATAGAGATAATTGGTGACATTTTCAAGTCTCCAATCTCTGCTAATGTTGGGCATTATAAATTGCACACCAGAAGTTATTGATTACTGAGTTTCTTTATGCAACCGAGAACATTCAATGCCTTGGAGGAACTAACCCTAGCACCTCAGCCTTCTGTTTTGATATTGTATCTAGACTACTCACCCCATAAATGACATCACCCATCCTGTCCACAGTCCCTTCAAATGTGGAAAGTTTCTACGGAACCATGTAACTTTAATAAATCTGTTCACCTTCAGGGTAGGATGGGAGGATATGAAACTTAGATGAGCTATCTTTCCACCAAGACTCTGGCTTAGTGCACGCTGCTTGAATTGTTCTTTTTAGAATGCCGGCCATTAGAGATTCTGTAATAGAATCACTCTGTCTCTGTAGCTTGTAGAACCAACTACATCTTTCTTTTTTTATGTTACAACACTGATCAGGATGAAGCAACGTCCCTCATCACAAAGATATGCGTTCATGTTCCAAGGGCACTGAAACTTCTGTTCTATTCTACATTTCAGGCTTTCAGCTTAAAAAATGGAAGATGGAAATAAGCACGAGAAAGTTAAAGCAAATAAAGTTTCTGTAATCCAAGGAAAATTTCAGCCAAATATAGGAAAGAAATTAAAAAAGATGTGGATAAACCCAAGAATGAAACATTAAGTTCTGCAACACCTTTATCTGTTTGCATAATGAAGAAGAGAAAGCTTTCCTAGAAAGCAGTTAGTTTTATTTCTATAGTGTACCCTTTAAGGTGAGCTTGTGGTTACAGCAGAATTATACTACCATATATAGTACCTTCTATATGGCTTTCTACCTCTGCCATAAGAAAAAAAGGAAGTTTTTTTTCTTAAAGAAACATCAGAGTATTCCTACAAAAAAGACCTAATGAATTCTAATGACCCAAACAAAATATAACAAATCTCTATCTGCCCCTGTGTCAGGAAGTGAGAACATCTCTCCATTTCAGTGGGTGGCAGAACAAAATTCGTTACAGGATCAGACTCAAGCCATACTCAGGTTCTGAAGTAGATATTTATACTTTACAGTAGCTATGTTGTATTTTTTAGTCAACGTTAGACCTTGTTCATCTTTTTAAATTTCATGTAAATGAAACTGAATGAATAATTAATGTTCAGCCTCAGTAAGATGGAGATGGACACCCATGTACTCAGACTAAAAGTCTCACGGGAAATGTGTCTAGTCATTGAAATGTGGCTTAAGAAATTGTTGAATTTTCATTCAGGCAGTACATGAAGCAAAACATACGTGCCTGCAACTTTTACCAGCAAATTGATAGAATAAGTTCTATTTATACAGAACTTTAAAAAATATTTATCACCTTCTGAGTTTATGGCAGCAGTTTATTGCCTTCTTTATCTTTTCTTCTGCAACTTCGAGTTGTGCCAGTCCACAGAATAATATATCCATCTGAAAAGACTGACTAGAAAGCTATAAGGTTTTATTCTATATGAAAACACAAAACCTTTAGAGAATCTCAATTCCATCCGGATGGACATTTTCAACTTCTACATTGACAAACTGATTTTAAAGAAGCAGTTTCCTTCTGTGTGATTCTTACAGATGTAGATATATCATCATGGAACTTAACTTATATTTAGACTTTTGGTATTTAAATTTTTTAGTTTCCAGAAAGGCATTAACAGGCATTAGACTGACAGAAAAGAGGAGAAAAATAGAATAAGCATGAATTAAGTGGAATACAGAACAACAAAACGAGTAATATCTGTTATACAAAATGGTTTATAAAGAGCTATGATTCTTTATCTGTGCCATACAGGAACGGCAATTACTGGCAAAAACAGTGGGAAAAAATCTCTAAAATGGTCTGTCTTATTATGAGACATGTTGCCTAATGAAAGTTGTTTTCTGTTTTGCTTCTGTGAGCAAAGATTTTTTTTTGTTGTTACAAAAATAACAATGCTAATTTCTTTTGCAACCCAGCAGAATCCTGAGTAACAGAGATATAATTAAAGAGCTTTAACTGGTGCTAAGTAATTCTTTTCTGTTCCTTATTTAAAATGCATTTAATACACATCTCTTTGTTCCACAGCCTATCTTCCAGATCTTTTAGAAGAAATAAATAATGTTAACTGTGGCTGTACTGAAGATGTTTTGGTATATGTTCATTTTTGTCTCCATTATAAAACATAAACACTCAAGTGAGGTGAAATTTGGGAAAATTTGGAAGTCAAGAAAGCTCTTTTTGCTGAAATTTCATCAAGGACTTCAGGAGCCACAGGCTGGATGTTGAGTCAGCATCTCAATAAGCTAATAATTATTCTCCCTGAAAGTTTCTGAAGGACTGAAATGGAACATCATCATTCACCCAAGAGTAGAATTTGGATCCAGACAAAATGTAGTGAACTACACCAGTGCTGATATACCACATATGCTTTTGAAAAAGCTGAGCATCCTCAAAGGCCTTTGTCATAAATTTAAGCATGGCTGAATCTTTCACAGTTGCACAGTAAAACATGCCAAAAATAGTGACTCAAGTGGTGAAGCTAGAAAAAAGGTAAAGGTTTTACAAGGTCCAAATCAATTCCAAATTCATTCCTTAACTAAGACGCCAAGCTTTTAGGCCTCAATGGCAAATCCAAAACCCAGATGCTCTGCAAAAACATGAGATGCTCTTTAGAATCATAGAATAGTTAGGGTTGGAAAGGACCTTAACTATTCTATGATTGATTTGTAAGAAGCTCTTTACAAAAGGTTTATCCAAAAGACAGCAATAGAAAGATCAGATCATTTCCACAGTGGCTATTATTAATGACTGTAATCTAAAGTTTAATGTTGTTACTAGAATAAGTGTTGACCTCAGTTGATTCACTGGTGTTTTAGCTGAGAAAATTCATAATTTTTTATTAGTAAGGTCATAAAACTAGTTCATTTCAACGTTTGCACCAATGCTCTGTTTTAATAACTTCATCTGAATAAATATGGTTCTGCTTAAATTGAGTGGGAGCTGGAATGTAAAACCTGTGCTGCTTAGTTATTTTCACAACGGACATTTTTTGCAGCTGTGTGCTGCCAGTTTATTTTTTTGACAGACAAAGTATTCTGGCTTTTCATGACAGCCAAGATAGCCTATTCTGGTGAAACTGCAAACAGGGGAAAGGAAAAGGCAACATCTGATAACACCTACCTACACTGAATAAGCCATGCAAAATGTTCTCAAACTGAGATGCTGTCTGAGAGCTGTGAAACCAAAGGCGGCTTGACACATGCTTGCAGGTATTAAATCCACACACCGTTTCCAAGCTTTTGAATCTCCTTCACCTCTACAGCAGCAATGCTGAAAGAGTTCATTATTAGGATTGATATTAAGGGCTTGTTTTTACCAATTAACTACTGTTGGAACTGATCTGCAATGTTTGCCAAGCTACATTCTACCATTTCAAACAGTATTAATATATCCCATAGCTTGAGAAACTACTCAGCAGAGTGGAGGCAATAAAAAGGCACTTACTTTTCAAATGGGATACTGACAACTCTGTATGTCTAGGGGGAAATAGAGGGCCTGGAAGAAGGTCCCGTGAGATTAATATGGTCAATAATTGACAGGAACAAATAATAATAGTGACGGACATATGGATTCCAAGAAGATGCTCCAGGAAGGTAATTTTTTTGTATCTCTTACGTCAGTTAAGGCAGATCTTCATATTTTAAGGTCTCTATAGCTACCACTGTAATACCCCAGAAAGGGCCAAATTCTTCTATTTCATAGATGGTTTTGTTGCAGTAGAAGTATAGGTTTGTTTTTCTCTTTTTGTAGTCAGAATTAATTTTTTTTAAGTATATAGATTTTCTGTGTTTGATTCCATTACAAATGGAAACGACTGTCTTTCTCAAGGGAGCAGCAAAGGTATAGTTTCCAACAACTTTCTTGTTGAACCAAAATGAAATCTTACAACTGGGGTGATACTGTAGCATGAAGATGAAGGTATAATGGCTGTAATTTTTGCAGGTGCTAATGCACTATTTCTGAAAGTTGCTAGACACAAAATATGGGGCAATAAATCACTAATGATGGTTTCAACACTGTTGATCCCAGTTAGTAAATTATATTGAATTCACTGGGCTTATTATTTGTGACACTGATATTTTTGCATTCAGTATATGCCTATTATCAACCAGTGTGGGGGGCTGAGTGTTAAATAATCAGAGTATAAGCAAACAGCAGTTTGAAGACTTCTATCTAGATTTCCACTATTATGCAGATTGAAAGAACTAAACAGGCATCTTAGTATGGTGCTCTCTAACAACACTCTGAATGCTCCAGAAACTTGTGTGAAGCTTATCCTGTACTTCTCTTTAGTAACACCACCCTTACAGGCTCCATATAGCCTTTATTATTCTATTATCCTTTCCATCCACCTTCTTGAAGACTGTTGTATAGAGAATTTGTTTTCATAACTCTATTTCTTAAAGGAGAATCCAAGCAATGAAATGAACTCTGAGGCAACTCTTGTTGCAAGAGGTCAATAAAGAGGATTTATTTACATTGGCTACTTGTTCTCCTGAAAGAACAGGAGCAAAGTTAGTGGTGTGCAGTATTCTTTTACTACCTTGAAAAATTGCTCACTTCAGTGATCAGGCCCCAGTGACAGCTCAGTGTAATGAAGGGTGAATTGTCTCCCAGTACACACTCTGCTAGGTGTATGCCTTCACAACATGATGCTGGACAGGAAGCAAATAGTTCCCCGAAACTCTTGTAATGCTTATTAGACAGTGTCACAGGTGTTTACTAATGACAGAGTGATCTGTACCCAAATAAAAGGGAAATATTGGTATTAACTATTATCTAGTATCAATGTTGTCATAGTTCTGGGTGCTGCTCATTCACATGGACTATGTGGAAAAGGAACTACCATAACTACTTTAAGCAAAAGATTTTAAAAAATGAGATTTGCAGGACGTCATGTCCCAGTAGGCATGAAATAGTTACAGAAGAAAGGATAAAGTGCCTGGATGTTTTCTCCCAGCATGTGCCAGGAATCTGGGCAGCCACACCTCTCCCTTTTTAAAAGTTGGTAAAACATAACAACCTTTATCCTCCCTGTTTATGTCATATGCAACATATTTCTGTCTTACAGGCCTATTTCACCAGAGAAAATGTATTCTATTTAACATGATATGCAGAAGCCAGGGGGTAGCTTAAATGTCAAAATCCGTTCTACAAGTGGTGTTTCAGAAGTTTATCTCATATTATAAAGTTGTTCCATAGCTATATGGCTCCCATGAGAAAAAAAGTAATTTACCCTCTACACTGAAGCACAATTCCTTGACTAATCAATGTTAAAGAAAACACTAAGCTGTAGTTTCATTCTCCTTACTATGGCCATGACATGATTTAAAATGCTCTTTTATCAATCTTGACACTTGGTCTATGAGTGCAAATTACCCAGGGGGGACAATCAGAGTTGCGTTTCTTCACTCGGGAGCTACACATGATGCTAGATTGCTCCATGAACTGGAGTTCATTAGATGCCTATGTGCTCACACAGGGAGTCAGAGCTGAGGCAGACGGGAGACAGGAGCCTGGCTCGTCTCCAGCTCTCCAGTAAGGCTGTTGAAAATGCCTGCCTTGCCCCGGTATGCCCTTCTTGTAGAGGGAACTTGAAAGCAAAGTGAACCACCTCTGCTGAGCTTAAAATGGATACAAGCAACACTCATTCTGAAATCACCAAGGCATTAGGTCTGTACGGTGTAATCTCTGAGGAGAGGAAAACCAGCTTTCAAATGCAAGCATTCAGCACTTGGGAGTGTGTGTTTTGAGGAGCCCCACGCACCAGGTGAAACTCCTAAATTCCGACTAAAATTTCAAGCACTTGTGAGGGGAGGTTTGTTTTAGAACGAGAGACTAAATGGCAACAGTCCCACAGCCCTGGCTTGAATCTCCTCCTGCTTTGCCTCCACACATTTCAAGCTTACCTTGCTGCAAGGAGCTGGTGGCTGCCACGGCTGGCAATGGCCCGTGCAGAGGGGACTCCCGCCTTGGTGCCCCTGCAAGGAGCTGGCACAGAGCAGCTGCCATCTCTTTGGTGCCAGCAGCGAGGCAGGGCACGGTCAGCAAGCCACGATGAGAGTCACTCCCTGCATTGGGGAGCCACAGGACCCAGGGGCTCCCGGGGGTGGCTGGGCAGGGCAGACAGGGGCACCAGGGCAGCCCCAGCCCCGGGGAACAGGCACCTCCCTGGGGACAGGCTGAGGCCAGGCAGGGCTATGGGCCTGCAGGCGGGCTGGGCTCAGTGGGGCCGTGGCCAGGCAAGGCTGCAGGGAGCTGGAAGTTGGCCTGACTGTGGTGTTGCTGGTGCAGGGGCTGGCAGCCCCGGGGGGCTGATGTGGGGTCCTGGGCGCTGGGCAGGGATGGGGAGCCTCAGGGAAGGCCGTCCCCAGGCACACACTGCCCACCCTGCTGCCTCTCAGTAGAGTGCATGGTGCAGACCTCGGGGTACCTCTGGCTACCAGAGGGAAGGAGAAAGAAAGAGGAAGAAAGGTAAATCAATATTTACATACATAATTGTATATTGTTGTTAATAGAGGCATAATTTTTTAAAATTATTAAATTATTACTAGTTGTTTTTATCACAATAAATGATAAATTATGGATGAATATTGAAGAAATAATTGCCCTTATTTCTCTCATCACTTTTAGGTGAAGGCCACAGACAAACCCAAGATCTTTCCTTCAGTGAACAGGCTCCTCCCTGTGTTACATTAGAGTCTCCACTGGTAGGTCTTGGAAATAGGCAGTCTTGTTTGAGTATAGACAACACATCATGCTGTCTTTTGTTTTAAAACAACCTATCAGTTCTTCTACTTGTAATAGTTTCTCCAGAGATACTCAGGCTCTGTAGCTTTCAAAATCTGAGGTTTAGCCTGTCATTTCTGTGGTCATCTGTTTATTCCTGCCTCCAAATACCAGCCTTATGAAAAGCATTAGAAAGAAACTGGGTTTTTTTCTACTGTGCTACCAATCTCCCAAAATATGCTTCTATAAAAGGATCCATATTGTAAGTTAATTATCCCCATTGTGGTTATGACTGAATATACTCTATCTCTGTCTCACTAACCGTTAGGATATTCAATGATAAAGCAATTTACTGAGTTTATTCCACAAAGTCTACACAAAATAATACTTTAGGATCATCTTCCCCCTGTCACCCTTCCCAGAAATTTCTCTGCAATTCTTTCATTTTCTGTGGCTCCTGGGAGTGCTGGATGTTGGGCTGACAGCTGTGATTTATTCACTGGAAGCCATCTGATTTATGCACAGATCTGGGCCAAAACCCTATCTAAAATGTGTTTAACAGTAAGAAATAAAATCAGCTCAAGAGAGAGGCGTCAGAGATATTACATTATAAATTATTACCTCTAAGAATTCTATCCTATTCTATTACTGTTTTGTTTGTTGCTTTCATTGTTTACAGCAGTTCTAAGGTTTGTCTCTAACATGCATAAACACTGTTCATGGAATACCTTTGCTTTTTAAATGCCTGCTGGTAGACATAGGCAAAAAGGCCATTTTGGGTGAATTAAAATAGGACATTAATCATGAGTGCACCAAGCAGACCTGCAATCGTTCCTCAGCTATGACAACCTCAAACTTCGAGTAGTTCAGAGCAAAGAAAGTATCTGAAATATGTATTAGCATAGTGTCCTTTAAGCAACATTGGAGACTATGTTACTGTATCACTCTACAAGCACTAGATACCTCTATAGGATTCCCTTGTAATATAGTTATTGAAGTTACCCTTTATACTAGTACTAGTTATTAAAGAATACACAAATTGTGATTGGATTTTCTTTGCTGAAAACACTGTTTACCACCAGAGATGTAGAATTTCACCCAGTTACCTATGAGCAAGACCTGTGGGCTTTCCATGCAGCAAGACTTCTGGTTCAAGGAAGAGAATATCCTCAGAAATGGCAGTCCGCCTTGAATTCAGAGTATCAGTAACTGATAATCATCTATGATGGCCCTTGTTAAGCTATCCCACTGGACTGTAGTTTAAAACTTCATTGTATTTCAAGACTCTTTCCTTCCTCTTCTTTTTGTTTAGTCACTTTGTCAGCCCCTGGATTTGCTGTTGCCTACTAGATTAAACCCCTACAAGCATTCATTACTGTACTGTGGGAAAACAAACAACTTCTTGGACTACTTCATATTCACAGAAAACAAATGGTGCAATATTTTAATACCCCTCTGCTAACTGGATTATACATCTTAAGCCCCTGACACTTACTTTATTTTCTTTAAAAGCTTATTTATTCAGAACATATTTTCCCACTGTCTTTAAAGAAACAACTGCTTGGCTACTTAGTATCTCACAATAAGTGTCACATCTTTTGCCTAGGAAAGGATTATTCCATTGCAAAGACAAATGATGGAGATCTGAAACAAATCCAAGGCAAAATGCCAAACACAGTCGAAATTAAGAAGCTGTGAATCAGCAATGCACTGACATACATAAATAGAGGAATTAATTTTGTTTAGAATGAGCAAACAACTCTGCAGTGATGTACAATGTATTTAATTCTTTTCAAAAGCTGCTACTTCACAGCTACCAAATTACAAAAATTACTCTAAACATCACCATCTTTGGCCTTGTGCTCCACCTTTTAAAAAGGGTCAGAGATTTACATCTAACACATCCCATTAGCTTGGCAGCATGACTTCTGACTGTTGTTGCAAATTCTACAGCGATTTTTCAAAAGATGAGCCTAGCTGATTCTTTCTTGTAACCTTTAGGTTTCAATGAAAGTAACTCTGTGTTATGCTGCGTTAGCAATAATAATTGTTCGTTGTTTAACCAATGAGGTAAAAAGTTGCTTTCAGAAGATTATCTGACTATATGTAATTTTGTTCTATTTAAATTGTGTTATATATATATTCCTTAATTATGTGACTATATGTATGAAGTTAGGCTTCAAACCTACACTACTTTTGTATTTTAAAGATTTTTATTGAACTCTGCATTAATGCTTTATCATCTTAATTTTAATAAACAGTTTAAAATCTCCATGTTTTATTCTGTAGATGAGTCTTGCATAGCAGTTGATTAAAACTGTTAAATGAAGCATTTAATGTGAATTTAAAGTCACGTGTCTACTCATTTTCATCATTTCTCAAGGTATGTAAAATTTTCATTTAACTATGAATATTAACACAGCAGTATCTAAACACATCATTATCTTTTATTCTTAGCTAGCATATGAATAAAATGGCTTGTAAGTTGTATAAAATCTTTTTTCCTTCAATACTTGATAATTTTGTTTTCTTACTGCAGTAAAAAACAGTGTTTCTTATTAGTCATGGCAGCTGTAGGACTGTGTTAGGGGAATAATTTTGAGGCTGAGCTATTAGACTGCAAGGCAGGAAGAGATTCAAAGGTCATAGGAAATTTATAAAAGCTTTTAGATTAAGCTGTGTTTCCAAGACTGTGACTATGCTAATGAAGAATATGTGGTGAAAATTGATGTTTGCAATACAATTTAACTAACACTTTCTTTTTTATTATCTCACATTTTACCAAATCTACCAGCAACATAAATAGCACTGTAAAAGAAACATATCAAAGTTGGTAGAAGAATGGGTCCAAGCAGCAAAGTGGTGGCATTTCCATTCTTTTGTTATTAATTGATTTACAGCATTAGTAATTACAACGCTTTTCCTTATTTGCCCATCTAAATTGCCTCAAATGTTGTGGGAATAGTACATAATTCTTCTGGTTTGAGTTTTAGCATTTGTACTTCTAGAAATGAAAGGTAAGAGAAAACAGCCTAGATGGTCATCATATATTAAGGAAAGTGGAATGCAGCCCGAGAGTTAACGTTTTAAAAATAATTCCATTATAGAATGGAATAGAAAAATAGTTAATGCAGAAATTGTCATATTCTACAAGTTCTGATGTAAACTTGCAGGTAAATCAGAATGGAAGCTGTCTATATGCAGGTTTACTACATGAAAACATAAATTAAATTTTCCACAATTTTCAATGTAAGCATGAAAATGCTGCGTAGTGATTTCAAGAGCCTGAATCATAGCAGCACAAAGCAATGTAAACAACATCTTGTATTCCTAAAAGCAATTCTATAGATGGCATTTTGTCTCTTGTTTGTCACTCTGATCATACGAGATTTGTTGTTAGAAACATATGTTGTTAGAAGCATATATGGTTTTCTTCCATGACCTGCTTTTAGAGCTTTTATCCTTAAGAAGATAAGCTGAAATAAAAAAAGTATGGCTGATTCTTTTTCCGCTATTTAGAGTATGGTATAGATGTAGCAATATGTTTTGCCTATACAGTATTTTCAAACATGAGGTCTCCTACAAGTAACTGAGGGTATAATTTGATGATAGAGGTGAACTAAATTTAGCATCAGATTACAGGCTGAGTTTGAAGTCCTGACAGTTAAAAAATACTGAGAGTATTAGCCTTAAAAATATATAAATGTTAATTCTGTACAGTATTTTGACAAACAGCAAATATTACCAGGGTATTAGCTAGTATTCAAAGACTAATCTTGGAACTCATCGTGACGTTTAGGCCATTTTCATGATGTGTGCAAATGCGATATGTAGCTGGAGAGGTTTTGTTTGACAATGTTATTCAGTCTGTGTGGGCAGTAAAGAATTAACCTTGTCTGCTGTAGACATTAGGCAATTGCATAAGTTTTTTTAAAAGACACAATACTGAAACAAAAGTTTGCAGTTTACTTCCCTTCCTCAAGTACAGAGTACCTCATGCGGAAGTATCCCATTCATTTTAAAGATACGGCATTATGCTTGCACACATATACCTTTAAGCAGCTGAGCTCAAGCTCTTGCCTTAGCGTGAAATCAAGTATTACAGATTTGCATCCAAGTCTTGCATCTTCAGTTTCACCAAACAAGCACAGATGGCAGGGGATTTTCTAGATTAACAATCACCTTCCTCTGTCCCTTCTATCTCCAGAGTAAATTGCTGGTAAGTCCTACTGGTCTTTTTAAAAGCTTTTGAAAGTATAAGAGGCTATATTTGTACAAATTATTTTAAAATAGCACTCCTTAGAAAAAAAAAAGTTGTTCTGAAGCACTATTCAAAACAGCTATTCACTTGCTGTGAAATGATACTCTGTGAAAGTGCCACCACTATGCTTCAGGTACAGACTGGTGTAGGTGATGATTGCAAGCACTTAAAATAACTGTTTTGAAGAAACAGAAGGTCTCTGCAGAAGTTCTATGATTTATTTTTCATGTGGAAAAGCGTGGTCTAAAGACTCTCTAACTCAGGATTTGAGATTTTCACAGCTGCATTATCTGATAGCCCAGAGGGTCTTAATTTCTATGCACTGAAATTAAGTTTTAAGTGAACTAAGAGACTTCATTCATGGGTACAAGCCATTCTGCAGTATCTTTTGGGGGTTTAGAGTAAGTAAAGTTGTTTGTACAGATACAGCTGTAACGTCACTCATTATTGGCATCAGTGTGACAGAATTTGACCTAAAAGTCCTGAAGCAAGCAGTAATAATTCAGTTTATTTAGCTCTCAGCATAGTTTAGTAAAGATCTTGTGTTCATAGAAAATGGCATGTTTAAACACATTCTTGATTTCATAGATGCAACACTCTGCAAATTATTTGCAGGCTAGGGAACATTTGCGCTTTCTACGCTGATGCCTCAAACCCCTCATATTTGCAGAGCTCAGAGTTTTGGCAGCAGGCCTGCAATACACTAAGGCTTGCTGGTCTTTCGCTTGTATCTTTTTTCTTATATCAGTATAATTCCCAACTGTTCTCTGCAATTTACCTGTCAAAGTGCAATTTTGCCAAAAGAAGTCCTCTAGTCCATGTTAGGCAAGCGCCAAAGGGCACCTCCCAGCTGGCTCAAATAGAAACTGTGTTAGAACCGCTTACTTAGATGCACCAGAAGTAGGAATGTTTTTATGTTCTGCTCACATGAGAATTAAATATATGTGCTTTTTCCTGTTCAACAGCTTCTAGTCAGGACATATGAGTGGGTTTTGTAATCTGCTATCTGTATTAAGTAGGAAGCTGCTTCTTTTTATGACTAGGAATAGCTTTTCTCCTTGTTGCAAGAGTTGTTTGTTCAGACAAGACAGAGCTCCAAGACATGCAGTTCTTGGAGTTCTCTACAATGGGCTGTAGAGATGAATATGCAACTTAATTTCTGATTATTGTGGGGCATCAGATGACATTGTTTATTCCAGATTGATTCACAAAAGCCAGCTGGGTTAAACATGGACTTAGAGGAAAGCTTCTGCATAAATTGTTTAAATTCATACCATTAAAAAAAAAATTGGAAAATATTCCCTCTTATCTGTGTTAAAATTAGACAAGAAATTAACAGGAGGGTTCAAGGTATTTAGGATGGAGGGAACTGGCAGAAAATGTCTCCCCCCCCTCAAAAAAAAAGTGGTCTGTATTTTACAGCTTGCTGCTGGTCGATACCAGATAAACTGCTAACGGTGTCCCAGAAATTAAGGAATATTAATAACAGTTCTAATGGAGGTGTTCTTGACTTACAGGGGAGAACTGAGACCACTAAACATTATTTCAAGCATCAGAGCATAAATACAAAAAGGCATAAATAAAAAAGAATTGCTGAATTTGCAAAGAAAACTTTGTGAACATGGTCTTGTAAAACAAGATTCAACCTTCTTCCCTTCTCAGTTCCTTCTGATATTTTTAATACACATAGAGAGTCTGATACTTGAGGTTTTTCATTTTAAAAGATGAGTGATTTACCAGCTCCTAAAGTTAGCTCTGAATTCCTGGAAAAAATTAAATAATCAAGTGGTTAAACAGCATTGTTTAGAGAACTGCTCAGGGTGACAGACAACTTATTTTTGCTTCTAAATCAAAATCTTACAAGTTTTATATCTTTTGCTTAGTTACCCATCACCCACAAATCTTACATGGGTGCCACAAGCTTCTGTAGTTCTGCAAATGTAGAACTAGTAGATATTCCCTTTTATTTCTCTCTGTTGCACATTCTGTCTGGTGAATAGCAAATTGCATCAGAGCATCACAAAAATCTTCAGCTGATTGATGATAAGGGTGAGAGTAAACCAAGAAATACCTATAATAAGTACTAGCAGAATATTATTCAGGATTTTAGAGCAGGGAAAAAAAAATTTTGGTTCAGATATTCTCATTTGCCTGTATTTCACATACTACAGGGCTGAAAGATGTAAAAGGTTGGTATTATCTTGTTGTTTTTTCTCGTCCTGATGATTGTCTTGGTTCTGTCTCAGACTACAAGTTTATTGTAACTTCCCTTTTTTATTGTTGAACTGCTGGGTTCCCAAGAAGTGCTGGCAGCCTAGGAGTTCTCTGTTTTCCTCTCTGATCTTTGCTGTCTATGCCTCAGCATACTGGTTCTTTACCTCTCAGTGGTGTTTAGAGGTTGCAGGTGTTCACACTGTCAGCTCCTTTGAGTTTGGCTCCTCTCTGGAGGCATCCAGGCAAGTAGAAGAGAAAGGCAGAAAGAACCTGCCTGTGCTGGAAGTGTCACAATGAGCATCTGAAAGCATCTACTTCTGCTTTTTCCTGTATCCCTGCTTAATGAACGAGTACCTGGTAGATCTCTGAGAGTATACATCAGGTACTAAATGTTGTGTTGAATGAGCTGTGAAATATAGCAACTTTAAAGAGGAAACAGGGAAAGGATCAGACCTGGCACCTGGTGGACCCACACCAGTAAAAAATTCCCTCTGAAAGCTGAGTTTATTCTGTCATATTAGTTCAAGTGGCAAAACTAATTGAGATTGGTTTATGAACCCCTGGGCAAAAATTGAACATTGGTATCTGAATTCGCAGTCGTGATGCTGCCCTCTCCCACTGATACACAACTATAAACAGCAGTCAAGCACTGTACAAAGCACAACTAAGCCATATGTGTGCAGGCAGACAAACAGACACAGACACTCAGAACCAAATCAAAGTTTTAATAGCTGAAGGTGTGGAAACAGAAAGTATAGGGACAGGGAAAAGGAGCATCAGTTGCCACCACCGAGCTATCACAAGTGAGTGAAAAGTGAAATACATTCTTTCTACAAAATGTGTATGTAAATCTTGTTAATAATTTTCCCTGTACTCTGCCCCTGATCCCTACAGTTTGTATTTCAGACACACAGTGAGGCACTGAAGAGATCTAATGTCTGACTGCAGTTCAGTGAGGTTGACTCCCAAAGACAGTATCTCCCCTATTATCTTGTCCCTTCAGCTCATGCAATATAAAATAGAACTGCCAAAGTTCACTAAAGAAAGAGTAAACATATTGTTTTGCAGGGGGGAAACAGCATGACAAACCAGAAATTTCTTTCTATTAGTTTTGGTTCTCTACTGTGCTTGATTCTGGGACTGCACGTGCCTATACAGGCTGACCCTGGGAAATCATACCTTGTCACGGTTTACATTAAGCTGATACACAGTTTGACTTAGGCCTGTTGAACAAATGTGGTTGAGGCACAGATGTGACAGGGTTGTTCCAGCCATCTCATGCTTCCTGTGCTGCATGGGAAACAAGAATAAATTAGAGAATTTCCAAAGCAGTTCTGACTCTCCTGGAGTAGCTTCTCTGTCGGGTTGCTCCCCATGCACATCTGTGCTCCTGGATTCAGCATGATAAGCTGAGAAATGAGGCTTGTTATGTGTAAGGAAAGTCCATTTAACAAGACTGAAGAGTAACTGGTTATTCTTCCTCTACGCTAGCAGCAGGTTTACAGAATAAATGAGGCAAATCTCCAAGGAAGTAAATAACAAATGGGTTTAAATTAGGTGATACAGGTTAGGTTAGGGATGGACATACAAAGATGATCCTCCTTTGTGGGGTTGATTTCAGGTTTCTTGAAAGTGCAGTATGTTTTTACTAATGAAATCTAGAATCAAGAACTACTACTACATCTTCTGGGTTTTAGTTGGGTTATTTTTTTACATTCATCTTTATCACCCAAGCTAGGTTGTCTTTGGAAGATTCGTAAGTGGTGTAGAAAAGTTTCCTGCTCTAGTTGATAGGAATATTGTCTTGTTTTCATGATGAAAAAAGAGCAAGTTTATAATATTTTTTCTTCTGTAATTGAAACAACTTCTCTAATTTCTAAAGAATTGTTCTGGTTTTACTTGTATCTCCTACTGCTCCAAGTGTCCATGGGTGTGATAACTAAGATATTCCCTGAAAAATATGGGGATTACATGGAAATAGTTGCATGTATTGTAGTATGAATGCATAACCAAGTGCTACTGCAATATGATTTAAATGAACGTTGTGAGCTGAAAGAAGAATATAAAACTAACAGGTTTCATCTGCACAAACACTTGTTATTAGTATATGGTCAAAAAAGATTTCTATTCACGAGTTTTTAATGATTAAATACAAAAGTATTTAATCAAGTATAATTGCTCCCATTGAGTCTGAATCAGTGCTGAGAAATGAAGAGTCTTATCTGAACCACAAATCTGCTGCTAACCAAAATCAATGAGAAGTACGAAAGTCACCTGAATTATGAGCTGACCCTGCTAAATAGGACTCGGGTGACCGGCAGCAGATTTCAATTATTGGATCAACTCTAGGATTGGATGCATACTTTACAATTAGTTATTGATTTCACCAACTTCCATACATCATTCTTTTGTCTCTAAACATAATGGTTTTGTCATTCTTTTTTAACTCCCCAGTTGTTGTACAGCTAGGCTTATTCCCAGGCCTGAATGATTTTTTCCTACATGATGCATCCTCTGGTACCAAGTGACGTGTCTTATAATTACTCAGTAAAGAAAAAGTGGATAAGGAAGGTAACTAATCAGGGCTGTTGAAACAGAGTTTATAAAGGTAGATAACTGGGTATGTTGAGGAAATTAAGTTCTCTTCAATTAGAACCAAAGTTTTCACTTTTTCAAAGATATCCTTTCAATGGGCAGAAATACTTAATCTTGTGAACACTGTGGGGAAGCCTAGGAGCAGTACTTTCAAATGTAAATGAAAAAGAAGAATGGATACATTGTGAATAAGGTTATTGCAGTGAACTACATTTTTGAGGTCCTTCTGAAAGCTACGGACAATGATGTTTCATACAATAATAAAACAAGTTACTGCATGGTGCAGAACGATTTTACTCGAATTGTTATAAATGCATTGTGCTTGTCCTGAAAGATGTTTTGCAAAAGAAAGGCAAAACCACAGTTGTCATTGTTCCCAGCTGAAGGTCTTACAAGTAATTTTTCCCACACAGTTCTTGAAAGATTTGACAAGTCTTGGCTCTGGAATAAGTGAATAATAGTAAGCAGCAAGCTAAAAATACTACAGTGAAATGGATGAATACTGAAAACAACTAGCAGAGGGGTTTACTGTTCCCTTATTTCATTTGTTATCCTAACAACTGCAACTGCAGTACATGCTTAGAAAGTAATAAGTGTATTCTTGATTATACTGATTACGGGACCTGATAGAGAAGTCATTTTAGCAACAAGAAATCAAGCTAGAGTAAGCACATGCTGTATCTTAAATGTTCAGTGTATGTGGGTAAGAGCAGAGGGGAAGATTGCAGAAAAGACCTTGATATTACTTTCCTGTTGGTGTGCAGCATGGGCCAACAGTTCCCCGTGGGCCAAGGTGCCAGGAGTGGCAGTGAAGGTCCCCATGGTGAGAACCAGGGCAGAGCCTGGTCGCCAGTGCCCACCCTTCTGCCCCCAGCTAGGGAGCAAGGACAGCCCCAGCCCTGGGCATTGGGCACCTCTGAGGCCATGTTGGTATCAAGATATGCCCTGGCAAGGGAAGTTGAACAGCACCAGTAAGGCTAGTTGGTGCCCTCAGGGCTGTGACACTTGTGACTGAGAGTTCTGGTTTCACCTGGAAGGTTGCTATGTAAAGTTCACCTTAACTGTTAACTCTCATTGGAACATAATAATTCACTGAAGTATCCTTTTTCAAGACTGGAAGTTTGCGTTTGTAAAAGCATTAGTAGTTCTCAGCACCCAATGGGGATTTTATCAACTTGTATAGCCACGTACTCTTTTGACATTTCATAGTAGACTTCCATAAGGTTATGCTAAAAGCAGCGAAATGGTCACTGAACTGAATTTCCTATGCCAACATTATTACAGAATGTCTTTTTTTCTTTTTTTTTACCCATGGGTCTTTAGAGAGTATCAGTTGTAGGTAGGTCACTGACATTATTCTTCTGGTCTTCTTAGGCTGGCTTCCTTTCAGGTAGATTTAATCAACAGAGTGCATATTCCCTCTCACGATGAATGGGACATCTGTGTAGTACTAAAGAAAGTGTTGCAAAATCATTTGTTATAATGAGAAAGCTATGGTGAAGCATCTGTACACATTTGTTAATTGTTTTGAGAAATCTGTTCATTTTCATAGGTACCTAAATGAAACATTACAAAATACTACAAACGATAGCTTTTGCACATATTCGGGTGCTCCAAATTAAATGGTAGAGCAAAAGGTTGGTAGGAGTTACTAGTTTATTTAATTCTGAATTTTGAATAATTCTCTTTTCTAAGGTGATTATATATGCCCAGTTTTAACAAGCGTTCTGAACCCATTGTTTTCTGAGCTCTTATTGCATGACACGTCACCAGCCATCAAAAGTTCACTTGTGTGCTCTTTCTTCTAGGCAAAGTGTGCTGACTTGGAGGGAGTTTGAATATAGCTAGTAACTGAACAGGGTTTGGACTTGGTTTCCATTTCTCTCCTTTGTGAGGAGAGGCCCCTATTCAGCTGCAGCAAGAAACCTGGAGAATTTCTCAATTAATGTAGGAATAGCTTATAAAACACAATAATGGTGGTAGAAGAAATGCAGTCTTTTTTAAATTGTATATGTCCGTGCTTGTCTTTTAAGTACCTTCTGGGTTTTCCAATCATTTTATGCTTTATTGCTGTAATTGCACAACCTTGTCCTGGTGAGATTAAATGTATTCCCAAGTGTATAATCTCATTTTGCTCAAGAAGAAATCTGTATTCCACCTTTCATTAATTATGGTGGAACAGTTAATTTTTATGTATTACTAGCTGATTGCAGGAACTCTACCTCTGTCATTTCTTCATCTAATGTGAAAGGTCTAAGTGATTTACAAGCTAAATGAACCCAGCAGTTTATCATAACAAAGTCTAATGACATGGTATGATTTTAAATGATGATGCTGGTTTTGCTACCAATTAGTGTAAAATTTCTCTACCACTCTTACTTTATAATTTCAGTTTTAGAAGTGGTAAACAGAAAATGGCAATTGCATATCTAGGCAGACTGACATGGGAAATAAACAAGCAATAATTTTTGGATGCTTGACACATGTTACCATAATACAAAATCATTGTAAGCAGTCAGAAGATTCAACAGATACCCAACTGAAGTGTTTATCAAGATTCTTGAGAGAGTGTTATGCCAACAATATTACTTGTTTATCAATTTAATCCAACAATATGCTAGTTTTGGCAGTGCAACATAGGACACTTGTGTCTAGCTTCTGTACAAGCAAAGTTTATGCTTATTTTGAAAACAGTTTTAGAGATGAAGATAAGCTTTCTCAATAAATGTAACATTACTTTCATCAGATTTTAAAATATATGGCATGAAAGAGCTGCTCAAAAGGTGTCCCTATTTGAGATGTGAACGAGAAAATGATTGCAACACTGATCAAGGCTTTTCAAAAGAGAGTGAGAACAATATCTTCTGATTTTTTTTTCGTTCCTGTACTGAGTGATTTTTTTCCTATAAGTGGAATACTTTCATCTTTATTTTCCACGTCTTTTGTAACACTAGCAAGACTTTTGAACACCTTTCAGAAAGTACTGTGGGCACACAGAATTGACCTCGTTTCTGCCAGAAACTTGAATCTAGACACTCACAGCTTGCATGCATAGCTTGATTATTTGAACTCCGCCCCTTAACTGAGCTCAGAAACTATAAGAACAGGCAAAGGACTTTAATAATTTAGAAAGGAAGTAAAGCCCAAAAGTTATCCTTTGAAACTAAAATTTTTTTTTAATTAGAGAATAAAAAAACCCACTGGAGGTAATAGTTTTCTGAATATTTTTATTGGATTATCTTTTCTCTTAGATTGTACAGGCTTTTGGAGATTGAGATGTTCTTTTCTGACATGTTTAGTTACACTGACAATATTCAGGGCTAATGTCCAACTGGATATATGTTACAATCTGTAATTCAGGATAGAAGTATTTGGAAATGACATTTATCTAAAATCAGTTTCTCATAACTTTTGAACCTCCAATGGAAATTTTGCTCCTCAAAATTGGTACCAATGAATCTAAGCTAATTCAGATTTACCAAATGTCAAAAATGCTTTCAGACAATAGCAAAACCTTTTTCCCCAAAATCCTCTCTCCTTTTTGCTATCCCATTTTCTAAGGAGGGGGGGCAGTTTATGCCTGTTCTTTGGGGCAAGGCGTTTTACGATCATTATCTGTATTGTACTCACCCATGCCTTTCACAGCACTCTCACTTTGCATGTTATGTCTATTTTCTGTCCAGTTATTCAGCTTCTTTATACTGTGACCTTTATTTCTTTCTTTTTCCAACCAACTACACGAATTTATGTCATGTTCGTACCTCTCATTCTCCTCTCACCTGCTTCTTTCTCACCACTTTCTCTAACTTTTTTGTGTCTCTCATCATTAGACTTTCCCTTTCTCTTGCTTTGTGTGGAATACACATCATATCTCTAAAATGGTGATTATTATTCACACTCTTTTGACATCTGGCACCAAGAACTGCCTCTCTACTGACTACTCAGATTTAAGCGCTTCATACACAGGAGCTCTTCATGCTACTTAGTGACACTTTTTTTGTCCTCACTACCTCACATACTTGATCTCTGTCATTTTGTTCACCACAGATGGACTTTTGACTACATGTCCGAACTGTCATTGAATTTCAAGCTCTGTTTTAATATAATTTAATTTCACATAATCAAAAAAGATATTGGGCTTTACTAAGCATGACTCCTGCTCTCTGTCTTATTAATCAGCTGGTCTTACCGGGTATTGTCCATCCTCTTCAAGTCTCCTATCACATGGCCTTTTTAGCATTGTGGTACATGAACACTACATATTCATCATCAACTCTAGCTCTCTTTTTTGCCTTGCTTTGGTTCAGCTGCTTTCTGACTCTTTATGAGCTTTTTTTCTTCCCCAGCTTTTTTGCCCTCTTCCTGAATCATAAGACTGCTAAAGCAATCTACAGCTTCATCTGAATATCTGCTCCTTTTCTACTGTCATATTTTAAAGTATCTGTGATAGCAGTACAATATACAGATAGGTGCCTCTTTTTCTTTCTTTTTTAGTCATCTTCCTACCAAAAAACTTATTCAAACCAGTTTCAGCTGTTTCCTTTTTCTCTGTAATTCCTTCCTCATTCTCCGCTTCCTCTTTGTTTCCTGCTTTCATATTTGGGAGAAATTTGACAAAAACACTGTATGATTTTTGTCTTCCCAATTTCCTTTCCTTTCCAATGATTCATTCCCCTTTTT
This sequence comes from Strigops habroptila, assembly GCF_004027225.2. Classification (NCBI taxonomy): domain Eukaryota; kingdom Metazoa; phylum Chordata; class Aves; order Psittaciformes; family Psittacidae; genus Strigops; species Strigops habroptila. The sequence goes on from NC_044278.2 coordinate 13,838,743, forward strand.
TCATCTCCCTCATGTCCATTTACTCCTTCCCTTAGAGTACAGTTTCCAGGTGAAGAATACAATTGTCTTTTATCTATAAAAGATAAAATCTATAAAAGATAAAATCTATAAAAGTACAAAATCTACATTTTATAAATACATTTCTGAAGAAGAGGGTGGGGGGTTTTTCTGTTCTTCCCTAAATGGAGTTTTATCCCTGAACATGGACTCCACTGATGTTGCTATGTTGGTGACTTGCACTCTACTCTAAATCTCTCTCTTTCTGGACAATCTTTTGTTGGCCTTAAGACCGGATAACATGCAAATCTAAAATCTGATTCCAGTTAGGACCTCGTGGATGTAATTACATCAGATAAGGTTTAATACTTGAAATTTTAATATTTTGGACTAGTACTAGGTTTTGCATACTGAGAAACTGGACTTCCCTGGAACACTCAAGTCCATTATTGCTACAGTGAGTCTGTGCTTTGTACTTGAAGTCTTCTTTTTAAACCTATCAAGATGTGCTTTTTGTTTGACTAACCAACCTAACCTTAAATAAGGTTTGTACTCTCAAGTTTGATGTTAGAAACATTTGGTTTTATTCTTACAGTATCTGTTGGCCCCTATCAAGTTGACTTTGTTATTAAATCAAACTATAAATCTGCAACTGGGGTTTGACAGTTACTGCTGTATTTTGCATATTATATCAAAAATATGAATCACGAAGATAGTTTTATCTCCCTTCCCCAAGTCCTTTAAATCCCTTTCTCAGGACACCCCACTGCTTAATGTAAGTTATATAGTTACTGGTTAGATTTAATTTAATACTGCCATAGTAACTGCTTATCAATATTCAAATAAGTTCTTTTAGAACAGATCCTAAATAGTGATAGTTGAACTCAATCAATTTATCAATTTATTTATTTATTAGTCTGTTTATTTATTAGTTAAAAGGGAAGAAATGTTAAGCTTAGAGATGTCTGAACATCTTTCATAATGTTTTCCTGTTTGGGGGGAAAAAAAGGAAAGGAGAAAAGGGATGAGGCTTCAGAAGGGATGTTTCCTCATGGTAAGCAAGTCTTTTAAGGTCATGATACACATAAAGCATTCTTTGCTGATTCCACCGATTCTTGATCCAAATAAAAAGTTGTGTTTTTCACATGTTCCTAATTTCATAACTTCAGTAGCAAAAGTGTACATTTTTAACAGAAAATGCCTCTGGATCTCTGGAGTGCATGTATCAATTACTATACAGGAGAACAATTATGTTCTAATTAACCTTTAGAGTTCAAGAGAGCTTAATGATGGCTGATGATGAACAGAGAGAGATGAGGTGATAGCAAGGTCCAAGTAAATTAAGTCTGTAAGAAGGGATGTTTCAAAATGCTTTCATCCAAGCAAACAAGCTGAAGTGCCTTTTTTTTATGCTTGCTAGAAAAATAGGTGTACTTTTTAAGATGATAGTTTTTTTTTTCAATTTGGAAGCAGATCATTGTAAAAGAAAAGAATTCTTGACCTTTTTGTTTGGTAACATCATTATTGCTCTTTTCTATATGTTATTTATATGAACACAATGATATGACGTGTCAAAGCATCTGATGCCATGTGCGTGTGGTAGATATACTGAAAAAGTCTCTTATCCTGTAAACCAATGATGTTTGAGGATGTATTTATAACCATTGTTTGTGTTCTGTGGCAACATAATCTGTATAGACAGGCCAGGCACCCTTTGGGACAAAGTTTGTAGCTCTCTGAACCTTTTAAGTTGTGTGTTATCTACTACAGTCTCTAGCTGATGTGTTTCAAATCCCTTGCTAAGCTGCTATTTGATACCAAGGAAGAATAAGGGTGAACAGCATACTGGTAATTGCTAGAGAGTAAACAAGTATCCAGCCTCCTGGTCATAGGGCTTTATATAAGCTTGGAGAAGTAAAGTTTTTGGAATAAAGGACATCTTCAGTCTATAAGACAGAGCCGAATTGTTGAGGTTAAAGCAGCAGGGCAAAGCAGGCTAAACTTTCTACAAAAAGTCAACATATTTTGTATTTTTTCCCCAGCCAGATCTGGTTACAGGACAATACTGTAAAAGTGGAATGAGGCGCTGTAGGGAAAAAAGGGAGAATGTGAAAAGACTGAGGAAGAACATAAGAAGAGTTCCAAGTGAGGAGTAAAACCACTCTGACTGACAAAGAGGAAAGCGGGAGGGCTGGACTGAAAGGGCAGTCAGCATAAGGCTAAGAAATTATAATCAAGGCATTCTCTCAACATGCAGAGATCTATACTTCAGCTATTTTTACAACAATAACATTGGGCTGGAATTTCTGGCTGGATCTTCCCAGCATTTTTCCCCTGAAGCTGCATATTAAAGAAAGATAGAAGTGTCATTTCCAGCATCAACAAACAGTGAAAGATTAAACCAACCTTTTTCCCTCCCTTCTCCCACCTCTGCCAGTGAAAAATCTGAATTAGATCTTTATTTGTTATTTTTCAATGCAATATTGTAAAACAATTGCCTTATAAATTTCCTTGTTGTGGCATAGCAGCGTGAATGTGGAACACTGAGAATTAGCTAGACCTTTTTGATACAGCAGTTACCATTTGTCATAGAGCTTCTGCGTTAGGATATAGAAAATGAAACAGATCTGTTACATGTTTTTCCAAAAAGTAGTTTACTGTAATGAAACATCATAGTAGTGGCAACAAATCACAAATGGTAATTTGCACTCACTATGCAGCCAATTAAAATTCTGTGTAAAAGCATTGGCAAGATAATATTTTCTGTCTAATATCATAGATTTTGCCTTAATTTCTCTTGTTCTGGGCACTTTAAGTACTAATGCACTTATCTTTTGAACATTTATTTGCCTGGTTTCCAGTTGATTGTTTTGGAGAATGGAAATGTCTTATGTTCTCTTACCAAGTTTCTCCAGTATGTTGAAACCACTGATTTATATACTCTCTAACAGACAGATAATATACTCTCTTACCTGATAAATGTTCCACAGAAATTATTACATAACACTTTAAATATTATTAATTCTTCATCACAAGCTTTCCACAGATTTTAATTTGATTGTCAGTCCAGCTTATAAAACATGCCTGACTAGAATTAGCATGGTTTTGCAGACAAGCAATGATAAATAAATAAATATATAGAAAGGAAGCCTTAATGCTACCTTTCTACAATAAGTTTTGGTCTGCCTGTCCCTACTTTCATTGCCACTGCTCCAAACCTCGTCATCAAAGAAAGATCTTTATTGTTCTTTAATACTTCACAGTGAGTACTCTCATCAAGTCCATTTAGTTTGCACCCTTTGATATAGCAAAATATTTCCCTTTCTTTTAAATAACTCCTCTTCAGAAAATAATTCTATTTTCTTAAAAATGGAGAACTCTGTCCCACTTTTCATGATGGAAAGAAAAAAATCTTTAAATGTGTCAAGAATTTAGTTACATGTTTCTTTTGAGACAAAGCACTGATGAGAGAACTGTCACTGGCATTCTAAGAGATCCTTGCTAAAGAACAGACACTGTTGTACTGGGTGCTGTCAAGTAGTGACTCCATGTGTTGAATCCTCTGAGGAGCAAAAATTATTCATACTTCAGCAACTTCTAAATGTGAAGTACGGTGTGACCATGTTTGCACCAAAGAGTCATCTATGCAAATCTTTGTTTAGGCAAGGTCTTATTCATGTGGTGTTACTGGGGAATAAAATTCTATGGGATAGCTAGTGCCTGCAATAATGAAATCAGACACATTTTGTGCAGTAGCATGGAATATAGATAACTGTCAAGTTTTCGGAGGGCCACTACATGAAGCTATCTCGCTACTGGTATGTGATATGCCAAAGTGACTCTAGAAACCCTTGCCAAAGATGACTTGGCTATCTAATTGGCACTTCATATAACTGGCTTTTGAAGCTTAGAGAAAAAGAGACTGACAGAATGAGAGAAACATTATTTTGTAGTGCTTGACTCCAAAAGGGGAAGTTAATCTATGGTGCTGGGTTTATTAGTCCTTCGGGAAGCCCCAAGTTTGTCAGTAGTCCTGAAATAATAGACAAGTTTTAAATAACTTAAAAACCCCCAATCTTACTGAATTGCAGAACTTACTCAAGTTACTGTATTTGGCGATAGGGCCAGAAAAAACCCCCTCTTTGCACTGGATCCACATTGGTTTTTCACAGTGGCTTTTGTGTTGTCTTCAGCTACAGACTCTTTAAGTTCAGCCAGAACAGCTCAGAACTGGAGCTTCAGAAAAGCCCTTCAGAAATGCTCAGAAAAATAACAAGGCTCTGGCAGAGTATGTCTGGCAGAGTCTTCAATACAGCCCTATTTTTTTTGTTCAGTAGGTTTCTGAGTTTGGAACCCTTGGTCTTGACAAATGGGTCAGTCAGGAGCATCAAATGATGCTTCACTCCATGCCTGCTCTGCTGAGTCTTGTCTGATAGGGTGTCAGTCATGATGCCTGTAAGGACGCCCCACTCTTCTGCCGTCTCAAAATCCATTCACCTACAAACAAGCTTTTTTTGCCATGTAATTGCAACAGAAAACTGGCTTGATACTTGACCTAATTATTAAATAAAAATTAAAATAGTAGGGATGAAAATCTTTTCTCTTAGAAGATTGAAGCATTCTGATATGCTGTAAATGTTCAAGTGTAAAAGGTAGCAACCTGAGAAACTGAAAATCGCATGTAGCTAAATGCTTAGGATTTCAAGGGACATTACTAATAGCAAAGTCTGAGATTATACCATTTGAAACTAATAGCCCTAACTATGGCTTGGTAGATTTGGGAAAAGAGGCATGTTTTAGGGTGCCTGGACAACACACTGCAAATAATAATCTAGTGGCAAGTGCCAATGGTAATGCATCTCAAACACTGCAGTAGTTGATCAAAGAGAAAATTTCTGCCTATTGTTTATGAGTGATGCTTGTGTGGCAGTTTCATGAATCTGCTGCTTTCTATATACTTCCTCTTTGTATCCTTGTTCCCTCTTTTTAGCAACATCTTGACATTTTTTGAAACACTATTGCTTCCATTGGACAAAAGATACTATGTCTTTCTTCATCTCTACTTACTCAGAACACTTCCTTCTGTCTCCTAATTCTCTGAACATCACTTATGTCTTTGCCTCTGTTTACTCTCTCCACCTTCTTCATTCCTGACCTCCCTTACTTAATTTTCCTCTCTTCTCAGAGTGCCTGTGATCCCCTTAAGATCCTGCTCCTGGTCACAGGGGGTACTCAGGAGGACTGCCAAAGCGGAATAAAGCTGTTTCATCCAAGGACTTTTCTTAGGTTTACTTTGAAATGAACTATAAAGATAGGGTAAATATCTGCAGATCATTAGATACTAATTGCTTCCGCAAGTTGTGTGAGCTGGCAGTGGAGCCACACTGCCACTTGTCAGCTTTTGCACTTTGTAAGTCACGTTATGTTACTTGTTTTGCTTTTAATTTCCTGTGTGCAAATGGTTACATGATTATGTAATTCTTTAGTGTCATTTGTTTCAAGAAAGCCATTTCTACTCTTGACATATATACTTAGAAGAAGGAAAATACTATCTTAAAGTTTCTAATACCATAAACCAAATAAAGACCAAACTGCCATTTTTAAGTACCATGACTTTTTATCCAGTTGTGATCTAGGTTAAAGTAAACTTCTTTTAAAACTAAAAAATGGGAGGTAGTATGGAGGGAAAAGAAATGTCCATTTTACTTTTATGGAAAGCTACTACTATTTAAAATAATAGTTGTAATCCTTTGCTAACCCTGATTGCTGCTCCACCCTACTGGGCTGGAAGCAGCATGTCAAACTGCAATACCTGTGACTTTAGTCCTTGAATTCTTTAAAACCGGAATCAGATAGGTGTGTAGGGATACCTGTACCACAGAGATGCAAGACTCTTGCACTTTTTTGTCCTTGTCATTTTACACTTTTTATGTCCTTTTTTGTCCTTTTTACCTTGCCTTTAAAGTTTATAAGCATTACTTTAACAATAAAATACAGCAAGCATCAAGACAGACTGTGCCTCTTTTTCCCGACTCAAATTAAGATTGCTCTGCAGTAGCGTCATGCAAGATGATGTGGGTTAGAGCCAGCTTCTGCAAATCTTCTGGTAACAGTTTAAAGATACGAGATACAGAAGCAGAATATGCTTGTTGTGTTGTGCTTGCTTATTCATTTTCCATTTTATCTGATAGTCTGTTTAGGGCAATAGTTTGGGATGTTTTGAGCATGCAGGAACAATACTTGCACACAGAATCTATTTACTTCTGCATGATCTCTGGGGATGATGTACTAAATGAAGAAAAGCGGTGCTGCAGAAGCTTCAATGTGTTTAAGCCTGTGGCTTACACAGTCTGACTTAGAAACTGTGGGTAGCATAGGGGACACTGCACTGATAGAGGAGAAATGTCACAAAGTCTCTCTTAGTGTTCTTCAAGTGAGAGGGTGGAAAGAAAAACTCATATAGGGTACAGGAAAAAACAGCATCAGGTAAGTCTGTGTAAAGGTGCACATGGAGCTATAGTAGACAGAGGGTCCAAATAGTCAGTAGCAAGACACCATTATATTCTGTTAATAAAGATCCCATAAATATACCAGCTAACTAAACTGCCATAAGTAACAGATCCAAATAAGTAATTATACTGTAGTTTTGGGCTAATTTTAAAAGTCAAATGATTGCTTTAAACCTTGAATGATACCTGGGAAAAAAAATGGAAAAGTTAGGATAACTTCCCCAGTTAATGACATCTTGCCATGTCTGAAGTTAAATGGATGAATCCATTTTCAAAATATCAGAGAGAAAATCTGGATGGGTTAAAGCTAGCAAATGTTTATGGAAACTACATTTCTAGTCCATCACTGTCAGGTGTAGTAACATCAGCTGCATGAATGTTTCAGTACCTGACAGACTTAGGAAATGGCTACTAAATCTGGGCAGGGGCTACACCTTAAAGCTGGGTAAGTTTTGACTCCTATTCTAAAATTATTCTATTAAATACTGTAATGAAAGTATTATGTAAATGTATATAACAGACGTTGCAAGAGTTTCTTTTTTCAATAGTTCAGAGATGCATAATACTTGCAGTAGGAAATGCAGCTCATACAATTTAATTCATTTTTCTGAATACAACATGTGAGTCTCTAGGTAGGGTCTGAAGTGATTGTGGTGCTTGTCAAGCCCTTTCCAGGTTCCTGTACGTGGTGTGATCTCCAGCTCTGTCCTGCTTCCAGGTGAGACAGAGCTCAGATATTCAGACTCACCTCACATGTCTGATATCCTTGGGAAGGCAGCTACCTCGGCCAGAAGGTATCCAAGACATAATCTAGCCTCAGTTTTGACAGCTGGGAGATCAGTACAAGGGGCAATGCCATGGGCTATTCCTGTCCGATTCTCTCAGTGTGACCTTTATGGCTAATAAAGGCGAATTCCATCTTGGGTCAAAATTTGAAAACTCTGACTGTTTAAAACAATTTTCTTTCTTTTTCTCTGAGTTATGCCAACCTGTGTTTCCATGGCAATAGAAATGAAAATCTATTGGCAGCTTGTAGGCAGGCAGCAGATGACAGCTCTCAGTACCAGATTTCAGCAGTTGACTTTCAAATAACAGTTCCAAGAGCCCACTGCAATAACAAGCACAAAGATTTTAGTACAATATTGGCTCCTCCTGTATGTATTACTTTAAAACAGAGGGAACATGGCTTGAGGATAAAATTATTATTTAAAGAAATGTTTATGCCTCTACTGTCAACTGCTTGCTTGTGCTTTTTGGCTTCAGTCCTGCAATGTGCACAGTGTGCAATAGATGTAATTTTATACTTTTTATGTGATACCTATATGATAGTGCAATTTTTTATAATCAAAGTAAATATTTGGTGTCTCTGATAGTGAAATAGTTTAGGTAAAGGAACTTGCAGAAAGGCTAAAATACTCCAGGATATGGAAAAGAAACTCGCAAAACTTGGGGGAGGAATTTAGGATGTTTTTTCTTGGGACCTGTCAAATGTAAAGAAAGATTCCAAGAAAGAAATCTGTAACGAGAGAAGAGGTGTTTTGTGGATTCTCTGAAGAGCTTCCCAGCAAGGAACACACAATAAAAAGCTGTTAAAGAACAGATTTTCTCTCTGCTTGTGAGTCTCCTGGGACTGATCAGAAGCAATCACAGATAGTCATCTTGTGGGGGCTAAACCTGCCCTCCCCTTACAATTGCATTTGCTGCCAGCAATAATGCTGGCCTTTTTCCCACTGCCACTGCCTGGTGCAGGACTTGCAAGCTACTACTAATTTGTAAATCAGATAATGAGAAAGAAGCCTTCTGCTGCTGTTGTTCTTTTTTTTTCTTTCCAGAAAACAGGTGGTGAAGCTGTTTTCCATGTTAAAAAGGAGTTCTAACTCATTGTCCTACTAGCATTGGCCAATATTTATTTTAACCAGAGCTGGAAAACTCTGAGCCAACACCCGTTTTATATTTTATGCATTTTCCCTTATATGTGGCTTGTAGGGTCTGTATTTGGTTTTGCTAGTGCAATTCACCTTTTGCAGAGTGAAAACACATTAGTTGACTGTAATTAAATCCGTTTCAATGATGTCGGTATTGTACAAGCCTTGTAGAAGCCCCTGGTCATAGAGAGATTTCTAAGCTGTTTTCTTTCTTGTCAGTCTGTCATGAATGTTTCCAATAAGGAAATCTCATGAAAGCCTTAAAAGCTCTGAATTGTTAATCCAAACTCTTCTCCTCACTTCCAGGACTAGAAAAATGAAACGTGATGCAGTTCCTGACTTCCCTCTCTGTTGCTTGAATAACTATGAATAATGATAAATGTTTTGGAGAAAAGAACAAAATGAAAGATCTCTCCAAAAGGAGTAAAAAGAAAAAAAGGGTGACTGTCACTGGCTAGGTGATGCATTAAGATATTTCATTTTCTCTGGGTGACACTATTTTCTGTGGAATACTACTGCCCAAACATGTACCCACATAGCTGATTGCTCTTAACAAGAAAGTAGTTTTTTTGTTGCATCTGATAGTGTATTGCTAACAGACGTTTCCAGTTTGTAGCTCTTGGCTGCATACAGCTTTCTCAATCTAGTTTCTGTCTTGAATAAAGAGAGTTAAAGACAGTAATTTGATTTCCCCATGCACATATTCATGTCACTATACCAAGTGTTTCTCAGGAAATAAATATATGTATGAAAAGTCTCCTTTCACCTCTTGCCCTCAAAGTAAGAGGCAATTAATTTGAATTCATTCATAGAAGTTTTCAACAAGTTCCATGCATCCCAATTGTCTTGCTTCAGCACTATGAGGATTCCATACCTGGTCACTTAATGTCATGCCACTTCTATCAGAAAAAAGACTTAGCAATTGTACTCCTGGCATGAGTGTCCTGAGTGGCCTATTTATAAATAAAAACTAGGTTTGGGAGGTTTCTGTGAGATGCTAGCTATTATTTTCTCTGTTTCTACATACTGCTTAGCATAACATCTTTAGTTAGTCCCAAAACACCCAAGATTAACAGAGGAAGTAAATTTTTATGAGTGCTTCAGCAGGGGAAAAACAAAGATGCCATTTCTTCTTGGAACAGTGTATGTTCCAAAGGCCAGAATAAAAGCAATTACAGAATTGTTTACAAATGAGATCCTTTCCTTCCAGTTCCCCTATTGTGCCAATATTGGCTAGAACACTCTATATACTAAGCCAAATACTGATCATTATAGGCTTAAAATAGGGAACTGGATCTATTCTTAAGAGTTAGGGCTTCAGACAAATACAGTTTAAGTGTTAGACCACTGTCTTTAGCCTTGCACATGACTACAGGCTTTCTTCATGACCCTTTTTTGTTCCAGGCATTCATACATTTAACATTTTGAGAAATACTATTCATTTTTTGCTCAAGACAGTATCCTTTCCTAAATTACAATTCCTTGGAATTAGCTACTAACGAAATAACATCTTGACCTTGAAAACAGAAATCTTCTTTGCCATAGCTGTCAACCCCTGTCATGGGAAACATTCCCCACGAGGGTCTTGAAGATGTAAAGCTCTGGGTGATGGTGCTGACTGGACCTCAAAACAGGAGGTAGCCAAGTTTTTTATCTATTAAATTTATTCTGAACTTTCATCTTCATCTATCTATCTGTGGTGTCAGGGACATTATGTTGAGAAGTAATTTCTCCCGTAAAATTGTTTGCCTGTTTCTTTAAAGGTAGACAATATGTTTTATCGCCTGCATTCAGGATCCAGGGCACTAACACACATAGTGTGCTGAGTTCACTAATTGCCTATTACTTTGAGAGGAACAGCACAAAATACTGTTCCTTGAAGAACATAATCATTAAAACACTTTATTAAAAACCACTCAATTCACCAGGAGTGATGCCAACTGGAAATCTGAAATAATTCTAATAGAGCACTGAAAGGTAGCATTAAACAAACCAAAGACAGTGCTGATATAGGATTAAAAACAGGAAGCACTGCCTGTAAGGATGCTATTGGGAGACATTACATCTAAGGCTGAAATATGTGTTAATATCGATTCTGATGCCCTTGTTAAAGGGAAATTGATAGATGTTATGATTTGTTCCTCGTAATGTGAGGGGAAGGATAAATATTGAATAATTGTGATATGCTGACTTATTATAATTTGTTAATGTCCAATATCCCTAATTAGAATATTGGTAGATTTTCATGAAAAGGAAATTAAGAAAAGGAAAAAAACCTTTTTTGAATAATGAAGCTTGTTGAAGGCAGCCAAATATTCTTTCATCAGCCATCAGTCATTTCTGTTTCGATTACTGTCATAGGGGTACCTGTCGTGGCTGCATCTAATAAATACTAGAGCATAGAAGTTTTTACACCCAGCTTTTGCCCTCCTAAGCTACATATTTCCTCTTCTCATCCAGATCCAATCTTTTTCACGAAATCATGATTACTTCTTTACAGATGTCATAGTGTACCTAAAACTCACTTATCTCTGAGCATGGAAGGAGTTTCTCAGTGGCATAAATGCTGCAATTTAAATTCCCTGTCTCCCAAGGCTGGTGATGCAAAGAATAAGAGAGAGAGAACACTTCATGGGCTCAGAGGTGTACGTATAAGGAAACATTTTTCTAAGAAATCAAGCTTTCACTTTTTTATGCTGAAATATTTTACCTCCACCTAATCTGACAAAGCAGAAAAAGGTCTCAGCACGTCTTGGGCATGTTTATAACACAAGATTTTAATTTGTGAGAAAGTGGTCAAAATCTTTAGTATGTTTAACATCTTTACAGACAATGTGGTGGGCCATGTTCCAAGGAAGCCAGAAATGGGCACTGTATGAATAAAATAGCTATTTTTCTGTTAATATGCAAGTTCTGTTTAACTGATACATCACATTTAAGGTTTTTTAGGGTATTTCAGGCTCTTTTTTGTTGGTTGTTTTTGTTGGTTTTGTATTTTTGTTGTTGGTTTGGCTTTGTTGGGTTTCTTTTTGTGAGTTTGTAATGAAAATCAATCTGTTAAGGATAGAGATAATAATAGAGCACATTAAGAGAATGCTGCAATATAAACAAGAATATTTCAAAGTTGACAGCAGAAACAGAAGCTGGAAGAGAAATCAGTGTGACAAAACCAAGGGCACAAGTCTGGGTCTGTTGGCATAAATTTTCATAGGCCGCTCAGTCAGTTGACATGTGAGAGTTTATACTAGTGAAGAACAGTCCCAATGCTCAGACTGGTATTGTTACTTCTGTAATAATCAGAAGTGTACTTCTCTGCTGAGATTCAATTAAAATTCTCAGCATTTAATGATCCTTTGAACAAAATCACAACATATGAAAATGTGTACTCGTGTGTTTGATACATATATATGTAACTTTGTATGCATATTTATCTGTATTCTCTTTTTTTTTTTCCTTAGGGTGTTTTCACATCTAAAGAAAGAAAAAAATGAAAGCATTAGAATTAAAACACCATGTGAAATAGCAAGTTTTAATGTTGTGCACCAGGATTTTTAGGAAACTAAATATGCACTATACATATTTAAAGCAAAAATCTGACTCTTTTACATCTCTGGAGCTGCTAAACAGCTGAAAGAAACTGAAGCATATCAAAACTCAGATGTGAAAACCCAATTCTGCGGCATGCATCATGAAACTAACTTGATTTTTTTGGTGTTGCACAGAATTTACAGAATTGGAACAAACTATACCTTTGAGATGACAGCTATTAATACATACTGTAGTGAAGTAGTACAGGGATGCTAAATGCATTAATTTAAGGGTGAATTAAGGCATCCTGTTTATTACTCCAAACCCGAATTTCACACACTATCAAGAATTATGAAAACACTGGTTCCTGCAAAAATCCACTGAATCTTTTTCTTTCTTCTTTTTTGATAGTCTTCAGAGTGGTGCTATACTAGGGCTGTTATGAGTACGTGAAAAGTATTATTCTGAACTGTGGGGAAAACACTCTTATGACACAAAAATGCCAATTTGTGATAAGTAGCCATTTTTAATAGCAGGTTTTCATGAATTAGTGAAAAAAGAAAATATTAATCACACCTATAATGTAACTAAATGTACTATAACTTCTAAAGTCTCATGATTAAAATAATTTAAATATACAATTCTGTTCTAAACACCTCACAGTTAGACAAGTGCTGCATAATAGCAATATGAAATCCAGTGATTTCTAGTGAATTCTCACTAGAATTCTCGTGAGGTATTATCATTCTGAAGCAAAGAATTAGAGGTGTTTCAAGTTACTGGTATGAGCAATGTGTTTAATTTCCATGGACTTTTAAAATCTACGGTTAAACTTTGCAATCAATGTTGGCACTAGGTTTTTGTAACTGAACTACCTAGTGTTAAGGGGCGTATCTGAACATAATGATATCTCACTGTGAAAGGAGAATGCAAACAGTTTTTGACAAAACAGCAAGAACAGTACAGTATTTATAAATAACTTTGTAAAGATAAACCTGAAGTGCACTCAGGGATGCTGAATGGGAAGTGACAACCAGTCATAATAATTATTTTGTGAAAGAGCTTTGGAGAAGTACTAAAGGTGTAGTTTGGTTCTTGGTAAAAAAGCAAGCATTCACCTGCAGTCACTTACTACAGCAGCCTCTGGCAGACTTTGAACAAGCAAGACTACCTCTTCTCATCTGTGGCCTTCTCTCTGAATGCTGCGTACAGAGAAATCCTCCTATGCCACTTGTGGTGAGAAAATCCATGGCTCTCTCCATTCTCTTTCCTTCCCAGTAGAGCTGCACAAGAAAACGCAGGACTTTTTGCCACCAATACAATTCTGAGTGCTCGCAAAATATTCTTTTTCTCTTCCGTAAGGAAAAAATCGTTAGCTACCTGTTAGGTTTTAAATATTGGAGATTGCTGTGTTAAGCTTACAGTCTGGCATGGAAACCATGAAGCTGGTCATTAATAGGCTCAGGATGAGCCTCTCAGCTATGGTTACTGAATTGAAAAACTAAGTGTAGTTCTCCTGCACGGACCGAGAACGCTGGAAGTTCTCTCTGCCTTATTATCAGGTGGCGTGTTAGGTAAGAAGCACATTCATGGAAGATAATAAAGAGTTTTAGGTAACATTTAGTCCTCTTAACTGGTGCCAGTAGCAAGAGAAGCAAAAGACTAGAGGTCTTGAAAATTATAACACTGTATATAAAACTGAAATTATTGGCTCATGGATGAGTCAGTATTACAGGTGTGGCTAGACCACTATACACTGCCAGCCAAATCTTTCTTGCAAGTAAGTGAGTGAATTAATTCTAAAGAGTATCTTAATACCTATAATCATGGAAGTCAATTATGTATGGAGTTGCTGTAGAACCTCGCTCTGGTATGTCATATGTTATCAAGACAAAGGTTGATGCATGTCCTGATCAGAGAGAAATCCTTACTCTAAGCTCCATTTAAAGACATCCTCAAATCCTAGTTTAAAAGCTTTTCTTCCTAGGGATAAGCACAAGCACATCTTTATCTCTCTTTGATGAAGGGCCATTTTTCAACATTCAAATAAAAAATAGAAAAATTCATCCTGCTTTGCTCTGAAACACCATGTGAAGTGATTGCTTTCCATAAGTGTTCTTATCATTGACTTCAGAGTGGTTTCTGAGGCCTGAAGATGCAATACTGTATGCTTCTAATGTAACTAATATGTAACTAGCCCTCAGATTGCCCTTATGCTCCCTCCTTTCTAACTATGCTTTCTTCTGAAGTGCTTCCAAATGAAACGTGTAAGTTTATATTGAACACATTCTTCGGTTCCTTCGTTTTTACTAGTCCTGGCTTTTTATTCATGAAGTTTTATCTTTAATGAAAATCTTAAAATCTGGTGAGTAAAAAGAACTTTTTCCTTCTGTGATCATGAGCTTCACTCACTGCTGTCTCCTGAGGCTGTTAGGTACCACAAGCACACTCCCTAAGGAAATTTTTGGAAGAACTGTTTAATGCCGACCGTTAACTAGCTGTAAAAGTGTCAGAACACTAACAGATTTAGGACTTCAAGATTATTAGGAAGTCCTTGTATGTGGAGCTACACATAGAAAATAAGATGATAATCAGTCAAATTGTGGTAAGAAAAATGTTTAAAGCCCAAGAAATTTCCATGTAGAATGTATTGACTGTGAAGTTCCAGTGAGTGTTCACTGGAAAAACAAGGAGTTATGGCTTTCAAATGTACTAAGCACCGGTGAACACTTTAGTAAATGGTGGGAGCTGCACAGCCCAGACTCAGACTAAATGCTAGCTAAATCTCTGTGCCTATCATATTCTAAGTCTTCAGAGGTAGAAAACTAATAGGAAACGCTATGAAGTAGTTTAGCACCTGGTTACCTGCAGGTGGCTGATAGAAAATCTAACGGGGAACCTAAAATGAGAGGCATGTATTCTGAGCCTACTGATCCCTACCTCAGAAAAAGAAATCAAGATGGCCTTTAAATATAGAATCCTAAATAGAGGTTTATAAGCTTCAATCCCAAATTTGAAAAACTGTATTACTCCAGTGAATAAAATCAAACATTTTATTTGCTTATGTGATTTCTATCATTTTTTTCCCTTATAGATGGCTGTGGACTTTTTTAAGGACTGTGTATTTGCACTGTAGGAAGAATGCCATCCATTGCTTTTCTAATATTTTTTCTTTGTAATGGTGTTTAGTAGCATTTTGAAGATTACTGTTAGAAACTTTGCCAGTTAATGGATAGTGTTGTACTGTAAGTTAATCTTTCGCAGCACACTACATGTGTGTCTGCTTGCACACTGCAGTCTAGTTTGGTAAAAGCTGTCTTTCTTAGAATGAAGTTTGAAATACTACCTGATAGTGATGTCACAGGTAAGAAAAGTGAAGGAAAGCCGTGCTGCCATTGCTTATGTGAGTGCATCAAAAGAAGACTTTGGATTATGATGAACTGTTGCTTAACAACTGAAGGAATATCATACTCTCCAGGAAGAATATATTTCTTGATTTTCAAGTAATCTATAAGAAAAACACTGCAAACATGTACTGCACTGAACAAGGATCATACAAATGCATTTACATCACTTAATGTAATGTTCAAAGCTATGATTCAGGATTGTGTTCTTTTTGTTTTTGCAATTAGAGGATGGGACAGATGTGAAAGGCTTAGCTTAAAATGAAATGTCCAATACATAATCCTTTTTTTTAAGGTATATAGAAAAGAATACAAGATTATAAAGGATTTATGTTGGGAGCATATGATTATTCTAAAGTGATTTACTAAAATTTCCACTTGAAACAATCCTCATAATAATGAATTTGAATTCTGCTAGTCAGTTCTAACATAATGATACACAAATGATGGTAAAGAGTTTTCATAGTTCTTACAGTTAGACCATAGATGCGTCCAAAGCAAATCATGCCCATATTCTTCATATTTTTTTCAAGATACACTGTAAAACTACTTTTCCTGTAACTGCATTGATGCAACTGAAGCTGTAAATATGCCTAAGATTGCTGAACATTCATGGTGAATCATATAAATGCACTAGCTAAAAGAGAAAAGAAGTAACATTTTTCAAGGGAATTATTTCTAGAACTATGAAGTAACTAAAGCAGTTTTTTGTTTGTGAAGTGACGAGAACATGTTGCTAGTTACTATTGAAACTTAAAAGGAATTAGGTAGTGTCCAATTAATTAATATTTTTTATCAACCTACTTGCTGATAGAATATAAGTGTAATTTGTCTTTGTCTTAGACTACTATCGAAGGCTAAAATACCAGGTCCACACATTCGCCATTGCTCTCCCACTATTTTTTTATTGGCTCTTAATTATTGTTCTTTCAAAAAACAGTATATTTGATCTTTTGCACAAGTATTGTGTACGGATTGAATTGCAGTGAGGAATCATATACTCTACATATGTTGTGGAAATGTACCATTTTCTTTAAAATAAAAAGGTGCATAATTCCTGAACATTGTCCTTAGACTAAAGTCTGTAAGAACTAGAAATGCCAAAAAGAGGTTGCAGTCTTTGTATGTAATATAAATGTAAATTTTCGTCCTAAAGTTTATACGTATATGTTCACATACATTCAAACAAACTCGCTCTTAAGAGGTCTTTGTCAACACCAAATAACTGTCATGTAATAAACAACAGAAGGTCACTAATCCTAACTTAAAACACTTGAGGATAATAAGCACAGTATTAGCTATGGAATGTATTGAGCCAGAAGCAACTCTTACTGCTAATTGAGAAGTCTGGCTGTTGACTAAAGGCTATTGTGGTTAATAGCCCCAGGCATAGTTTTATAATTGCAAGGAGTAAAGGCATCTTACAGCTGATAAAAACTTCAAAGATCCTCACTGCTATTTATAGATACTCTCTTGGGTGTTGTCTCAGTTGAGCAGTAGTAAACTTCTATTTAAATTGCCTCGATTTAAGGAGCAAGGAAGAAACTCTCCTGACTGAAAATTATTTTGAATCCTACTTATGAAATCATGCCTGCCAGGACTCTTGAATATATTCACCAAGTAGTGTCTCTTTGCTTGTTAAAATGCCTTTTGTTCAAACAATCTCTTCTTTTTCATCAATATTCCCCACAGCTTCTCACTGCTTAAGATTTGTGTGTGCATGCTGTCCAAATGAGGGCTGGATTCTGCTACCTTTATTCATTCTGAGCAATCTCTTGAAATAAAATTGAGCTGAGGCAATCAACTCTTACAAGGCCTCATTCTAAAGCTGAGACATGTGGGTTGACCAGGATAGTAGCTGAACTTTGAAGCATTTATATGAATCTTTTGAAGTTTGCTCAGCATTATTAATGGCATGTAAAAGCCTTCAAAGCCAGATGCAGGCATTTTCTTGACATAGAGTTGGAACTTCTAGAGAGATACTAAATTGGCATCAGTGAAACCACTGTCACGATGGCAGAAGTCTATATGAGTAACAATGTCAGAGTCCAGCCCTATTTGAGCTTATAAATATCATTGTAAATGCATAAAGCTCGGTACAGGTCAAAATCTAGCTGAAGGAGGATGTAGGGATCAGATAAAGAGACAAGCTGGCATAGGAAAAGAGGGAAAACTATGCCAAAGAAAGTAACTAAGAAACAATAGTGTCCTTCCTAATCAATGATATTTAGCAGCAGAAGAATGAACAAGAAATTTCTGCAGCATTGTTCATGCTTTTTCCCCTCTGGGGAGCTACCCATTCAAGGACTGACCCCTTGTCTGGCATTGTGTGAAGCGTGATTTTGTTAATTAAATACTAGACTCTTGAATGTGCTGGGCTCTTCAAATTAGCCTATTAACAGTTTAACACAATTAGATGAATTAAAAACAGCATCCCTGCTTAAATTAAGACAGCATTTGTTCCTTCTTCATAGCCCTCTTTTTTTCCGGAAATACCCATTTCCCAGCTGTTTTAAAATGACGTGTTGGCTTGACATTGCAAAAGCTGCCCTGGCTTCTCTGGCCAAATTCTGCCATTCTCACTCAGGATGAATAATCCTTCCCTGCCTGAACCAGTCCCTTCAACTAAAGAGAGCTGCTCATCTTAAGCCAAGTACTGCTTTATGGAGTTTATACTACTGAAGTGGCAGAATGGGATCCTTGCTGAAATGATGCTTTACGAATGTTCACGACATGGAGCTTTGGTGGGAGTGATTGCTAAGACATACCAGTGAAAATTTTGATTAACAAGTCTTCCTGCAGAAATCATTACATATAGGGCCCCTGACAGTCAGCACTCATTATTAGTGGAAGTAGTCTCCAAGACAGAATATAGATGTTTGGAAAGAAAAGGTTGAAAAAGGCAAGTTTTGTGTTCTCACTTTGCCTTAAAAAACCCATTCAAAATAAAAACCTAAATAACCCTTGAGATGTTAATGTTGCTCTGTCACCCTGCTATCTGAATTATTTCAATGTGTAGGCAGGATCTGGGCGGTTGTGGGTGATGTAACCCAAGAAATATTCTCTGAAGAGGCTTTGAATATGCAGTAACTAGCATTTAAAAACTGACAGATTTTACACTGCAATTCTTGGCAGCCTAAGTGTGATAAATAAGCTGTCTAAGATTTGAAATGAGGTTCGGGTTTTTTTAAATGAAAGTTCTGTCAATACGGATGCTGCCATTTTAGTCATATCTATTGAAAGTACTCTTCTTTAAAAATGGGCAAGATTATAAAATTAAAGTCTTCTAAAATCCTGCAGTTGCTTGTATGGAATTTGATAAGAATGGCTTGCAGCCTGTAGCTAAGCCTGGAAGACAAGTAAACCATTAGCAGTGAGGAATGGCTATGAGGGAAGGAACATACTCATGCCTTTCAACAAACACTTTTCATAGAGATAACTTCATAAAATTTTTGCCAATGTTCTTTTTCACCATAGCAAAGGCTTCACCAAAAAACTTAAGTTTGCCACACTAGATCTCAGAGCTGTACCCTTTGAATCAGTGCGAATTCTGCAAATCGTTACAGGCTAGATGAGGCTGTATTTGGATAAGTGCAGTTATAAAACCAAGTCCAGTTAAGCTGTTTTGCAGAGACCAAGTAGAAAACCCCTTTGGAATTTTTGGTATGCAAGGTAAGGCTAAGCTGCAGCACTCTTCACTGTTCATTGTGCCTTTCTCCCTCTAAACATGAAATGCTAAAATTCTCAACTACTCTAACATACGGTCACATGTTTAAAGAACAGACAGCTATAAAACAGGTTATGAGGTCAAAGTAATGTACAGAAGTCAAAGAGGTTTTTTTCATACTTTCTTTCAATGTGTGGTAAATGCTGAGACTCACATAGAGCTACCTGAAAGACCTGAGGATTTATGCACTGTAATTTATATCTTTATTGTCTTCTCTATCATGCTGGATCTGAGAAATGAGATCTTCTATAGAAAGTCTTGCAGTGATCATTTTGGAGAACTGATGCTACAGAAAACTGGGGGTTTTTTGTGGATTTTTGAAATCATATAGAAATCTTACTACATTTTCTCTTCAGAACTTCTGGAGTTATACTTGAACTAAGTTTAAATCCCGTATCCAACAGTCTTGTTGTCTTCTATGAAGTTACACCACAGCTAAATATATTCTATAATCTTCATTTTGTTTAACATTGTATATTCTTCTTGTGAGCTAACTCACAAAAATGTCTTCCCTGAATTTCAAAACATTGAAAATTCATGGTCTGTGTCCCTCCTTCTTCCTTCTCCCCATATATAGGTATGTATAGATACATTTACATGAAAAAATACTAATTTTTTCACATTTTTATGATAGGAAATAATTATGCTTTGGGGTTTGTTTTCCAAATTTTTAGTTATTCTATAAACAAACAACAGGGAACTGGTCAAGCAGTAATCATCTTATAATCCAACAGACAATGTGAAAGAAGTAACTGATTCTACCTGGACTAATGTTCTCTCAGCAAACAATGGCTTAAGCATAATTTATACTATGCGTAGTATTCTTGCTTAGGATTGTTGAGAAGTGGCCTATTTTTAGATAATTTTGATTTTTTTAGGAGATTTTTTTCTTTGAATTTACACAACTCAGCTGCAAATCTTCATTCTTCAGCTCATGTATCTCGCTTTTCTCCCTACAGGCCGTGTTCTTTCATCAGAGTACAGTTCTGACGCACAATTATCTCTAATTCTTATAATGCATTAGAAAATGCATTATAATACCTCAAAAATCCAGGGCAGAGGTAGTTCAAATTCCAGTCCAGTCCTCTTTCTCCCCACAGAATAGGGGCATGAGAGGCTCAAACTGTGATCCTACATACATTCTAGATATATTTCAGAAATTTTGCCTGAAAACTGATTCTCAGATATTTTTTAATGAAAAGGCAGGAAGGTTTTGGTTGAAACCCCAATTCTAATTTCATCAGCTTTCATAAAATAATATCTTTGTAATAAAATTTTTTTCCTTTAATTAATTAAAGGTTATTTCATAATTAGTCAAGTTCTATTATTACAGTGTATACTCCAAGGCTTAGAATATCTAATACAAGTAGGCTAGGCTCTGTAATGCTGGCTTTGAACCACAGAAAAGATTTTCACTGGATGATAAAATAGTTTGGGTCGGAAGGAACCTTTGAAGGTCATCTAGTTTTGCTGATGTCCTGTGAGTAAGGGTTTTGCCTTAGTCCCAGGTTTATAGATGGATTTATTTTTTCCCCCCAAAGAAAGCTTTCAGAACATTGTCTAAAAATTGACTTCGTTTTGTAGTTTACTTTTTGACTGCCTTTCAAGCCATCTGCAATTTGATTTTCCTATAGCACCCTCTACATAAAATTTAAGCTACTAGAGGTACAGCTGATCTCAAATATCTGATTCAGTCATGCTGACAGTGCTTTTATTGTTAAACATTTTTGTCATCAACTGTAGAAACATCTTAATGGAAAGTACCATATGAAATAGTGGCAATGACAGGCAAAAAATACATACAGACAAATCTATAATAACAATATCTTCCCATAATGCAAACATTAAAAGCAAACATCTAGTTAGAAGACAAATATTAAAAATATGAGAGAGCAGTAACAACTGAATAGGAGAATCGTAAAGTCTGAGAAGGTGTGGGATGGGACGGGGGCTGAAAGACTAGATCATTGTTTAACATCCATCAATTATTTTTGTTCTGTATCACACTAGCGAATATTTTCCATGCTTAAGGCAAGGTTAGGCATGGGCTGATAAAATGATCAGTATTTGCATATGCTTTATTTGACTATGGTTATGAAGCATGGTTGAATGTCAGGCCCAGTTGCTAAATCAGTTGTGGTGCTAAAGCATAAGTACTCAATAGCAGTTGTCAGAGACAACAGCTCATTATAATGTTCTACAACACTAAACTTTGGTCGTTAAGTATGGGGTAATTGGAAGAGAACCAAAATACAGAAAAGCTGCTAGAGGCATATGGCTGTACATTAAACAGTTTTCTTAGATCAGAATTGAATGGTAAATATCTGTCACCTATTCAAACATTATGCTGTTGTACAGTAAGAAAAAATTGTCCACTTTAGTTACAGTGAGTAGGAAAGACCTGTTCCCAAAATCAAAGCTCTAATCTATATATTCTGTGTTGTTCTGCTCGTTAAGCAAGAAGACATCTCTCTTTCAGAAAGGGATTCTTAGCTGTCAAAAGCATCTTAAATACTAATTATGCAACCCACTAACTTTTGGCTAAATTGATGATCTGTATTGTGACACCACAGGTATGACAGGTTGGACTAACCCTAGATTCTAGCAATGCCCTAAGATATTGATGTAAACTGGATTCAAAATTGAAGAAGCACTCCCTTACCATGCTGTCGAATCATTACCACAGACTGGCAGAAGTATAAAGTAAAGTTAAAGGCATTGCTTTAGCACCTATAATCAAGGTGATAAATTCAGGGGAACACATCTTAATTTACACTCATAGCTTTTCTCCCCATATCTTTTAGGATGAATGTACCCTAATTGTACTATACTGACCAAAAAGTAAATGCTGAATGCTTTTATTTTTCTACAGTCAACAATCATAAACAGAATATTGATGATATTGGAACTGGAAAATAATTTCTGAGTGGAAAACTATCTATAAACAGTAGAAAAAAAATTTAAGTCTAATTTCTGCAAAATGGGAATACGGGAGAGAATGAATGTCCCAAAGTTTTGAATGAAGGACAGGAACATAAATATGGTTCATTCTTGCTTCTAACCTTAAAATAATAATAATTCATAGTGCTTTTGGTTTACAGCAGTTTGTGGCTCTGTTGCAAGGAAATTCTAAGTATACATAGAGGTTAAGTCAAGCCATATTAAAATATCTTTATGCTTTGCTGTACACAATGACCTTACAACCTCTTCAGCAGAACTAAATCAACAACGTTAAAAACATTTTGCAAATATTAAATTTAGTTACAAATTCGAGTCAATCGAACATGGTTAAAGCATTGTTGTGCTCTTTTTTTCATGAACCTGTGCAGAATACTTGTTTCAGCAATAAGAAACAAAATATCAGTTTGGAATAAAATAACATTTCAGATATTGTTCTTGAAATGTTCTCTGCATGTTATTTACTACTTAGGGAAGTCTTGAAGTCTGTGAACAAAGACATCACTTAAAAAAATTGGACAAATATTCAGATGTGTGTTTCTGAAAGTCCCACATCCCTGTATAATCTACCAATCTGTAAAATAACTAGTATAGCACAAGTTAAGGTGAATAAATAATGACAATAATGCTGCTGATTTAGAGATCAGCTCTGAAGAAATTAATGAGATAGATAAACAAAAAATCAGAATATATATAATCATCCTGAGAATGTTTTTTTTTTTTGCAAAAATTTCACTAACAGAAATCAATAAAAATAAATATAACACATTCAATGAGTACAATACATACAAAATATGAATTATGCATTTGTCTCAAGGCTTTTCCAATACCTTGATGTGAATTCTATCTATGTGGTGAGACTAATAAACATCAAAGGCTGTATGCAGGAATCTTTTGTCGAATGCTCTTGATATGTTTTGAAGCAAATATATTTTCTTCTGCAAACTATCTCTGGTATACCAGCAGTACAGCACCACTGAGAGGTACAATAATTTGTATGAGACAACAAAATGCAAAAGATTAAGGTGCAGAAGGAAATCTGTACCTAATTTTTTTGCTTCCCCTTTTCTAAACACTTGATACATTTATGCTTGTTCAAGACCGACCACAAATTGGGAGCACTTTTAACATTAAAATGAACAGCTGTGATAACTTGCAAAGAAGTCCTTTTTTTTTGTATTGAATGAGCTAATACAGTTGGTATTACAATATAAACAAAAAACAACAAAATATTTAGAAAGCCAACATCTAAGAGACTCTGTCTTAGAGACTCTCAGTGTGCCTAGTCTACTTGTTTGCTCGAGAAGGCATGATTCATAGATGATAATAGAGACAAGGGTAAGGAAAAATAAAATTGAAATATGATGCAGAGAAGTGTTTTGTTCATAACTAATAACTAATTTAAAAATAATTAATTAAAAAATTTAAAATAATGCCACTGCCATACTTGTTTGGTTCATGTTTGGTACATACCGCTTTCTTTTTAAAAGGGTTACAACTAGCAGTAAATCTTCAAATAACATACTATAACTGGTGAATAATGGAAAACACATAAGCTAGTTTTAAAATGCATATCTAATGTGTATTATACAAGTTTTTTATCCCTTCTTAGTATGGCCAAAGTCCTACTTTTAATACTAAAAGTAATTTTAAGTGATTGTGGATATTTTTAGAAATGCTCTGCCACCCACACGGCCTTCCATTTGGTCTTATTTTGTTTCTTCGTGGTTTTGGGAGGAAAACATCTGCTGGGGTAGTATATTCCTGAGGACTGTACTGCCTGTTGGAATGGTTTATTTTCATTGTATCTTAGACTTTTATTAAGCTTTTAGAATTTTGGTAATATATAAACAACAACAACAACAAGCTGTAGCAACTAAGATAAACATCTCCCAGGAATGAGACAGTCAGCAAATTAGTTACCCAGGATAAAGACTGTCAGTAGGAATATTCAGCATGATAATCTAATTTCATGACTGTTACCTGTTACCTTTGTGTATCACTAATGGAAAGCCTATGACAGCTGAATGATGCTTTTCCTTTGCCCTGGGAAAGCATTAGGTTAATCATCCTCATGACAGCATGAGTGAAGTAACTGTGAATTATTGTGCTATCTTGTTTGTAGCAAAACTAAGATAGAAAGTCAAAAAGACATGCTTTAACTGCCAGCAAAGCTGTTAGGACTTGAAGGTAGAAATCCTATCTTCCTGATGGCATAGGTGATCAACTCTTATACACAGTCACTGAAAAGCAACAGAAGACAGGCCAGTGACATGGAAGAAAGGAAATTCAAACATGAATTTACACTTGAATTGTGTGTGTCTAGACAGGTGTCCTGGTAATTTTTCTCACTGCTGAGTAGTAGTTTAAATCTTCAGACACTCAGTGCACATGGGAGTTGCCTTGTCTTTTGGATGACAGATGAGAATGTCATGAGTGTTGAGGCTAATAACTGGTAAAGCTATGACTTCTTTTTTTCCCTCTGAATCTCTAAGTAAGGAACAGCGTAGCACATGCTTCTGTAACTTGCAAGACCAAACTGCTTGTGAAAGGTCATCCTTCCTGTCTCAGTCACACTTGAAGTGTTCCGAGGGAAGTCAACACAAGATTTCAGAGGTAAACTGCTCAAATAGCTACCTTGCTCTTCTGCTTCCCAATTTTGTGTATTATCATGTTAACCATCATGTTAACCAACTCCTAGAATTGTGTTGCACACTTTTTGACAGATAGGATTTTCAGGGTAGTGCTGTCTACTGACTTTGTATATAGCAGGAAAACATCGTGTTTGTTACAATAAAAAAGAAAAAAAAAGGTTAAAAATTAGTGAAAATACTCCAAAGAATGACATTTAGAAGCTCAAAGGATACCTATCTAAAAAGAAAAATAAATAAATAATCAAATGTTCTTTACATTTTAAATGCAATTTCCTAATTCTAAAAAGCCCAATTCCTAATTCTGAAGTGTTCAGGACTGACTGTCCATCATAGTAATATTATTAAACCATCTTGCTGGGTGATCTCATCTGTGGCAACTACTTGTATTTTTCTACAATAAGATTAAACACTTTGTACTTAAATCCATTTTACTCTTTTCTCTTCTGCTTTCATTCTTATTTTACCCACACTTCTCAATCAGGCACTCAGGAATGCTCATCCTTTTGCGTTGGAATAATCGGAAAACTCAGAAAGTTTGCATTTAAGTGGCTGATTCTTTTACCCCCACAATGTCTGTTCAAATGTAGAAAATAATTTTCATACAACAATCTCTAATTTGTGGGGGGTTTATGGCATGGATTCCAAAAACTGAGAAATTAAGATCAAAACAAATGAAAACCACCATATATTAGAAAAATCAAAACACACTGTTATTCAGTCAGTCTGGTCATTAAACCACTCATTATTAATACAGGTAAATACCTGCAGTACATCTGATATTATATATACCTTCCTTTCTTCCTGTAAATTTCCTTTATTTTTATGCTCCGTGCCTTTTTTCCTCCTCTCTTTCTCTTCTTTGGGAACTTTTCTACCATGGTTTTGTTCTGTTACCTGCTTTATTAGTCTTTTTCTGATTCTCTTCACCTCTTTTTTGTCCCTTTAGCAGATGTTTCTTTCCTATGCCCAAATTCTGGTCGCTTCTCCTCTCCATTTTTCATTTGTTTTCTTTCTCCTGCTGGCAGACAGATGGGGGACGGGCTGCTTGGCACTGAAAATGTTATGGAAAGGTTTAGTTCCCATCCCACTATGAGAACAGGCTGTTCCTGTGATATTTCTTTGTAAATAGAAGGAGAACACTCTGGAGTACCAAATGGCACCTTCCTGGGACTGCTCTATTTTCACGACACTCTGAAAAGTCCTTGAAGATGTTTGTGGAAAAATTTGATCTGGGGCTGACAGCCCGGTTTTGAATCCTTTTGTCTTCCTCCCATTTACTAGTGTCAAGTACCAAGTACTTGATCTATTCAGCATTTTTCTTTTTGGGTGATGCATTGAAAGACAAACGTGAAAGAATAGCTGGCTTGTGCTTTTCTAGTATCTGTCTAGAGTTCTCAAAACACAAAACGTTCTTTCTAGTGAGAAAGAATACTTAATGTATATGTCGAACTAGAACACTCTGTAAGCATACATCAGAGGCTTATCTCAATTGCTGCTTTTATCTGAGCAGCCTGGCGCTACAGCCATACCATCAACATGCATCGCTACACTCAGAAACATACCATGGAAAACTTCTACCACTTTTTACTTGGAGGATGAAACAATTTGTGGATTTTTTTTTTTTAAAGTTCACATGACCTTGGTTTGAAGACTAAAATAAAACTATTCTAAAATACTTGTTCCCAGTTACAATTGATTTTTCCAACTGAAGAGGTTCTGGTAGCTAGCATTCTATTGCCTTACCTACAGCTACTTGTTTCTAAGCGCTTACACTGTTCTAACCTTCTCTGTTTTGGAAATAAGGTCTTAGCTTTCTCATTAAGATATAGATTGAGAAATTTTGACAAAATATCTTTCCCTGAAGGAAAAAATCAAAAGAAGGAATCTACAAACAGTATCACATTGACTCTGGTTTTTATGAGCAGCTTCAAACTTCTTGCTGGGATTGGAACGCTGTCTTCATATGATCTCCAGAAAGTTTAAGTTCAATAAGTTGAAAGCCGTTATAGTTCTAATGGAGTAAAGGACTCTAAAGCCAAGGATCACTTTATCATTTGTATTTCCTTTAATCATTCAGTGATAATTTTCTGTTCAGGATGGAGTTTGAAATGCTAATGTCTAAATTTACTTTGTTAAAGTAATTGGTTGAATTGGGAAATAAGGAAGGAGAATTTGTCATCTTTTGTCTTATGACTCATTTAACTTGTCATATTTGCAATTGTCATATGTGCAATTTTAATTATTTTGAAAGCAGCATTCTAAGACACCACTTTGACACAGATCTGTAGTTCGGAGCTGCAAAAGTCAAAACAGATTCGTTGTTTCTGTTTTCTGCAGCAAATGAGTTTGGACAGACCTTGATAGATGTAAGTCACAGAGAGCTGACATTCAAAGTCTGAAACATCTTTCATTTCTTTGCAAAAATTGCCAATCATATTAAATGTCTCTATAATTTTCTCCACAAAAATTTGACTGGAAAACAGGACCCTAAACCCCTTCGGAAATCTGTTTGTTTTCCTGAGAAAATTTAAGTTTGAGATTTGTGCCTCTATTTGATAAAAGATAAATATATTTGGTCTCATTCTTTCACAGGCTTAATCTTTGTGTTTAAGGGGGTGGGTGGAGAGGTGGAAAGGTTGTTTTCGCAAAGAAGAATCCTTTTGAAATTCAAAGCCTTCAGAATCTAAGCATGTGTAGGGCAAATTACTAAGTGCTATGCAAAAAACCTCATGCCTGTATTTTAATTCTCTAGCCAATATGAATTAATCCTATTTTTCAGTAAGTTGGATGCCAGGACTACAAAACCTTGGACATGATGTTATGACTTATGTATAGTCATAACTTATATATGACTATACCTAAGTTACACATACTTATATATGACCTACCTAACTACATTTTAGTATAGAGAGTGCTAGCAGGTGGCCCATCATATTTATTTTGGTGGAATATCCTACAGAAGATGCTGTAGGATGTTCTTTATTTGTTATGTTTCCCTTTAAACAGTTCAATCGATCAGTGGACAGCAAGGAAGATGCAATCTGCTACAGGAACAGTCTAAGATGAGGAAAGAAATAATACTGTGTTGAATGGATGAAACAAAGTTACAGCAAAAGTAATGTTTCATTAAATTCATAGTTAGCTATGCAAATATAATGTCACACCCCTAAAACTTCTATGTGCTGTTTCACTAGTTGACTTTATGCATTGATTTAAAGGATCGTGATACAGGTAGATAAAAAGTGTTTGCAGTACCGAGGACCTCTTTTTTCCTCTTTGTCTTTGAAATAAGCCTGAGACTAGTCTGGTGAGCCAGTACTCAGTCACCAAAACCATTCTTTAAGGTTTTTAACCATGTTAGAATTCTAAATGGCTACTGAATGCAGTAATTTAAAACATTGAGATGACTGCTAAAGGGCTAAGAGCTTTTCATGTCTATGGTGTTGATAACCTAGACTTCAACTTCATAGTGAATAGACATGAACATAGCTAGAAAAAAGGCTTGTGTAAAATTTCTAGTGTTGATTGTTCGAATCTAAAGGTCCCCCAAAAGCAACAACCACCCGTCCTCCTACTGCCTGATATTCCTAAATTAATAGTTCCTCACTTGAAATTAGAAAGAGTTTATACTATCTCTTTTTTCATTGTGTTTCTTAATAAGAGTATGTATCTTAAGTAATTTGCACCTTCTAGCGTTTTTGTCCTCTGCAATTCTCAGGGCTTGTGAATAAATCAAATGGGGTATATAGGTTATTTGTTTGCTGGAATTTTTCCTGGCTATTATTTTTAATATAATTTCAATGCACTTTCTGTTAAAAATATTATGTTGCAGACAGCTAAAGCCAAAATAAATACATATATTTAAGAATCCTCTGGCATAATTTTTAGACCCTAAAGATTTCATTTGCAAATCCAGGTCCTTTACTGTGAACCTTATGAATTGTGGGATTACACTAGAAGTTGATTTTGGTGGCCTTTGTACAAGTGTTTAATCAGGTGTTACTCTAAAAATGTGTAATAGAAAGGAACAGTTAAGTGCTAGTGATTTATTCTTTTGAATATAATGCCTCTGAATGAGATAATGTATCAAAATGCTGCAGTTTAACTTACTGCTTTGATTACTTCATAATAGAGAGTGCAGTCTTTAGTTGGAAGATATTAATCTCAAAACACAAGGCTCATATGTGCTGATTGATATGACTTAGTATGCAAGAATGGGACATTGGTGCTGCCTGTGAGAACATGAGAACACGCATTCACTTTGCAGAGATGTATGCTGAAGAGTACAAACACGAGCTGTTCCCAAAGTCAGAGTGAAGTCAACATAAAAACTGATGCTCTTTAGGTATATGATTTGTACGCTTTGCTGCACAATGATAACCAAGGATGTTGCTATTGCTAAGCTTAAACAATGAGGTCAAGTCATATCTTCTTTTCCCACTTCTGGTCTGAACTCCCTGTAGTGACCTCCGTGTTCACTTTGCATTTAGAAGGCTATTATTTTCAATTCTGTTTAGGAGCAAGTGTTGTTTCTTCACAGAGATCCTCGCTCGTGGAATCTAATACGATCCACAGGATCAATCCAGAACTAATAAAACCTATCCATATGGCTTCTAGGTCAGACTTTATCAAATCAGGTTTGCCTGCCAAGAATATACTGTGCAGACATAATGCTAGACAGTTACTACTTTCCTAAATCATTTCTTCTTTGATGAAAAAATGTATCACCTCCTAAGAGACATCATTTCTGACTAGCAAATTATAAATAAGCACATATAACACATCACTCAAAATCACTGAAGTTCAGCAAGTGGACAGAAGGTCAAAACTACCTCAGGGCCAAATCCTAATCAATCTTCCACCCTTTACACTCCTAGAATCTTAGGGATTTAGAGAATACAAGAAATTAGACCCTGAAGGGTAAGGAGCTGATAGACTTAGCCAGATACCTTGGAGCTGGTGGACAATATTATATAAAATTTAAAATCAATAAAACCTTCAAACGTAAGCAAGTTTCTCTTGATGTGGTTTAATTTAATCGAGTATGCATCTATGTTATGCATAAATGATTGCTGAGCTTTTAAATTTAAATATTTCTAGACTACATTTAGAAAAAAAACCTAGCTTGCAATTTCATATCCTTTCTTATTATTTTGTCGTTGTAAGGCATTAGACAGACAATGAACCAGAAAAAAGGTTTCTGACATCACAGAGCCTTAGGATAGATTTTTTTTTCATCACTAGAATTTTGCTGATCCATTTTCTGTTTTTCAGGGATTAAAAGGAAATCTAACTGGTTTTATTTTAATGTAGCTGCTTAAAACACAAGTATTGCTTTTGCTGGGTGAGTTCTGGTACTTCTAAATGATGCAGTTCCATGTTCTTTTGAAGATTATGAAATGCATGTTCCAGCAACTATGTATGTACTTTCCGAAAAAAGAAAACCTATTTGGGAGCAGGGTACTGGTAAGTATAATGAGGTTACTGGAGAAAAATGAGAGTCCTAGCAATGCTCTTTGATGCTCAGGGCAATCCTTCCACCTCTTCAACAGACTCTCACCACCCTTTTTCAGCTCGGCTGTAAGCTTCCAGGCTACCAGCCTCTTGAGGTGGAGATATTTAGGGAACAGTCACTAAATTGGGCTGCTGTGTTGATTGGCATCTACCCATCTCTTTCAGCTAGACTGCCTGCCTGATTACTGCTTTTGCCACTTCTGCTGACAGGCACAAGGCTACCCTCCTACCTTTCTCCACTACCTGTACCATCACTACCTTAGGCACTTGCCCTAATTGTACTGAGTTTGACTTGGCTATTGCTCAGCCATGACTGAGAAGAGGCTGGACTGCTCTCCTCTTCCTCATGAGGTGTCCTTCACACACACATGCACATGCTCTTTTCTAAGGATTTCTCTCTCCCTCTTTCTCAGGGTTTCAGGCTATGCCACAGAGGAAAATAAAATACATAACTCCATGCAAGACAATAGACATACCTCATGCTGTCAGGAGTATAGCTGAGTAAGAACAACAAAGCCTCCATTCTGATACAGGAAGCTAAGTTTCCCATCACTGCTGGAAAAAAAGCATGGGTAGCATTTTGGGTTTCTAGCATGCAGACCAGTTTACATCTTTTACCATAACTCCATCACAATTTGTTCCATAAGCAAGAATGCATTCATAGAATCACAGAATCATTTAGGTTGGAAAATACCTTAAGATCATTGAGTCCAATGGTTAACCTGACACTGCTGAGTCCACCACTACACCATGACCCTGAGCACCACATTCACTGCCATCAGGAAAGCAAGATCTAACCAAGTGACAGTAGCAGAGAACCCCTGGTACCATCTAAGGTGATCTGCTAAGACATGAGATTAAGCTCTTGCCATCCTTTCTCCTCCAGAACTGGACATAAACAGATAGAGCTGTACTCTGCTTCATAGACACTCCACTGGTTTACCATTCAGCTTTCATGTCACCCTGATACTTAGTGGGCAGATTCAGGCCTGCCCCACCTATGCTTTAGTAGACCCTGCCTACCTCTGCCCATGCCCTATGATGACTAGGAGCATATGGCCTCATTACTTTGGTGCCTTAACCTATCTAATATATTGTGCTACTGAAGAGGGCTTATTAACATGGCCTCAGTCAAAAGTAGCAGAAGCCACACAGCTTCCAGCTGGCTTGGAGTACAGGGTGAGTACACAATCATCTGTGAAGCAGCTTAAGTCCATAGCCCAATTTAATGACGCTTTTAGAAATCAGTTTAAGTTGCATATAACATAAGTTGGGGAAAGCTTGTGGAGACCAAGCCTGTTGTTCTCCCTCTCACTAAGCATTTAACAGGTTTGAATATAGATTTATAAAAGGCTATTTAAGAAGTTTGTATTCATCAAATATTTTACAACGAAAACCAGATTATGCTACTGAATAGCACTGTAAGAAATAGGATATAACTCTAATACTATTATTAAATGGCCCCTTTTTGCATGCTATTCAGTCTTCATTACGATTTTGCTGTGACACTCTTAAAAGCAAAAGTGTTATTCTTTTCACTTCAAATTGCTATACGTTAGTAGACATACCCCCAAGAATTATAGAATCCAAGCTACACTGCAAGTTTTCTGGAGTCATAACTCAAAAAACCCTAGGATTGCATTATCCTAAGCAATTCATCCTACATTTCTAAATTATTGATAATTAACTTTTACTGCAGTATCAAAAGAAACAAATCTCATGCCTACTCTGGTAGTAGTCATCTCGTACATTAAGAGTAGAAAAAGCTTCTTTTTTTCCAAATAACCATAGTGCCATTTGACAAACTATTAGATATAATAGATCAGCTTCCTCTATTTTCCACACTAATCCTGAAAAATGGAAACTGTATCGTATTCTTATGCAGGGATGTTCAAGCACATATTGATGCATAAGCTTGAAGTGGCATTTAATAGTCAAAAAGCTTATAAAAAACATACATAAAAAGGCCTCTGGAAGTTGTGTACTCTTTCTTGAGATAATAGTACACAAGACGAGGCAATTCAAGTAGACTAATATTTTTAAAATAATTATGTGACAGGTTTATTTTTTTTTTCTCATTAACCCAGACTCAATTTTCAAAAATCACTTCAGCACTCAGGTGTCTAAATCACAAAGTATTTTGAGATCTGAGACACTCAGAAAGCTGGATAAATTCGACTCCATATTTAAACATTTCTTAAATTCCCCCAGTTTTCAAATATAAGATTAAAAATTACTTATTACCCAGGACCTAGTTGATTTCTTGAAGAAGCATCAAATTTTTTATGGATGATAGGAATATTTCTGTATTCCTGAAAAAAGGGGGGTAAACTTGGGTACTGAAAGCTGTTCAAGGAAAAAAAGTGTATGATTTCCTCATTAATAAAATGTAAAGCTACAATAAGTTTTTGTTAGGTTGTCCTTCAAAAGAAAAGAACTGCATCGGAAGTGAAACAACAAGTATAGGTTTAGAGCTGTGCCAAGACATTGAAAGTGCTATGTACACTATCTCAAGCTGGGGACAAGAACTTTTTACTTGAATTTAAAGTGAAATATTAATGGAATCATATCCTGTAGAATAGTTCTGCATATCTTTCTGCTACAGGATATTTTGATACATTAGAGTCTTTAAACAGCTAAAACCCAGAAATTCCCTATAAATGTTATTCCTGATTAATAACTGAAGAAAATATAAAAAATAGGAACTACTCTTATAATCTTACTCTTATCTGATGCTTATGACAGAGTTCTGATGCAAAAAGCATTTCACCTATATAAACTACCATAAAAAGGGACCTCAATGTATTAGTAGAATAACCACTAACAGTAATACTGAACAAATGAAGAACTGCTCACTAAATTAGGACAGGAAGTCCCATACTAATAAAATGGTTTTGTTTTTATTTCCTTCTTTCAAGCTCCTCGACTAACAGTCTTTTGCCATGTGACATATATAGGACAGTGCTTTAGGAGCAGGATGTTAAAGGAGTTTTCATCATGTTATTTCTCTAGAAAATGAAGCTTGCCTTTTAATACCTAGCATAACTAAGAAATGCCTCAACTAGAAACAGTCTCTGTGATCTTAAAGGTCTTTTCCAACCTAGCTGATTCTATCAACAACATGAAACACCCGCAAACTTCATAGCAATAAACCACCTCACCAAGCTAGATACTCAAAAAAACTTTCTCAGAGAGAGCAACCTAACTAGACATCACTAGGTAATAGCAACAACTAGAGAGGAAAACTTGCTTGCAATAGGAATTCATTTCCTTTATCCACAGAAAGGTTTCTGCAATTGCAGATCATAATCAACAATTCACTTCTCACTCCCTACAGACATTTTAGCCTGAGGTAGCTATGGGGCAATCAGGATAACTGCTCAAACAAGATAATTAACTGAGATTGCTGACACAGAATCTAGCCACAGAAAAAAAAAAAACCCACCTCAGGTGACTGCTATCTCAGGTGGATTTGATCTCTGTGATGAAACAAAGCTTGCCTCCAAGCAAGCTGCAGAAAGAGTTCTGAGTTTGTTTGTGAAGGTGTCTATAAGAAATTCTTTTAAATCAAGAATTTTCAGAAAATGGAAGTACCCAAAAAATGAAGTTAGGAGTGAAGTCAAGGGCATAAAAAGAAAGATCAATTTCTGTGTGGCACAGTGAGCATTCAGTAACTATGGATTTTTTCAATGGTTTTCTTAAATGCAAGTTTACCTTACAGAATTGAAAATAATAGTCTTCTATAAGGTGAACCAAGTGAATGTGGAATTTTTTGTAGCGTGTTGAGAGCATAAGTAGTAAAGGAAGATGTGATTTGCTCTTATTGTTTAAAAGTAAGAGTAGCAATGGTTGAAATTGATTCCAAGATATTTGTTTGTATCTGCAGCCTCTGCCTTCTGGAAAACTAAATGTGCTAAAACTTGGAAGTATAAATGTGTCTACTATAAATAAGTTATATTTTAAGAATGGTAATAAATGCCACTGGTTATGTAGGATTTGGCTAAACAGGGACTGAATGCTGATAACCACCTTGGCACCAAAAGTAGAACTATATTCCTTTAATATTCAGATCTCTTGTCAGCATAACACAGAGAAGGCAGTTTTGGTAAGATCTTGATAAGAAGTAAAAGCAGGCTTAAATGTGTGAGCAAATTATTTTGGGGTGGGTTTTTTTTTGCTTTCAAAAAAACTTATGTAAGGTGCTAAAAATGCAACTTCTAAAGTTCAGTGTTTAAAGTTAGGTTCCTTAAACTTTTTACAGATTATGCTAGCATTTTGCTCTTAGCAAACAGCTACATGACTACTGATATTGGTAAACTATCAAGTTGCTTGGCTTGCTGAAGTAATCTTTTTGATCTAATCAAGAACTGATTTTGAAAAACTTGGATCTTCGTGTAGAATACTTTTTAAAGGAAGAAGGGAAGTTACACTTGTTTGATTAAATCTCTTTGAATGTCCTTTGTACGGATTCTATCTTAGTGCTTCTGTTTGCTTAATTTTTCAAATTACAGTTCCATGGTTTTTATTTCTTGAGACAGAGGGTGACAAATAAGGGAATAGATAAATAAAAAGCAGAGATAGGAAATTGCAGCTTCTGTTTCTTATACTTTCCCTTTGGTTTTGAAAAGATCACAAAAGAAGTAAATGGCTCAGTTCAAAATTCCTTTTCTCTTTCAGCTCTCTGCTTGGAGAGCTTTCACTTCCAGTCAGCCCATGGGATCTAAGACTTTACCAGGATCAGGCTGTGCAAATATAAATTTTAGACTGGCAAATTGCACCCAGAAAATGTTCTCTCTGAAGAGAGAAGCAGAAATGGATAGGAAAACTGAGTGAACCTAGATACCCCTAAGAAAGAAAATCAGAAACTGATCTGTGTTTTCAGGTTGCTTCGCTAGTATCAAAACAGAAATAGTGATGTAATTTCTTTTTGCCTTTCAAGACCCTGGATTTGGAAGTGAAGTGATGAAATGTGGTGAGTAGGTTGAGGTGGTGATACCACCTGCAGCACTGTAATGTGCAAATGATTGCCTTGGTTACATCATCTTCCTTCCAGTCACTTGTGACAAAAGAAGATTTCTTCCAATGCTAACTTTATTTCCATAGAGAAAGGAGTTAACTTTTTTCTTCTGAAAACACACCTTTCATACACTGTAACAGTTGGAGGACAATTTACATTTCACTTGGCAGTCTGTATCAATTAACTTGATGTGATCTAGTTCTGTGTGCAGTTTATTTCTAAAATTAGCTGGACTTCTTAATGTTATCTATTGCTGCTCTCTATTGATTTTTCTAATGAGATAACAAAAATATGAACACTTGGTGTGTTTCCTAACTTATCCCAATTTACTTTTTGTCTTTTTCTACAGTGTAAGCATATAAAATGTTCTCTATTCGCATGCTGATGAGATTCAGAGTAGCCACGGGAAGGAATGTTTATTCGTCAGTGCACTTAATTTCTATATTAATGTCAGATACATAAGCATGAACTCCCTGTGGTGTCTTACATGAAATGTAAACCGGGACCTAATTGAATAATGATCTGAAGATACGTAGGAGTTCTCCTATTCAATTGACCTGTTCCAAATGTTGGTGTGGGGTTTTTTTTTTTTAAATTACTGTCAGCAGCCATGGTCTCTCTGATGCAGTAGGTAGCTCTGAAATCAGTTGGATTGTATATATATATATTTATATATATAAAAAAGGGTTTTGATTTATCACTAGAATTGACATACCTGGTATTTCCTGCAGTCAGAGTTCCTGTCCAGAAGACTGGCAGAGAACAGGCAAGGAATGACGGCAAGTTGAAGGGAAGCCCCTGTGTATTGTGTCCTGGATTCATGCTCGCCTCTCTTGTTAGTGTACATTAGTAGATGTTAGCCTGTAGGAAAACTTGGGTACCAAAGAGTGATAAGACATAGCTGTATTTGATTCTTTCTGCAGATGTGGAAGAAGGGAGAATGCTAACGTGTGCTAGTGACATGATGCATTGGCAGAGAATGTTTGTAGTACTCCTTGTTTCTGATACAGTTTTCAAGTCAGTAGGTTGCTTTTCTTCCCTCCCCACCCTTTTCTTTTTTCTGTGGTGCTCAGATTATGTGAGACAGATGCTCAGCCTCTAGCCACCATACTCCTGTGGCTTTTATGCCTCCAATTTGATTGAATATGAGCACAGCCATGCCTTTTTTTCTCAAGACAGTCTGACAAACATTCTTTGTGTGAATGCTGCACTTGGTTGCTCTAGAAAACAGTCGTCTTTTTATCCAGATGTCAGGAGAAGTGATGACTTCCTTATAGTGCACCTGCATTGTACCATATCTCATTCCTCCAGGGAACTAGAGGCTACAGATGCCACCTAATATTTCTTTTAGCTGATTCAGAAATGTTTGCAATCAGGCTAAGGCCAAATGCTTCCTCATTGTGGAAAAGCTGTAGATAGATGCCCTTATTCAAAGAACATTATAGCATTCACTTTGCAGAGTTCTTGGGAAATGCTCCCACCTGAGGGGAGGCATTTCTAGGCACACAGCTGTGCAGCAGGACAGAGAGCAATGCAAGAGCTCAAGCTTTTAAATGGGGCAGAACCGAAGAATTTACAGGCAATCAAGGAAAAGCTCTTGGATCCTCTGAGTAATCATCCATTTTGTCCACTGACCCTCTCTCTCATCATCATCTTTCAGGTTCATTTTCAGGGGTTCTATGCTAGGGCCCCATTTACAAGTGACGGTGGTGAAAGAAAATGCTTAGAAGTTACTAGCACACCCATATAGTCTGAAAAAAATACCTTCTTCCTGGGAAGGGAGAGCTCTGCCCTCTGTTAAGTTGGACTTCCATAAGTAGGATTGATAGATCCCCATGCCACTGTGATTCCGCGTGGCTGCATGAAGATATGCTTCACCATTGCATTCACTTTTTATATCAATATCAAACCTGTGTTCTGGTGAGCTCGATTTATTTATTTATTTGTATTTTATTTTTATTTTCCCTCTAGCTGACTTTGTAGACATCTGTGCCTCTCCATTTCCGATAATGAAGGGAAAAGCATGAGATCTAGTAGTAGAAGACTGGCTGTGCTGTGTTAAGGCTAGGCCTGTGATATCAGACATGTAAAACTCCCTTGCTGCAGCCTTTCTGGCCTGAACTTTGCTCAGTGAGGGAGAGATGATGGTTCATCTGCCTCCAGCTTCTAAGGCTGAGGTTAAAGCTCTGCTGGGAATTAGTTTTCATCATTTGTCTCAGTGGTGGGTGTATAGGGAGGTTGGTTGAGATTTTTTGGATTGTTTTTGTAATATTTTTTTCTTCAAAACCAAAGGGAAAGCTTCTTTTATTTGGAGCGCTGTTTTCAAGGAATGGGAAACAATTCAATGTGTTATTGTTAGGGCATGAGCATATTGCTAAGAAATACATTGCGGAGAACAAAAGTCTAGCAAGCCACCCAATTGAGATGACAACTTAAGTATAACAAAATAAAGAGTGTTGAAAGGACTTTGACAGTTTTCATTAACAGCGTTGTCTGAGGGAAATGCCTACTTTGCCAGTTTTGGCAGCAAGTCAAGACACTATAAGGAGCATTATTACCTTGGGCACTGAGCCAAGTAATTTTCTAGTAGCATTTTCATGCAAAACACATTAAAGTTTTGACATAAATTATAGAATATCGGTATACCACCTATTTAAAATGTCATGTTCTTGACTTGGAACTATTAAAACTAACTAGAGGATCATACGTGGAAACTTCTTAAACTATGCAGTCTTACCATCCAAAGTCTGTTAGACAAAGATTGGGGTTTGGCTTTTTTTTTAACTTTCAGCTCTGATTTAAAAGTGGGCTTTTTTCTGTAGAATGAACTTAAGCACTTGCTGCCTCATTCTGTCTTTGTGCAATAATATGTCAAAAAGCTAAAATTACCAGAGGGTTTCACTGAATGGATGGGGATGGACTGTGGGAAGAAGCACCAAATCTACTGACAATTTCAGGCTGTCCTTCAGAGGTTTCCATCATTTTCCTCAGTAATTATCCTGAACTCATAAGCGGATAATGCAGCTTAATTACTTGACTGAAGACACCTACTAGTATATTCGTCCTACAAATTATTATAAATTGAATAGTTCTATGCCATAATTCCCCCCTCCTCTCAAATATAATTCTTGTGCAACTGAACTTCAGAACAGTGGAAGTGTATGATCAGTCATTGTGTGCATTCTGGAATATTACATGTCACTGGGGTGATTCAGTGATGATTGTTTCCCCAAACTGGGAGTGTGCAAAAAGTGCATTTCAACCTAATATGACTTTCATCTTCAGATCGCTATTTTGGAGCGGAATAGCTATTTGGAAATGAATGGCATGTAACTGTTTTGGTTGCTGAACTTTATGTCCACTGATTTTTAGTGGAAACTGGGTGCCTTCCACCTCCACCCCCCTCAATGTTCTGGTTATGTAAGATACATATGAACTGCTTTGCATAAGATTTTTTCTGTTGAAAATGAGAGCCTTAATACAGGCAGCCCTGACTTGCCTGATACGTGACAGGCTTGACATGCTTATGCATGTTTTGGAGCACTCTCTATTGGTGGCCGTTTAATTAACACTACAAACTTTTGACTTTGTTTCTTCTGTCTTTCAGTTGCTTGAATCTCAGGTTTGTGAGATCAGGGTGTGGTATTAGAATATAAATCTGTTGGGTAGACACTTCCAAATTCTGTCTTCTACTGGAAATACGTGAAAGTGAAGTACGAAGTATTAAACTTCATGTACACACACACAACCCACCCACCCCCCCCGTTAATACCATACATATGCATGCCAGAACTTTTTGTCCGCTTACTCTGCCACCAATCCAATCTTGAGATCTCAATAGGACTGTTAGCATTAGCCTTTCGAAATGAAGGATAAGACCACGAAATCTGGATCTTTACAAGGAAATGCAATACACTTAATCTAACTAGAGAGATAAGCTATTTGAACTCTTTCTTGTGTTTTGTTGACCACGATTGGCTTTGACAGACTAATATTGGCTCATGCTGGATTCTATATTGCAGTGAGCTTCCTGATAACTTTAAATTTTAAACTTGTTTTCACTTTTTCCTAGTATTAGCAGAGAGGATGTATTCTGTGAAATGTAACTGTGGCCTAGGGTAACCTTCCTACTTTGGGTGACGTACAAACAAGGCTCTCAACTTCTTGCACTTATATGTAACTGCAGACTATTTTTTGTGCCATGACATACCAAGAAACTGGCTGAAGATGTCCAAATGACTTCTGCTTGGTATGCATTTTGTTAATGCATACCAAGCTGGAAATGTTTTCATCCATCAATTCCTGAGTGAAAACCACCTTAATAGCTGGTTTCTGACTGACCTTTATGTATTTTGACTAGTAGATAGTCACTGGGAAAGATAAAGACATCTTTCATTTTCTTCCTAGTCCCTTGGAACCTGAGGACCCTGCTCAGGTCTAAATACCCCCACAGCACAAACTGTGTTTTGTAAGACGTTTAGCCAAGGGCTCTGTTATGGTACTGCTGTGCTGTAATGTTGGGAAGCTGGTGCAGGCCCAATGGGAATGAGGGGAGAGACTGTCCATGCCACTGACAGTCATAATATGCAGTGTAAAAGTGCATGGACTGTACAGGACCCCAATAATGGAAAAACTATAGTGGCATTCTTTGACATCTTCCCAGGTTTCTGATCTTTATAGCCCTCACCTGTTTTAAAAACTGGTTTTGATATGTCTATAGCAGAGACTATATGTATTTTTCTCACCCTGTTTGTATGGCTGTGTCAAATGAATCTCTTTTTCAGGTAAAGATCTACAAACTATGTTAAGGAGCAGTTTAGCTCCTAAGAGCATTTGGTTACAAATGCTGGCAAGAGCTGCACATTGCAGCCCTCTGTATTTACAGATGTCACTGTAAATTTACCCATTCGGCTAGAATATCCATTGTAATAGAAGGCTCTTCAAAGACAGATGCAAGCAAATGCAACAGAAACTTTGCATTTGAGTATTTATGACTTAATGCTTTTTAAGCAGCTATTTTTTATTTTTTTTTTAGCTAATGACTTGTTTCCTACTTTTTGTGCCTAAGTACTCTTTTATTGTTTTCCTGCTGTGGAATCTCTCATACTGGCAGTCTTAATTTTTTCTTTTCAATTCTTAAGTCTGTAGAGGGTGGGTTGTTTTGGGGTTTTTTTTCTTTCTATGGGAATGTGTGTCCCAATATAACTCATTAAGAGCTTGCTTTAGTGCTTTTGTTTGACTCCCTGCTGTGAGAAAGTGTTTTAATAAATTATTTTTCTGATGATGATGGTGCTTTTTTCTTGTTGAAACTGCCAGCATGATAAAGGTGCTTAATATTTAATGTATCTGACAACTCCAGGCAATGATGGGAGGCCTGTGCTCTCATGGTAGAGAACTAATGATGGCTCATGAAATCTCTTCAAGGCTCATGATCAGGCTGGGGCTGACAATAGAACAATACAAAGAGGCCTGAATAAGTAGTGTTTTAAACTTTTCTTGTAGAATAATGTGAAATAATCCCAGGTGAGGAGACTTGCAAATTTGTTTGGGACTGTTCTTAGTTTAGAGTGATCCTATAAGAAAGATGACCTCCCAGGTATACCCACTTAGACCTAGGATTAGGCTTCAGGCCCTACCAGGATCTTTAGTCTCAGATACTTTTTTGGGTTTAGCTAAATGATTGTGACTCACCGGTTTCCTAAGGAGAGCATTATAATGAGTTTCTGGGAATTACTATATAATAACAGGTCTTCTCTTACTAGCGTGTTCTGTTTCCCTATCTGCAGCTACATGCTGTTGGTCGCATTAGGCACTTCCTCGTCTGGTGGAAGAAGTATCCCTCACTTCCTCCAAGCCATAGGGTTGCTTTTATGCCTGAAACTGCCACTTGTCCTTTTTGATTGATATTTTGGATTGCTTGGGCTTTTAAAATATTCATTTAGAAACAAACTAAAAACCCTTTTGATAATCTGCCTTTGTTTACTTACTGAAATTATCTGTTCTGGTAAGTTTTTCTCCATAGGCTTGCATTGACTTGCTGCTTCCCATTACAAGTCTTCCTGAGCTTGTTTCTAGAACAATACATTCTAGTTTCCCTGTATCACTGATGTACCATGAAGCACTGGTCACTTGTCTTCAATATGTTCATGCCTGGAAGGCACCTAATACTGATTATGAGAAAGGAGTTATTCACCTGATACATGGAACAAACACTTCTATCAGACAGATCCATACCATCTGCTTTTCTATGGGCTTGTTTTATCCACGTGCTGTAAACAAAATGACCAAGCCTTTAGAAGAGCAGAGGAATAAACCAGTCTTACAAACTCTAATGTCTGAAGCAGAGCATTCTTTTCAATTTCAGTACAGAGGCTAGCTCTATAATTATTAGTTCATTTGCTTTAAAGATCTTACTGTTGCTGTCATACTTGCTCTAATTCCAGAAAGCTGCTGTTATGTTTGTGTCTTACTACTGTATACCAGAAAATCAACTTAGCCTATGGTACATTTCCTTTCCATCACTTGCTTTAAGTAGAGCAAGACTTGCTTCTTTCTTTTTGAAGCCTGTTCTTTCAACTGTTCTATGGCTTCAACTCTTTTATATATCTGTTGTCTCATAGAAACAGGTCTTTGGAACTCTTCTTTAAAAACAGAACAAAAAATCCCACACTCTATACAAGGATAAAACCAAATCCCCAAAGCTGGAATGCTAGCCTTGCTGCATAATGCCAGGAATTGGTCTTACACAGCACTTTGTTCAAACTTTTTTTTTTTTACTTCAAGGAAGTGGCTTGATTGAATACCCGGTATTGTTAGTCATGTATCATTCTACCTGACCAAACCTTTACCTTTTTCCCAAATCCTGGTGATACTAGGTGGGTTTTTTCTCTATTGGCTGCCTTCCCTGTCTTGCTAATATTACAGTCTTGCTGTATAATATAAACAGGATTGTGCCAGAACTTGGCATTTGAAAGTACTTTTTCATTTTGCATGAGTTTCAGCTTCCTGTCCCTTTCCTTTTTAGATGCCATAATCCAAATACTGTATTAAAGGAATAAGACACAGAAACATGACAAAAAGCTTCATGATTCATTTTTCTGTAGATGCATGACAGCTTGGGCACTATTTTATCATGCTTTCCTCACAATGCAACTTCGTTATAAATATGAAATGACTAGACATGATGGCACTTTTCCCTAATATTCCAAACAATAAGTATCAAGGCAAGGCAGGTGTTATGCCTGCCTTGCTTACTGTTATTTATTCATGGGTATTTTCCACACAGTTTCTTTCATCTGTGTTATACTCTGCTTGAAAGGATAGCTGCACTGAATTAATGTCTCTTTAGGCAGTCAATGTGTGGTCTAAAGTTGCGTTTGGACTGTGCTTTGAATTTGACTCTTTTGCATACTCCGGCATAATCTGAAACAGACAGATGTTACTTTGGGTATCAGTGGAGCTACTTGTATACATAGTTATGGTGCACTTGTGCATTTTGCATCTTGACACCTCAGGGGCGTCATCTCCTCTGTGGGAATCATTCTCCTCTGGGAATAGCACTTGCCTTAAAATATTAAGTTAGATAAAATTGTAGATGTCATGCTAACAGAAGTGTATAGTTGCTTTCTCTCTTTAAAAAACAGTTGTATCCTAGACCCTGAATTCCATATCATGACTCATTGCAAGCATATATAGTTAGTTTGTTAATATCTCTTGTTTTAAAACATTATTCAAGGAAAAAAACTATGAAAAGTACAAAACCTAATTTTTCCCCAAAATGTCAGTGTGCCAGGTAATTCTTCACGATCAAATAAAGTAAGAATAGGGAGCCTGAAGTCTTTTAATCTGTGAGTGGAATTCATTTGTTATGTAAATTAAGTGGGAAAATTGTGCAGATGTGAGAATGGGAAGTTTCACATTCTAAATCAAACTCCTAATGTCTTTGCACCAGTTCATCTTTTATTGATAATTTCATTAATTTTCTGTTAAGGTTAAAAACAGGTATGTAGGAGAAATTCATAATGTAAACAACCAAAGTTGGGGGTTTTTTTCCATCTTAAAAGCTACATATATAATTTCATACATATATAGGTGTGTGTATATACATATATACAGATAATCATACATTATTTGCTTATTCCTTTGAATTGTGAATTATTTTATGTATTCAAAGCTGTGCCAGACTCTATCCTTTCAGCACACTCATATTTTCAGTCTCTTCTCATGCACTTGTTTTTCAAAATGCTTTATGCACTTCTCTGAAAGAAGGAGATAGCAGAAGAATGTGGTTAGATGCCATAGCTAGGAAGGCATATGCACTAGGTAAGAATAGCTAGATGATTAATATCTGTTTTTCCCTGAATGTAGGTCTTAATGAGTATGTGATATAGAGGACATCACACTTTGTTTTGTACTGCTTTGAAGCCTGGAGGATGTTGTGAATTCAGGTAGTCTTGCGGAAAATAACTCCTATGTTTCGAGACTGAAAAAGCCAAAGTAGTCTAAATTTTGAACATTCAAAAGTGCCTACAAGAAATCTGGAGAAGAACTTTTTTACAAGGGCATGTAGTAACAAGACAAGGGGGAATGGCTTTAAGCTGAAAGAGGGGAGATTGAGATGAGATATTTGGAAGAAACTCTACTGTGAGGGTGGTGAGACACTGAAACGTTGCCCAGAGAAGCTGGGGCTGCTCCATCACTGGAAATGTTCAAAGTCAGGTTAGATGGGGCTTAGAGCAATGAGGTGTAGTGGAAGGTGTCCCTGCCCATGGCAGGGGGGTTGGAACAGGATGATCTTTAAAGTCACTTCTAACCTAAGCCATTCTATGATTAAATCATTCTTCTGACTGCATCTGAAGTGGAAATGTGGTAGACCAACACTTCTTTTGGGATGTCTTGATCTGGTTCTCTTAATGTGTCACTGCAAATCTAGTCTGAATTTGAGGGAAGGATTAACTTTCAATTGAGACTACATTTGTAAACAATGCACGGTCCATTTTGTGCATTGTATGTTAAATGAAAGATATTGTAAGTTCCATCTCCTCCTGTTTGTTTTTGGTTTTTTAATCGAACTCCTCTTTCATAGCTCCCAAATGATGAAAGCTTCATAAGCTTTGTTTTAAGAAGACATACTTGACTGTCAAAGCTTGGTAATTTTCAGGAATTTGCTTAAATATGTGTCTCCCAGTGATCTTTCTACTCCTCTTATTGACTCTCTGCTGCCTGTGCAATGCTCTGTTTTGCATTTCTAATATGCAGACTTTTACAGACTATAGAATACTCTTTTAAATATAGAATATTTGGGATTTATATAAAAATAACTTCACCTGAGCTCCTACTGTAACTCGCTATGGCTTAAAAGT
The DNA here is from genome assembly GCF_004027225.2 of Strigops habroptila. Classification (NCBI taxonomy): domain Eukaryota; kingdom Metazoa; phylum Chordata; class Aves; order Psittaciformes; family Psittacidae; genus Strigops; species Strigops habroptila. The sequence goes on from NC_044278.2 coordinate 13,883,338, forward strand.
CTGAAGTGATTGTTTAGTAAAAACTGCTTTCTCATTAAAGCAACAAAAATATATAAGTAGAACCTAAGCAGAATCTGCATAACATGTGCAGTCTTCTTTAGACTTTTCATATGCTCTTTTCTAGAGTTTAACGACAGTTATTTCAACTTTTCTAGTTGTTCAGTTAGTCCAAAAACAGATTAGCCATAGCAGATTCTTCAGTACATCAGGCTTGCTGTCCTGCCTCTCCTTTACTTTTCTGGTTTTCTCTTCTTTCTTTCTTTCGAGTTACGGAAGTATTTATGTTTGAATATAGATGATAAATCTCTAGAGGTGCTTATGGGAGATGAAGCTTCAGGGGTTTGAAAGATAGACATTTACATTTAAAGTGCAAATTATTTGGGCTAGTGGATTATTATGTCTTCAGGGCCATTTCTGCCAGTGTTTCTCTAAATGTGACACATGGGACTGACTTCTTCAGCCTTAATAAAGATGAAAGTTACTAGAGCATGAAACTTTACAAACAAGTTCTATTGATATATGTTGAAGATTTTACTCATTTCCATTTTAAGTGGAAACCAGTTTATAGCCTTGTAAAATGGAGCATCCTAATCATTGTTTTTAGCACTAAAAATAACAGATATGGTTGTAAAGTTACATGGCACTTCACAAATATAAAGTAGGAGTTATCCTGAAACAGCTCTGAAGCTTAAGTACAAAACACAGGCATAGTCTTGGAATAGAAAACAATATAGTAAAAGAGAACGGGAGATGGGGGGGGGGGAAGCAAGAGGTTTTTTTGTTTTGTTTTGTTTTTTTCTTGAGGTGAGAGAACAGTTACGAAGCAGGAGTAATCACCAAGAGCAAAATACATAAAGATGAAATAATTGAATAAAGATGAAATAATTGAAAATGAAATAATGAAACTACCTACCCATAGTTCATGAAAGTAGAACTGAAGATGAAACAACTATTATACTTGAAGATAAGGAGGCTAAATCTGACATTAAAACATCAATGGAAGATGTGGAAGAAAGGTAGAGAAGGGTAAGAAATGAGGATGCATTTTCACTAGTCTTAGGGGAAAAAAAGCAACAATGAGAAGGAAAACTTGGTGGTATTGAAACTGTAACAACAAATCACCTTGAACAGTTTGAGCAATCAGTCTACAGACTTTGACTTACAAATTTGATAACTTTTGCTATTTATTTATTTATTTATTTTTTGTATGTTGGTGCAATCTTCCCCCTTTCCTGTTACAGGTAATTGTGAAGTTAGATTCAGAGCCTTGATGCCTTCTTTGACACTTAATTGTTGGCACCATTACCTTAGAACGACATGTTCTTTAGTGGAGCAAGGGGAAGTTTAACAGAGACTGAAGGGATGGATTTATATTCAAGGAATTTCTGATGAACCCCTAACACGCAATGAACACCCAAACCAGTAAATATAGTCCTTGGAGACCTGAAAACACATTTGATCCTATGTCGTCAAATATCAAGTGTATCTTCTTCTGCAGTCTTCTCTGCATGAGTGTTCTGGGCTAGAGACAATGGCAGGCATGTTTCTATATTCTTCAGTCTATGAAATCTTGCCCAGTAGTATCAGAGGAAAAATATGAGCCTAGCGTCTTCCAGTGCAGACCAGTAACCAGTTTCTAACCACAGTGTGTGTAAAAGTAGATAGGTATTTGGCAGGCATGTGTATGGGTGTTACTAGCTCCTTTGCATTGGGCAGTCCTAAGCCCTTGAGTATCCTGGCCTTCTAAAGGTCCTCTTGGATACAGACATGGCCTCAATTCATACACATGGCCATCTGTAACTGTCACTTTGTAAGTCAGAAATGAAATGCTAAAGCCTTGAAGCATTAAGCCTTGGGCGTTTGACGCAGGCTGAGTCATTGCAGAAAAAGGTGAACAAAACCTCTTTCCCTTTGTAAGAATAGTAGGAGCAGATTCCTCTGCTGAGGTAAAGCTCCAAAGAAAGACTAGTAAGAATATCTCTGGTATTGATATATGACTTGAAAGAATATATGTGATTTCACTGGCACTCTGGGTCTGACTGGGCCCCAGAGAGTCTAGATCAGTGTAACAATCACTCAAATGCCTATAAGGAATATTCTGGATATGGGTTTTTTGGGGGGTTGGGAGGGGCTTGTTTTGTCTTTATTGGGGTGGTTTGTTTTGTGTGTTGGGTTTTTTGTGGTGTGTTTTGGTTTTTTTTTTTTTTTTTTCTGTTGGTTGTTTTTGGGGTTTTGTTTGTTTTGAGTTTGGTTTCTTTTCCCTGGTTTAATTTGTCTAGGCCAGGTTACTGCTCATGCCGCTTATCTTGGTGATTTCTGAAAGGCAGTGGGAAGTACAGAGCTGTTACAGATGTTTATGCACATGCTTTCCTGTGCTGAGCAGGCTTTCTGTTCCTGTCCAACCTTTCTCCTGAGCTTTTGCTGGGGAATAAAAAAATATTCTCCTGATGAGATTGCTGTATTGCTCACATCAATAATTCATCATGTTCATTCTCTTGCTTCTCTGAAGAGAAAGGCAAGGAAAGAAGGAAGATTGCAGTAGAGGTAGGTGGAAAAGCAGGTTATTTCAGGAAACAGGACTGAGAGGTAATATAATCTAAAAATGGATTGTAACTGCTCTCAAACTTGTCTTTATCGCCCTGAAGCTTCTAAATTATCTTTTCATAAAAGCCTGCTTCTGTAAGAGGTATTTTCTATTCCCTTTCTGGTCAAGAGGTCTCAGATTTCTGTGTCTCAGAATTATTACCTTGACAATCAATAAATTTACACTAATCCATCTGAGATTTCCTGTTGGAAATTATTTACTTACTGGAAGTGTCATGTAGGTGACAAAATTAAGCTGAAACTCAAAGAGGTACGTTAAAGATGCATTTATTTCCGTTAGGTCTTTCTGAGAATTTTGAAACATGAGCTTCCTATAAAAGAGTTGTATGGTGTGCTGTTCCAAGTAACCCCTTGGAGTGGGAAGGCACACTCAAAGCTGACAAGTAGGAGAGAAAATTCTCCCTCACTTATAAGGGAGAACTGTTTGACTATTGATGTACTAACAGATCGTTGCTCTGTGGAGGCTTTGATCAGCTGATGTTTGCATTGCCCTCTCTTAAACCCATTTTCCTGTGACAGGCAGGCATGAGAGATCTGTGCGGTTCCATTTTCGTAGCAGTGACACTCATCACAGGCGCACTACCTTCCCCTTGGCTGCCCCTACTGTAGGCAGCTCTTTCCACAAACACTTCATGTAAGTTTGAACAAGCTGTCCCCCTGTGACTTAGCAGTGAAACTGGAACACGAAACTGTAGTGATGTGGCATTGGTTTAGATTTTCTAAGCATTCTGCCTACATCCAGGGATGAATGCCAGGTAAGAGAAGTTTAACATGACCACTATCTGTTTTTTGTTATTAGCTGGTTTTTCTTGTAGAATACTTCAGTGAAGCCCTGAGTGGAGGGGAACCCTTAGCAAATATTGTCTGTGTGCGATATGTTTGCAGAATATGGTTTCTCAATGCTGTGATATTGTGACTTTCTTTTTCTTCCCATCTGTCTGTCCCAAATGCCATAAATGCCCTTCGTTAAGGGCCCAATTTCCACTAAAGATGACTGGAGTCAGGTATCAACCAGTACTAAATATTGGTACCACTCGAGTACCTATGTTTTTCTCTGGACCTTCTGAAAATCACAATGTGAATAAACTGAATGTTCTCACGCAGCTTAGCAGGCTTTTTGACAGAAAAAACATTAGATGACAAAACCTTATATTAAGCTTTTCTAGCTTCTGAGGCTTTCCAAATTATCTTTACCAAGTTTTAGTACTTCAAATAAGCGAACAGCATTTCCCTCCCACACACACCCCCACCCTTCCAGGTTCTTGCTTCAAGTTTTACCATTCCTATTTGTTCAAGAATTGCTGTCTGTCTCCCTTTCTCCACAATTTGCTTTGTGGAAGACCTATTATGACAAATAAGAGGGTGCTTAGGACACTTGGGTGAGGACCTTTTGTTTCAAATTCTTACTGGTTTATTCTGATTGCCTTGTGTGGTGGTAAAACTAACTCGCATTTAAGATCTGAGAGGTCTGATTAAGAAAGTTTATCCTCACTAAAAGAACGTTCCTTTTGACTAAAAGCTAACAGTCTGTGATTGTTTCTAACTGCCCACTTCTGCACTAAGATAATACAGCATATGACTCATCCTTCATGGATACCTGGTTTTGGTAACATTGAAATGATTGGTTTTCCTCACCTTTTTTCTTTTCTTTTTTCTCTCTTTCTTTCTGCAACAATCTATAGTTGGGTTTTTTCTGCAACCAATTGGCAGAGAACAGGGGAGCAGAGGGGAAAATGCTTTCCAAATGTTCTCTTACTATGATCATGGCTAATAAAGCTTTTGTCTGACCTCCCATATTGTACTTGCGTTATTATGCACTCGGAGTCCTCAGATCTCTGGCACTTGAGAGCTCATTTTCTCCATTGGTGAGGAGTCATTAATAGTCTGCCATTCTAGAGAACATTCTGAGAAGCTTGGATGAAAAATGTTATGAAAGTGGTAGCAAGACACTCTTTACCTGTTCTCCAGAAAAATAGAGGAAAGAAAATAGTTTTCTTCTGAAAATGTATATTTACATCGGTATGTGTGTATGAAGGATAAAGAATAGAAAATAGCTGGTGAAGTTTTGTATACATAACCTTCTGAAGCTGTTATTTCAGACTTCTTTTACTGTGACCTATTTGTAAATCAAGACTTATACGCACTGATATTTGATTTATAAGACAAATCTTGGATCATAAGAATTTTATTGACTACTGAAACAGTGGGGAAAACCTCTTTTGTTGCAAGTGAGCAGGATTGGGTCCATAAACAGGTTTCATCTGTCTATAGCTTGACATAAATGATCATGTTGCTCTGAGCTGGGATTGATTCAGGATAAAGCAAGACTTGCTCTAGGCACATCAATACAGGTTAAAATATTACTTGTTTCAGCCAGTTTAAATGCCAGGCAAGATATCGCTGACTTCTAGAGTGCAAATAGGTTCACCTGTGCACAGAGGCTGTCCACTCTGCACTCCCTTTTATGCAGTTTTATGCCCCTGACACCTCCCTTGACTCATGTACCTTCTGGCAATGAGGCTCATTAACATTGCTACATGGATCACCCAGTAATCCACCCATCCTTGTTAGTTAATTGCAGGAACATCTGGCTATTTGGAGGATAGCTTTAACACTTTTTCTACCCATTCAGCTTGAATGTAACTCCCTGCCTTCTCAATCAAAGTCAAATGTGATTCATTTTGCACATAAGTCCATCGTAAATTTATTTTGTATCTGTTCCAGCTAGTCCTAAATGTTCTGCTCAAGTGTAATGAGATTGTAAATCTGGGATCTGTACCTATGACTGTGTGGATTTTTTTTTTTATATACATAATTGTTTTCTATTATTTCAGCCCTTTAATTGTTTGAAGGAGAATATAAAGGAAAAGACTATTCTGATTTTTATTTCATATTTAAATTACTTGTCTAAGAGTGGTAAAGCTCTAACAGTGAACGCTAACATACAATGCTTAGTGAAGTTGCAAGATATGGCACTCTTGATAGGGAAGAAGTGCTACAGTGTGTATTTGGAGTCTGAGACCTAACAACTGTCTGGTTTATGTTACATATCATAGAAATTCTTCCCTCAAAATATGCATTTTCCTAACGGAAAAAATGGTTCCAATCTTCTCTCCATCACCATAAGGGACATGCTGTACTGCCTGAACTGAGGTCGCTGCAGGTGCTTAAGGCAAAGTTCTAGAAGTATAAAAATGGAAGATGCCCCTAGAATTCTTCCTGTAATTTTCTCCACCTGTTGAGCTTGCTTTTAACAGTAAGGGCTCTTGAAAGCTGGGATTTTGAGTGGGGAGAAAATGAAGGGCTATGGGGCACAAGGGGAGTCAACCCTTACTGAACTCATGCCCTTCTCTATGAAGGACGGATTTCCTAATGGAAGGAGCACTGGACTGGGTATTTGCCACTTATCTGTTTGGTAGTTTTGGTCAAATTAGTTTGTCTCTTGTTATCTCCATCTTCCTGTCTGTAGAGTGGAGATACTATGTGCTTGCTTTGTGGCAAGATCTGATCACCACGAGTGAAATACAAGCCTTTACTGAGATATCTCTCTAATGCTTACAGATGATGTATAGGAGTTTTCAGATCTTCTCCTAATTAGTTTTACTCCTGCACCCCAAACCTACATAGGTACATATTTCTTTGCCTTTGCAGAATTCCATTAACTTTAGGTCAGATTGCAGTCTGCCTTCCTGAATAATAATGGAGAATCAGAGACTTGTTCTGTCCATAGTACCTCAGACTAAAGGAAAATGCCTTTAAAAGCAAACACAAAATCAGAAAAAAGGTTTTAAAATTGGTTTTAAAATTGGATCTTATTCAATTTCAGTCAGTCAATAGTCTAGAAAGAAAAATTCAGAATAGAAAATGAGTTTTGTTAAATATTTATGTCTTTGGGCTTCTGTAAGGCTTTTGTTATAGAAGTTGTATACAACAACATAACTGAATGTCTCTCCTAAATACCTGTAATGTATTATGAACTGCTATTTTTGTATTACGATTACCAGGAAGTAAATAATCTCATTACTAGGGACTGAGTTTCAAAACTGCATGTGGAACTACATGTTTAAAGTAAAAAGAGAGTAAGCAAGCTGTGTGCATGCTTCCTCTTGTAGCTTTAAAAACATAATGCTGCAGGTAAAGAACTTTTAAAGATTCAACAAAAACTAAGGGTGTTTCTCATTCTGTCTTTTTATGCAGTGTGCTGAGGGATGGTTTGGGGAAAATCAACAAGAAGCGTTCATATAAATATACCAATATTCACTAAAAGTCCCCATTTCATCATTTCACTAATCATATGCTGGAGAGCACAAAAGCAGTTATAAGACTGTTCCTGGTTCCTAAAAAACTGCTGTATATGCTGAAAAAGGCCTAATTTGAGGACTGAAAGCAGAACTCCTTTAGTTTTGAGCATATTGTATAATTAATTACAATTTTGACAAAGTTAGCCTGGAGCAGAATAAAAATAAATGTTGAATTAATTTTTTTTTATGATTTTTCTGAAATAATTGGGTATTTTCCACATGGAGTCAATGGGGAAGAGGAAAAAAACACACTAATGTGTCCTTAAATGTTTGGGGTTTTTTTTGTATTGCCTGTGTTTTTCCCTATCATAGTGTGGACAGGTCATTGCTAGAAAGATTTCCTTGTAAGTAACATTTTCTCAGAGATCCCACCAAAGTAAGTGTTAAAGAAAATTAAAATCAATAATTTTTAGAGTTCGCAAAATAACAGTTGGGCTGTCAAAACAGTAGTAAGCTGTTGTGCTTTGTCTTTGACATGTTGGTGTTCTACCTTCCTTCCTGTGATGTGAAGACTAAAAAAATATTTCACTATTTGTGGTTAAAAGCAATAATAACCTGTGAAAAAATGAAACTCTTACTCTGAAGGACGTGGTAACATTGCTACACTTGGTTTGGTACCAGCAGTTGTAGACCTGTCACACACCTTGTTTCGGTCATAAACCAGAGATGTGATTGATAAAGGTGTACCTATCGGTAGAGTAGAGCTGACACAATAAAGCTGAATTTCTATAAATGCGTTATGTTTAAAAAAATCATGTTTTGCTATATAGAATAAGCAAAATACACAATACTTTGCTTGAAAGCTGCATCACTGACAAATGTCAAAAATAGTTATGAATTATGTGGTGTCAACAGTCAGAGGTTTGAGGCCCCTCCAGAAAAATTTCTGAGCCAATAGCACTGTTATCAATGAAAACTTGCAGGTCTGATTACTGTTACAACATGATCTCATTCTTGGGTTTATTTGCCATAACTCAGCACATGTTTTAATATTGCCCTGTGTAAGCATATGCATTTCAGAACATATAACGTGGGCTATAAATATGGCGTGGCCAAATTGAGAAGATTTAAGTGTCATCACAGATGAACTTCCAAAAAAGAAGTGAGAACGAAGCACGAGCACTGTCGACAGAATCTGAGTTCAGACTACTCTATCTAGTTCCTGAAGGAAAAAAATAAATAGGCAGGGTGAAAACACTGGACAGTATAAAAAGGCAAGCCACCAAAATAATCTAATGTTATGTTTAAGGAGCTAGGGTATGAACTTTCCATTATGAATCTTCAGAAATTTGTTCTATCCAATTTATCGTAGAACATCCCATATTGAAAAGAAATGCAAGAATGTTGTTAGATTTGGGGATTTTACAAAAGAGCTCAGTGGCTAATGGCTAAGTTTACATTATTAAACCTTGAAATTAAAATGAAGTATTCTACACCTGAGGTTAATTAAAGCTCAAAAGCACTTACTGTGTGCATAGGTTATAAAAATAAGATTTCACCTGGAATGTTTGAAGTATTAACAACAGCAACAAAAGTCATCCATAAGCATAACTTTTTTTTATATTTACAGTTAGCCAAATCACCAGATTAGATGATCATAGAGTTTCTTTATGACTATCAAATACTGGCTTGGTGAGGTGGATTTAAGTGGCCAGGAAACCTTTCAGAACTTTTCGGGGTAAATGAGTACTGACTCATTTTCTTTTTGCATTTAAATAGCATCCTTAAATCAAAGCTTCCATATATCTTTGAAATATCATATCATTTTTAATGCTCTTTTGATGTGTTCCTTTGTACCCATTTTGATTCATAATTTTTTAATAATTTCTTCAGATTTTTTTGTTAAGGTATTTTAGAAAAAAATTCTTTCTGTGGTTGGTGCCATATCAGGCAGCTTACAGACATCAATTTGAAGATTCAAGATCCTATAGCTCTTCATTTTAGTGCAATAAATCTGTTCTAAGCCTAAGTAAGCTCATAGTTCAGACTCTACCTTTCCATAAAGGTGAAGCAACTGAACTCAATCATGTGTTCTAAATTTGTTACATGCACTGTAATATTTAAAAGCAGGATTGAAGGGGAAAGTATGTTACCTTAAATATCTCTCCGAAGATAAATATCTTTGCAGATTCTTTTTTTAACCTATCCATAAAGCTTAGGAAAATCTCACAAACATAAAGCTCTGCTGGAAATATGTAAATTCATACGATTATATGCATTATGATATGCATATGCTTCTCATTATCCACTATTATCTTTTTCTTTCCACCTGTAGGTAGTCTTGATTATAATTCTGCAGGAGTTATGAATTCATAAACCTTATTGGCAAAATAATATTCCTAATAGTTAAGATGTTTTTCCAGTTTTAAAAGTGAAAAGCAGTGGTAGTAAAAGCTGCTGCTATGTGTGATTAGCTTTTATTCTTGTATTTTTATTGCCTTTGAACAGGTTAAAACAGTAAGGCCTTAAAATGAACCTTCTTTCAAAGCATGTGAGTATTATGAAGTGCTTCTAGAGCATAAGACAATGTCATTCTCTAGATGGTGCTTATTGAGGCACTGTTATGCCACATGCCAAAACAGAATGTGTATGTGCTCCTTGGACAGTATTACACAGTGACCAAACAAAGAATTCCCTTTTTTCCATTGGAATCTTTTTTCCAAATTTTTTTTCAATTGCATATTGCTGCCTCATATTATCCAAAGATTTCCATTGGAATCTTTTTTCCAAATCTTTTTTCCATTGCATATTGCTGCCTCATATTTTATTATGCACATATTATAGAATATATAATTTATATAATTATATATTCATAGATAAATAAAAATATATAATTATATATTTATATATGTGCATAATATAATACGAGGCAGCAATATGCAATGGAAAAAAGATCAGAGGGAGGAGTGTCTGGTTTTTGTTTGCTGCTAACTTATTTAAGACATGTTTAATAAAAATGGATTAACTTAATTTGCAACAAGTAATGCTGCTTTGAGAATGGGAAACTATACAGGAAACTAATGAAGAGTGGCTGCCTAAGATTTAAACTCACTCTCTACCTCCCTCTGCACTAACTTTATTTTCCTGGCAAGCACTAGATAACACATGATTACAAAGCTATTTCCTCAAGTGAAAAAATGTTTTAAAAATGAAGCACTTCTAAAGTAGCGGTATATTGTGGCTGGACACTTACTGGCGACTGTATTTACAAGCTTACCTCTATGGTATTGAAGATCACAGTACAACAAGAATACACGGACATGGTGGGAGGTGGGGGAAATAGCATAATTTCATTACTGCTTTGAGGGCAGCATGTAGTATCTGGATATTTTTTGCCTCTTCTTCCACATTTGATATACATTATTTTTCATTATTAAGGTGAATCTGTGTGTATATTCAGAACTCACTTGGTATAACGTATTTTGCTAGACTATCAATCTCGACAGGTTTGTTTTCTGTTACACATAAAAGTTTTTTTTTTTTTTTTTTTTTTTACTAGCAATATAGCTCCTTGGGGGTTTTGGGGGTTTGTTAGCTTGTTTATTTGTTTTCTAATCTTCAATTCAGGGAGTGAGGTTGTTAACTATAAAGTTAATTTAGCTGTGTATGCATGTACCACACCATTCTCCTGAAGCGCAGGGTTAAGTTTGTTAGATACAAAACTAACATGACTGCAAACTCTGAACGGTCTGTGTATGTCAGCAAAAAGTTATTAACTTCTTGAACTTAACATCACCATAGACTAATAAGCTACTTGTCGAGTTAGTATTTCTACTTTGTATTTGCTTATCTTGCTCATCATGAACAATCAAAAGAATGGTCTCCAATGTTGCAAGGTGTGCTGTCCATTAAAGAGAGTATTTCCTTTATTTAAAAGTATGTTAGTAGTCATACGGTTTAAAAAAAGTGACATATGGTGGTAATCCTTTAATGCTTCTCACTGCCCTAAACTGATACCTTCATTTTTTTTCCCCACCTTGAATAGACAAAAAAAATCACAAAATGCTGAGTAGAAACATAAGATTTTGAACTAAATCAATGCTGAATTTATAGTCATCCCTTCTGCTGCTCTGAAGATGCTACTGAGATGAAATTTTCTCTCAGGTCCTGCATTGACATATTGAATAATACTGGCCTTGGTAGTAAGGAGAATGTAGCTTTATATGATACCTTTCCCTCTTCCTATGTGACATCATTGGTAGTAACTGGTGCTGCTTTCCATCACCATTTACCCCTTATTGTAGTATGCTATTTATTTGCCAGTTCTGAGTGATTTGCCAGTTCTCTGAGATTTCTGTGTGGTATTACTATAAAGATCCTGTTAAAATCCAGGTGAATTATATTCACACTATCTTGCTTTATCTGCCCAATCTACTATGGCGCTGTAAAAACCTTTCAGGTTAGATTGTGCCAATATCTCTTCCTCAGATTCACACCCTCCCCCCCCCCGTGACTCAGTAAATTCTATAAAGGATACTAGAAATATATTAATAGATTTTTATTCTTGTGCTTACTTAGTATTGTACGTGTATTCCAGAGCAAGTTCAGAGGTTGAAATGTTAGATATGAACATTAAGACAGAGACTTCTGTCTTAATGCCTAAGGGATCCAAATGTCAAATATCCCATTAAATTGAGAAGGAATAAAGTGCCTTGATTCCTCAGCATCATTGGTTTGTACGGAACTTAATATTCAGCCTAATAGCAAACCCATCTAACTCCTCATTAAATTACATTTGTGTCAGCATAATAGGCTTACAGTTTTCTGGACACAAAATGCCATATGCTGAAAAATACAAAGTTTGTCTTAAAGGTCTTGTTTGTATTTTGCCTTCAGATAAACTGGAATTCTGGTTCACAAATGTTAGCACACTAAAAGTCATTCCCCTGCTTGTTTTTTCCTCTCCTTTGTTCCTGAGATTCCTGTCCCTTCTTCCAAAAGTGCCAGGCATCACCTTACAGTAGCAGCAGCTGCTGTGGTGGAGGCAGTGTCTGTGGGGAGGAGGTTGAATGCACAGAGATGTGTGTTCAGTAACTGCTGCAAATGTCAGATTTTAATTTGTTTCTGCATGGAAGTCAGAATCTTCAAACCTGAAAGACACCTGTTGCTCCAGGGGGACTGGGGAAACACTATGCCTTGGGATATGATGGAGAACTGAAGCAAAATCTAGTGTTTAGTGTAGAGGTTTGTTCAAACTCTGCCCAGGGAAGGAGTTGCTCAAGACAGCAAGCCTACTTACTGTCTCCTTTAACTAAGCTTTTAATGAATTGAGTGTGGGACTGTAATCAGCTATTACCAGGCTTTCTAAACTCTTACTGTAGTCCTTCCCAGTAACTGGGCAAATACTCCTGAGATGCAGTATTGTACCATATCTAAATATAAGCCCATTCATTGTTTTATAGCCTATGAAAATACTGACAGTACTTTTTACTTCAGAATAATTTGTTTCTTCCCACTACAGAAACTGCATCGCATGGAACTACATACTGAACAAATCTTTAAAACGCACAAGGCCTCTATTTAGGAAGTCAACATTTTGGCAACTCTAATCCTGGCTTGCATAGTAGACATACCCTCAGTATATGTATCAGTGAAGTATCTCAAGACACCAGTTTATTCTCGACTAATTAAAAAGTAGTTATCACAATGTCTTTTTGCAGCTAACTTTACTGTTGCTGCTCTTGTGCTCTTGCTGATTTTCAGTTACCTTTTGTTTTCTCAAAACCCTGTGGCCCTCTGAAAGCACTGCTTCCTTTAGGATGTGATTCAGTAAACATTTGCCTATGAAGCCTTTCTGCAACCAGACAATTTTGACTCCACCAGCTGTCTCCATTTTAACCAAGCATCATGACCTACCATGCCTGCAGAACTGGAGAATAAAGCATTCTGTATGCTGTGCAGCTACTGGTCACACTTGGCAGCTCACCTGCTGTCCTTTCTATTCCCCAAGCTTCTCAGTAGAGTTATTTATTCCAGTGGATTCTTCTATGGTCTATTTAGTACTGTAACAATATGTTCTCAGTCAGCTCCTATAACATGTTTTATATAGCCTCTGTTCCAGTGGGGAGGGTTGTACGGGAACAGTGGTGGTGGCATCTAGGAGTGCTAGACAGGGTGATGGGGAGGCTGCTTGTACAGCTGCTGAGAGTAGTATAGTTGCAAGAAAGGCTACTACATCTCAAGTTAGCAGTGCTGCAGGGAAAACATCAGGCTGCAGTCAGAGGCGGGTATCTCAGCTGCTGTCCACACACCATTAATGGGGCTGCCTGAGGTGGAACATACAAGTAGAAGAAACCTGTACCCTGACTCACCCTGAGCCCATCTTCAGAAACAGCTGAGCTCTTCAGGGTCAACTGAGGAGGGCACTGAGATTTTTCCTCATGTCTCTTCAGTCATGAGTTTAGGTTTTTTGGTGGTTTGTTTTGTGTGGGGGTTGGTTTTAGTTTTGGTTTTGTTTTTTCCTTATTCTAGCTCTTCCAAGGCAATGACTTCTCTCTGTCTATCGGGTTATTTCCTTTTTAGTCCAGAGGATCTACTTGGACACTGTTCCCCACTTTCTCAAGGCTGATCTTGTACTAATCTTCTGACATGTTTGGGTTTTTTCTTTCAATGGTACTTTGAACAGTGTGTGGCTGTGGCTCTCCCTGTCCAGTTGTGGAGACCCACTCTGTCTGGGATTGTAAAGACTCTGAATTTACTTTTTTTTAATGACTAGCAATAAATAAGGTGCTTTTTTTGTTGTCGTTGTTGTGGTAGCAATTTCTGAATATTGGTATTTTTCCTTCCGTGCTCATTCTTTCTTTCTGCTACTTGTAGATAGTAACTTCATTTTCTGTTAATACAGAATAAACATCCAATTCTGTGATTGACTCTCTGATGTGCTTCGTATATTACACTCTACAGTTAAAATACCATTTTCTTCTGTTGAATGTTGATTTACTAACAGTTGCATCTGTATAAATATACTTCTGTACTGTTTCAGTTATCTACTGTTTTCTTTGGGAGCCGCACCAAACACTTCAGAAAAGAGGGTTAAAACCTTGCTGTGGGCAGTCCTGAACAATCAGTTCAATGAGAAAGTTCACCTAATCCTCAGGAGCCAACACTGTTGGTTTTAGCCCTTACTCCAATGTAATCCTGAAGATTTGCATTATTTCAACAAGTACTCAAGTATCTATGGATTTCTGCCTGAAATTACCATGATCTGAGATCTACAGATCTGACTGTAAGTTTTGCTTTTGATGAATTAGATTTTTTTTTTTTTTTTTTAAGAGCAGTGGGGTTTTGTTTTATTTGGACAGGTTGTGAGCAGAGGTTTAAATTTCCTATGGCTTGGTTCTACCATTTCCCTGTTCTCATACTTTGAGAGTAAATGTAGTATAAAAAAAAAAATAGGTAAAATTAAACAGTAGTTTGGACTTTTCTACATATCAGAGACACTCTTATTTATTTCTTACCTAAGGCTGGTTCTCCTGCTAGGCAGAACATAGGAAACAGAGGCAGGCAAAGGTCTGTTTCAAGCAACGTGTTTGCAGCTACTGCAGGTGTAGGTTTCTTAGTATCTTGCATCATTAAGCTGCTCCAAACCAGTTCAGAGAAGTTTTGTGTTCTTGTTCATACTTACTGCAAAATTAGACCTGCTTATTTAACAGATTTATGATTTAATGCTTCAAGGCTTTGAGGCCCTCTGGGAGCTACAAGAGCCAAGCTCCTATTCTCTGCTATTTGATACAATAAAAGCCATTCCTTTCTTACAGCTTCTGATTTCATGGACTAGTAGGTTTTGCTACTAAATGGTGGAACTGTGTAAGTGTCTGCTTTTCAATTCCCCTCCTATAGGAAGGATAATGCTGACAGTAAGTACCATATCCAGACTTCTTTAATTCTTTTCAAAAGCCCATGTTCACTGGTAGTATTTCTACAGCGATTGATTTCCAGCTTTTTTGCATTTATTTTTACACTGCAACTACAATTTTCTTACTTCAAACAAAAACTGGTGCTTTCAGAAAGCTAACTAGAAATCTTATGCCGTTCAAACAGGATGGTACAACAGTACGTGATTGGCAGCTACACCACTAATGACAGTATGGTGATTTAAAGATGTAATGGTTTTAAATGGCCTGAAAATAGAAAGCTTGGATTTAGAGGATTTAATATGAGACTGAGGAAAGAATATTCGAAGAACCCTATGGTAATCTATTTTGATTAAAAGCTTAGGCTGTGGTGGTGGTTGTGACCAGGTCATGGAGGCTTTAATGCAGCTAATTAACTTGCTAAAAGGATTCTATCTTCCTTTTAAAAAAAGACAATAAGGGGGTAGGGGAGGGAGACAACCTAATACAAGTATATTAAGCATTCAGCTAGGGAGTCTGGTGAATTCATCCTCAGAAACAGCCTCCTTTGTAGGTACGTCCAGTCTCTCTGACATTGAATTGTCAGTAGGAGATAAACGTTTAGTTGTATTCTATTGATCTGAGGCAAATAGTACAGGTAAAATGCCTTTGTGTGGTGTTAGGTTTTTTTGTTCTTCTCATTTATTTGCTATTCTTCCTACTGACTTTACACAAGGATTTTCTTTCCTGCAGGAGTGTTTAGTCAGATGGTTTGAGCTTCTTAAATATTATTGGCAATGCTGTCAGGCTTTTAGGAGTCCTTTATCCAAGGTATTAAAGAAAGAACTTTTTTTTTTCAGGGCAAGACAGATTTGGAGGACACTGTTGGGTTCTTAAGGATGGTCATCTCTAGCAGGGATTTGTTAAATCACTATTAAATATCCAGAGACAGACTCCATAAAGTAGGAAGAGTCCTTGACTCCTATATATAGCTAGCCTGAACCTACTGTGGGAAGCCAGTTAGGATTAATGATAGTATAAATAAATAAATGAAGCATTTTGCAGAGCACCTTGAAACCATTGCCTAATAAACCCCAAAATTAGGTTATTGCACAGCAACTCACTTACTGAATAGCGTTCTCTTCTTATGGAAAGCAAATAACAAAATCATTGTTAATTCCCCAGATATTGGGCTCTGGGATTGTAAAGAATAGTTTTGGCTGCAAAGAACAACAGTTTTATTATTGAGTTTTCCAGAACTGCTAAAATTCAAATTATTTAAGCTATGAAATTTTCAACTTCCTTTTTTTAAAATTACTCTTTGTAAAATGTTCTTTTTTTTAAGAACACTTAAAAGCAAGGTTGAATCTGGGTGTTGTGAAAGAAAGATTATGTTATCACCTGCTATGTGAATGGTCTTAAGTTGCAGCAAAATTTAAGGTTTGGATGCAGGTTTGCCTTTCTTGATCTTGGTAACTTAAAAGTATGTCTCTGTGGCCAGTGGGAATCTGTCAGTATGTAGCTGGTAATATAATGGATGAGGGAGAGAACAATAAATGGCACTGATGTTGTAGCTCATAGTCTCTACCTGAATAATTTTTCCTTTTCTTTGAAAGTCCTGAAGACACAGAGACAGCTTTTAGACTGTGGCAAGGTGGGGAACAAAAAATAAATCTGCTGATTGATTTGATGTTAGGGGGTTTATTTACTATTTTCTTTTTTAATAATTCTTCAGGAGATGTATTAAGTCAAAGATGGAGTGGAAAGAGGAGAGCTGGACCCTAGGGTTTATTGTATCTGTATGTGTTTATAAGAGGAAAGAGACTTTTTGTGTAATATCTTGACTTTTGGGATTTTCCTGCTTTATTTGGCATTCTGTCAGTATTTTCATGAACTTGGTAGGGGGAGCTCATATTCCCCTGCTCTTATTTTTATCTTTCTGTATTTTCAACTTTTATCTTCAGGCACAATGAGAGGAGAAAAATGCAGCTGAGGTGTACTGCTGACAGCAGGACCCCATTTACACTTACCGATGACCAGCACAGATACAACAATATTGAATCTTCTTTTACAAATGAAACTGTCAACAAATAGAACATGCTACACTTCTTTTTATAGTGTCCCCCAAGATTCAGGTGTGATAGAAAAAGAAACAGGAAGATACAGATAACAGATAACACAATGTGTTGGAATGGGAAAGCATTTGTCACTAAGGCTACACTCAGATATGCATGTCCAAGTCCCACAGGATTTGAACAAATGTATCTGAAGGCACAATCTAGTCTGTGGGGGAAAGGGGGTGAAGTTTATTTTTGTTTAGAAGGAAGTCAAATTTTTGGTGTTTCTAGCCTACAGAAAACCCTAAGGCTTTGGGCTATGTACTGTGCTATATAGCATAAAATAACACTTTTTTTCCTGGTAATGGCTTTCCACAATAAAGACAAATTTGTGTTGTCATGTTACCCGTTCCTCCTTAGCAAATGGAAGGGGTAAAAAGTGAAACTGAAAGTGTATTAAGGATGACAAAATCCCTGGGATTACCCCTGCCAGCTATCTGGGAGTATCAAACAAACAAAAAAAAGATAATGCCAGAGGTCCTTCAGGCTCATTTCAGTAAAAAACATAGTTAAGTTTGCTGTATAACTACTTTAGACACATACTGATCTGAGGTAGGCGGAAAATGATATCTACTCTAGAAACATCTTGTCTCAGTATGAGCACTTTGACAGTGGCATAAATGTATCTAAGCAAGAAGCTATATCAATATGGTGGATATACTTAGGTACAGATAGCGTTTATCCAGTAGAGACGTGCATGGATTTTAATGCTTGTGAATGCAGCATTCAGATTTCAGTGTGTGTATGTACAGCCTTAAGTTGCCTAAGACCCTTAATTTAACAGTAGAATTACGTGAGACTTGAAGTTGCAGTATAAAGCTTTTACTGGCATGTTTGATATGATTGTACTACTTAATTCTTAAAAAATTAATTACAACCAAAAAAACTGCCCACAATCTTTCTGCTTTGCCACACCATAGTGTATGTGAGAGAACGAAAGGTAAACATTAGAGGAACTCTATTTTAGAGCCTACCTCAGAGTGAGTTTTGTGTCATTCTGCCTTTAAATTATGTTTTTTTAATTTCTGTGAATTCTGCAGTTTGGGTCACAGCAATGACCTATTCTCTTGCTCTGGACAAGCTGAATTGTGTCTTTCCTCTGTAAAAGTGGAAATTATGATATTTAACCTGTTACATAAAGTTCTTTGAAGTCTTCAGATGGGAAGAGCCATAGTGAGCAAAATATACTTACTATTTTTTAGCTTTTAGACTGGCACAGATGACTTCAAATAGTTTAAATATAAAATCTAAAGCACTGTCTGATTTTAAGCCCAATGTCTAAGTGGCTTCTAGGAGTAGAACCATGCATTATGGAAGGTTGGGTGTCTTTCCAGTGAACCATGGATTCTGTTTCTAGCTCTGCTAGGCTGGGAGAAAAAAATGCTTCTAATTGTGACACTTTTATGGAGAAGGAAAACTGTTACAAGACTTAAGACTGCATTATATCTCTTCTGGGCTTAAAGCAAGTCTGACTGAGAATGATTTCTGCCCAAAGGGTTGAAGGAGAAGATGATGCTGTTGAAGGACAATTATTTTAAAAACAAAACAAACCTAGGTAAAACAGCAAAGATGAAAATCTCTAGGTTGCTTAGAGTGCTAGAAATCCTGCTCAAAATGTGACAGCAAGCAGAAGACTAAGGTGGATCAAAGATGTCAAGCTGAGTCAGTCTGTAAGACCTCCTGACAGCCCATACTCACATACATGCTAAACTTCTCTAAAGATGTCTTATTCCAACTATCCAACCTGATCTAGATCCTTGTTTAGCAGTCTGATACATGCTCTGTTTTAAAAAGGCTTTAGCTTCAGATGTCTCACAATAAATCAGAGTGCTCTTTCCCAGGGTGGCCTCCAATGCTCTGGGGATCATAGACACAGTGGGCCAGGAGGAGTGTATAAGCCTTTATGGTGGATTTGTCTCCTGTGAACTTGTCCATTAGTCCTTTGAATTCACATAAATTTCTAGTATTCACTACAGACTATGACAAAGAGCTAGCCAAAAAAATCAAGCTGGTTATACTTCAGAGATTAAGTTCAGAAACTTTAATCTTAATACAATTTTACTTACGGATTTTATGTTGACCCTGTCAAAATCCTTCAGCAAATTGACCTCTCGTTAGTGGTCCTTTTCCTCCTTTAAGGAGATGGTGTTAGTGCAGTGCTAAGAAACTGTTACATTGTGGGGCAAAAAGAAGTCCTTCTAGAGGCACTTAGGACAGAAAGGAAAATAGGTGCCATTGGTTTACAAGAGCTTTTTGGAATTACTGTAGTAGGGAATTGTAATGTCGCTATGATGGCAGCGGAGTTTCAGTTCTATTGTTGCGTCAGAACCTCACCTCTAACCTTTGGAGGACAGAGTGTTGAAGAGGTGAAAGATGGAAAAGGGAAAAGGAAAGGGAAATAGCAGAGGAATAGTGCTGTATTTCCCCCTTCCCCCCCCCCCCTTTTTTTTTTTTACTTCAAATTAAAGGGACAATGACTATTCCTAGTTTCTTAATCTGGAATTTATACCAGTATTAAATTTGCTTAGTACAGCACTGATGAAAAGATGGGCTGTGTATTACTGACACCTTACTAAAAAAAATACTGTGAATGGCATTCGCAGCTCGTGTGCTATTTCATTAACTATAGTAAATAATCTTAAGTGTGATATTAGTATTTTTATCCCTTAGGATACATACTGTACTTGCACACTTGCATAAAATCTTCACCTTGTTAAACTTTATAATGTTTTGAATCCAAAAATACCACGTAAGCAATGTACATTTTCTTCAGTGCTCCGTAGGCTCGAGTAACTGATTTGGCTTGAGTAAAGAGTATATTTACTGAAATCCAATAAAAATGTCTTATGTTGGTTTTGTGATTTTGGTTTTGGTTGGTTTTTTGTTTTGTTTTTTGTGGGATTTTTTTTGTTTTGTTTTTTCATCTCCCCTCTGTGTCATATGTCATCTGTCATCATATGTAGAAAGGAGAAAATGGGGTGGAAGGCTGAATGATATTTGTTCAGTTCTGCATTGAAAGATAATACTCCTGAGCTAACTTGTTTTTCTATTTTCAAGAGTTGCAGAACCATAGGACTAAATTTAACATTGATTTGGAGGTAAAGAGGTTACTTTGATTTAAGAAAAGTATTTTTGTAGACAAGCCAAGGCAGTAAGTCAGAATACTCCAGTGCCACTTAAAGGAACATTGGACTAGTACATTATCTAGGTTGTGTTGGATTTAACAGAATAACACATAAAATCAGAGCAACAAGAAATGAGCCTTCATTGTATATGTTTGTAAATATATCCGTACATGCATTAAAAGAATGTATAGCAAAACAAGACCGTGATCCAACTTGATCCGTAGTATCTTATTAATGTACTTGGGTTGGGGTTTTTTTGTTGTTGTTAAAATAGGGACCAAATATTTAATTTAGAAGATGTGAGGATATGTATGTAGCCATTGTAGGTTGTGTAGCCATTGTAGGTTGTGCAGCCATTGTAGGTTGTGCATCCATGCGAACTTTCTTTACCAGACTGAAGCAGAGTGAAAAGTTGGGGTTTTTTTAAAGAAAATAATAGTAATCATGCTGCTCTGTATGTGGACCCATACAACTCCATGAACTACCACTGCTTGCACTCTATCCGTTGTGTAGCTAATTCCTAGTACATCTTGCTTATTTGGATCAAGGCTGATATTAAACTAATATAAGAATATCCCCATGGGACTTCACTGTGGTGTGATTAAGGCACTTAGAAAATAACCTCAAGTTAGTCATTTAAGCTAAAGTTGTATTGGTAGTCCTAAAATAGTGTATTTGGAAGAAGCAGAGGTTTTTTGTGATCATTTGCCATATGAAGTCTAACATCTGGTAATTCCTAAACAAGCTGACAATATTCAAATGAGTGAGTGCTTACTGCCAGCACTTGTAAGGAGGTATCATTACGCACTAGGAAGAATGCATGGCTAAGCAGATGTACCCTATGTACAGAGACAAATTATTTTGTTTTGTTTTGGTTTTGTTTGTTTGTGGGTTTTTGTTTTTGTTTTCAGTGGGCTACATCTATATCACAGTACCAGTACTTTGTCTTCATTCACCTCCTCCTTGGGAGGTCACCAGAGTAATTTCTTTGGTCATTGCTCCTGCCTATAAACTGATGTTTCATCCAGTTTGGGTAGTCATCAATTTGGTAGGTGATGACCACCTATACAGCTTGAGGGGTGAAATCCAACTGCAATGGAGAAATCTGCCCAAATCTACTAGTTCAATTTATTGCCAGAATAATGTGCAAATAAACAAGTGTGGTAGTATCACAGCTGTTTCACGTACCTGAAAAGAACACAAAATTAGACAAATTAGTCGAATTAGACAAGCAACTAGTTCAGATGCATTTCATCTATTACAGTGTAAAAGAAACCAAATACCATTAAATGGTTAAAAATCTCTGAAGGGATTTTAACTGGCCTCTGCAAGACATGATTTAAAACTTGCTTTTCAACACAAGCAAAGATATCTTCTATGGGATAGACTACAGTTCTAACACTATGGAACCAGTAAAAAAATAAAAGTTGCTAAATCTAGCGTGAAATTCTATGATGATAGTAATGATGGTTTTGCCTCTGTGCAGTTCCTTTTATATTGAAGACAAACTTTAAAGGTATTCAGATCATGTGCAGGGATCATTTCATGCACTATTGAAAAGCTGTGGAACAAAGGGACTGCTTAGCTGCACAGCAACCCAGTCTGATCTGCATGGGAAGTTTAGGTTGACAAACTATAATTACCTGAGGCTGAACCTGGCCAAGTCACTGAGATTAATAATCATGCACTTATAAAGAGAGCCATGGGATCTTTAACAGTATCTGTGAGTAGCTGGGATCTTGGTTTTACATCTCGCATTTCTTTCAGAGGGAGGCATTGTTATATCCCCACTGACAAAACAGCAATTGAACATGCACAACCTATAGTCCCATCTGTCTCCCGTGTTTAGCTCCTGATCATAGGCCACAAGATGAGTGGTATTTGCGCTCCCTTGGAATTAGACAGTGCAGGCACAGCCTGCATCTCAACTTATATAGCTGTGCTGAAAAAAGCAAAGTAAAGGGTCAATTTAGCCAGTGAAACTGGACTCTTGTCGCTATAGCTTGTTTTCATCTGAAAGAAGGAGGTGAACTTGAGGCTCATACAATGAAGCAGAATTCAGCCTTGCTTGCAGGGCTGTGTCTGCGCTGAGCACACAAGGAGGTGTACCACTACAAAGGTTACCTACTCCTTTCTCTTCAGGACATTGTAATTCTCTCAGACCTGCTGGTACGAATGCTGCTTAATTGGTTTTGGTCAACATGAGCCTTATATTTAGCAAAAACAGACTCTCTGAGCTGTTTAAGTACTCTGGAGCAACATCACAGTGATCTTGCAGGCAGCTTGGTCTGCAGGTCAGATGGGTGGGATGGAGGGAAGAAAGCGACGAGCAGGCAGGAACACTTGCTGCATCTTGCAGGAACGTCTGCTCCTGGGGTCCTTTAAGCACTGCCAGGTCCCATCCCCAGCACTCCCCAGCACTGGTGTGAACATATCCTCTCCACCTTTCATGATACTACTTATATAGTGTTTCAAAATGCACTTTGACTAATTTGCCTAGTTAATTTCAGTTGGTTTGGTAGGAGGCACTGGGTAGACTTTGAGCTGCCCAGGGAAGTGGTTGAGTCACCATCCCTGGAGATATTTAAAAGATGTGTATGTAGACATGGTGCTTAGGGACAATGGTTTAGTGGTGGACTTGGCAGTGCTAGGTTAATGGTAGGACTCAATGATCTTAAAGGTCTTTTCCAACCTATAAAATTCTATGATTCTAATGCTCCGCCGTCCCAATTCAGCAACTAATCAGCTGGGTCAGTGATGGTAGAAAATAAATACACTGTGAAAACAAAATGGTTTTAGCATATTGGGCCCTGACTGCCTTTAGGGTTTTACATGCTTTGCTAAATTGAAATTTCATACGCAGAGAATACCTCCAATACCACAGTGGCTTCTTAATCCCATGCTTTTGCGATAACTTCCTTTCCAGAGGAGAAAATAAAATGTAAACTTAATTGCTTAAACTCTGAAAAATGCTTTTCTTTGAGCTCAATGAAGCACAAAGATGAATAGTTTATTACTAAAGGGAATTTAGCTCTATTTATGACTGCTTGTACTGTGAAATTGGTTGTTTGTGATCTCTGAAGACGTGCTTTCTTTTCAGGGATATTATACAGTAGCTACAGTAGAAAGCCAGACAGTAAGAAAATTACAGACTCTAGGACAACCTGTTCCTGTATTTATGTAAAATAAATATGGAGCTTTACCAACTTTGGGATTCAAAGGACTGAACTTTTTAAAAATTACTGAAATGTAAACTAACAAACACTAATGGTCTTGAAAGCAATTATTCTGTAAGACTAGATAAATGCTGTTCTATTTGTGCCTGCTACCTCATTTATGTCTCCAACACTGCTAGACCAGCTTTGAAAAACAGTCCAGAAGACAGATACAACGAAGTCAATTCAGTGTGAGGCACAAATGCATCCCATGCAAAGTACTTCATGTATTTGTGAAACTTACGCTTGTGATCAATGCCTGGTGACCTACTGCACAGCAGAAATGTAGGCCAATGATTTAGCACATGCGCATGCTATTCTGAAAGTTTCCACCTGCATATGTGGCTAGCTGAATTAACAATTCTTCCTTGTGCAGCAGCATAAACCAAGATTTTATGTATACCAGCACTTTCTCGATCATCTGACCACATAGAAGCAATCTCTGAAAAAACTCTTCCTTTGTTTTCTCTTTCAGAATAACTAAGGAGGCCAGGAAAGAAGCACATGTAATCAGGAGGGACATTAGATGTATTAGAACCAAAAGAGCTGCTGCTATTCTTCAAGACACTGGTAAGGTATCATGTAGACCATTGTGTCCAGCTGTGGTCAGGTTTGCTCAAGACCAGCTTTCAAACTGGCCTGCATTCAGGGAAGAGACAGTGGGCTAACCAATGAAGCAGTGAGCTTTTCTTACCCAAAGAGACGTAAAGAGCCTGATCTGTTCATCCCTGACAAGAATGAAGGGATAATCTTTGCAACTTCTTTCCAATAGAACTGGGTGGATGTGGGGATATTGGAGGAGGTAAGAAAGCTTCTTAAGACACTTCTTAAGATAATGCTTGATAAGTGGGACTATATGAAAAGGGGTAAACCCACTAAAATAGCAGAGCAGGGAGCCTGCTGATGCAGGAGACACATTCCAGGTCTCTGTTCTCAGGAACAGATAAACAGATTGTCTTCAGCAAATAACTCTTCAGGAACAAAATTGAGGGCTACTTCAAAAAATGTTAAAAGTAATACATTTCTAGTTAGATTTTGGTTAGTTTTTCTCTTTGCCTTGCCTTGCAAAAAAACTGTTTTAATTACATATATCCAAAGTAGTAGAAATTGGGCATATACTTGTTGGTTCCAGAGCAAAGGCTAGAGTGAAAGTTTAAATAAATAAAGAAATAAGGTACAGTTCAATTCAGCCCTGACCATACAGCAATTAGTTGCCACTACCAGAATCTTGGCTTTGTTTAGTTTTAATTTATGCAATCAAAAGTCTTTCCTGTTTTGAAATGCAGCTCTGAAGGCACAGAATGGGTGATGAGGATTTCTGGTTAGAATTCAGAACAGAGGTAGATCTAATTGTGGTCTGCATGGTGATGAAAATGAACGTTGTTTTCACCAATTATTTATGAAATATAGGTAAAACTAAACACACTGCTTCTAGTGTCCCCACCATGCTACTTACTAATCTCAATAATGTGTGATACTCACCAAATTAACTGAAAACATCAGTGCTCTAGATCAGAGATACTCTCTGTGTCTCACACACTGTTCAAAGGACCTGAATGTCTTGGGTTTCTTCTGCAAAACAGCTTGTCACCAGCTGTGATGGTGTATAGTCGCATTTCTGTGAAAGACTGATACAATAGGTTTCATGCAAGATCAGCAGTTGCTTAGATCATGCCAATGACACCATTATAGTATTAACCTTTAAAAAACATGAATGTGTTAACCCAACAGCCTGAAGTATTATAAGGGCCACCAGTTGTCAATACATTGCCAGGTTATTACATTTAAATGAATCAATAACCTTTTTAGTACATGAAAGTGATGGAGTGCAAAACCTGCTTTCACAGACCCAGAGGACCAAGTGCTGTTTCGTGTATTTTCATCCTGTGTCTTCGTCTTGGCCAGCAACTAGCTTGTTTCAGTTCTGGGAAAATGGATCATATCACCAGCACTATCCTGAGTGGCTTGGTCTATTTATGGTCTTAACCCTGTGCTGTTTTAAGCACGTGCTTCACGTTTTGGCTCAAAGATTGTGCAAAGTATGCTCACATCTGTCTGTGGTATAGAGTATTATAAGTATACTCATTATCAGTACATCTGTAGTACTTATTACTTAAGATTCTCCTGCTGCTAGGCACAGAGTTGGAATTTTAAGGCAATAAAACCCAGAGCTTTAGTGAAGTGATATACAACTCTTACAGGGAAGAGTGAAACAATTTGAATTACCTTGGTATCTGAGGCACTGTTTGGTTGAAGGGGTTAAACGGCATCGGCTGCTGTATCCCTTGTTCACTTAGAACTCTGATAAGAATGTTTTTGCCAAGTTATCTCTCTCGCAATACAAGTTGTGCCCTAGAAAATCGGTTCTCTTGTCTAATGGAAATCAGAGTATTTCGAAAGAAATATGAGGCTGCTTGCCAAATGAAAATGCCTAAGAAATTCTTGGTTGCCTAAGTTTGCAACCGGTATTCCAACAGTCACATTTCTGCGTGTTCACAACTTAAGTTTCACTTTTATTTTTCTGCTGGGAAATTTCCACAGAGGAAAAGAAAAATAAATCTAATCACAGAATTTACATGAACCTTTCCATTGTGTTATCATAGCTCCAGTTGTTGCAAAAGATACTTTATGACAGGATAGTCCAGAATGAGATAAAATAGGAAGTGAGGGGGGGAGACTGGAGATAAAATCAAGTGCTAATGACTTCTCATTCATCTGCACAGGAAACTGAAAGAACGTATTAAATGCAGCTGCACGTTTCTCTTCTATGTAAGAGTACTCAATATGTTTTAAGTTTAGGTGAAAATTTGATTACCAAAATTAGCTTATGCCATCAGGTGGATGAGAGAGTAAGAAAGTTGGCAGATTGGGTTAGAATTTCCGGTGATCTTGGCAAATAGGAGACATGGACTTTAAAAAGTAGATTTTGGTTAGTGATAAGTACTAATGCAAAAATAGAGGTTGAGAAACAGACTCAGTAACAGTTCTCAGTGCTATACCATGAAATTAATGCAAGTCAGCACTGTACTAATGTGGCAAGGAAAAAACAAATGCCAGAGTGGGATACAAAAAGCAGGAATATGCTCCTCCCAGCATGGAACATGAAAAGGAAACTAATGTGGGAAATGCATTTCCAAACAGATGTAGTTTAGTCCATAGAAGAGCAGTGACAAAGTTCACAAAACCAGAAAACCTAGAAAACAGTTGCTGCAAGGAAAGCTTGAGTCAGCTTCAGGGCTGAAAAGAGAAATTCAGTCTTGAAACAAGTTCTGCCCTGAAAAGCAAGAGAGCAACCTGTTCTCCCTACACATGGTCAAAAGGACAAGAGCAGATGGTCATAACTTGCAGCAAGGAAGATTAGGGTGAGATAATATGAAAAGTTAGCTAAAATTTTGTGATACTAGAACCACCCGTAGCACTTCTATTTCCAAGCTGTTCTCATGCTACAAATGATTTGCAATGATGTGCTGGATTTGTCTTATCAAAGGCATTCTTTTATATTCTGTATAATTTATAAACCAGTAGAAACGAAGGACAGATTTTGTGTTTTGGTAAATCTAATAGTTTATGTAAAACAAAAAAAAATTCAAATAATTGTGTAAATTAAAAAAAGAAACTCCCAAGCAGAAAATTAGAGCAAATTAATTGGGTAAACTATTTGCTGTGACTCATTCATTTTAGCTTAATTTCTAAGTTTTGCCTATTATTGATCCTTAATTAGAATAATGGTGCTGTATGCAAAGTTAATTGGTTTTATTATCATGCTGAATACAGGTATTCTCTCATTGCTTTAAAAATTTGTATCTTTAGATGTACTTTTGAACAGTCAGTTTGCATATTGATAGCTGTTAATGTTGCGTTAAACCTCATGCAGTATCATTCTGTGAATATTGGAAAAGTAAGGTAAGTAAACATGATTAACTGCAGGCTGTGATGCTAAACATATTCAATTATTCAAGCAAATGTTTCTCTCTCTTTCAGCTAATGAGAAATTTATGGATTAGCCTTTTCCTCCTTCCCTGGTGGTTATTCCCTCCTATTGTTAAAAAACTAGGGGATAATATAATGAGATGCTCGTTTGATTACTATCAATAAGACCTCAAATGGTATTTTTAGGAAGCAGCAGCCAAATTCATCCCAGGTGCAACATCAACAAAATCAATAGCATAAAAGTAATGAATATTGCTGAAGAAAACTGCCTAGATCACTGCAATGTGTCTGTATGATCATTTTGATGTAAAGCATTTTTTAATGTACCAAACACCTTTTTTAATGACATTAAATCTTGCAATATTTATCCAAAAGCTCAGCCTGGGAAAAGGACCATACCTATCGTCATATTCATACAATGTACAGCCTTGCTGACCTCAGTAAGGTACTGCCTTGGCAGCCTCAGGGTCTCAGATCAGGGGTATGGGTATCGTTAAGGTCTGAAAAGCAATCCGTGGCTACACTCTGCATGTTCCGGCAGTTCCCACAGGCAAGCTTCTCCAGTGGGAGAGTATCACATTAGTGGTATCCGCTGTGTGAGCCTGGAGTAACTGGGAAATACGGGTTTGCTGGGAAAGAGGCTGTAGTAGCTGTTGCAGACTACAGCCTCCACTAGTGAACTGAAAAGGAGAGGGCCCCCTCCAGCTCTCAGGCAGGGCAAGTACCACCCATGGCTTACGGTCAAAGGACTAAACTCTGGCCACCAAAACAGGTTGGCCTCTTCCATACCATCTTTTGGGAAGAACCTCTGTCACATACTTCATCCACAGACTGACTGTTCCTAGGTCTTGCCTGGAAACTGTGCCAGAAGCATGCTGATGGTTATCATGGTACATGATCATAGGACAGTGCTCAAGCCTACACCAGGCCTTCGTGGAGACATGAACCCCAGTTCTCAAACCAACTGCAAATACTTGAACCCTTCTGCCTCCTGCAATTGCTCCTGCCGTTTCCTTCGTTTGAGCTTTCAGACCAGATCTTAGGCTGAGGTTCCCTTCTGTCCTCAGCAGACGTAACACACTGATTTAGGATGGACTCATGCAGGCTTACTGTAGACCTGGGACAGGAACTCACCTCAGAAGTTCCCACTGAGATATCCAATAACCAGCCAAACCTCTTAAAGCAAAGAACCTCTTTGGAAAGCATCCCACTATACTGCCTTATTTCATAAGAAAGGTTTATTTTCAAGCCTTTTCCTCATTTTCTTTCTTGGAATTGCATTTTAACATATGGCTTATCCTAAAAAAAAAAACCGCCCTAGAACTGTGTGCACTCTCTATTGATATGAAACAAATCTATCAATCATGAACTTATTGATCATTTTTCAATTAAAATTTCCTATTATGTAAAGCATGACTCAGGCTGACTGGCAATCATTCAAGCTCTTGGAACAGAAGACCTTAGTACAGCCTCATAGAAAATTCAGTGAGAGCCTTCTGTAGGAGTTCCCTTTCTCACAATGAGATTTCAGTAAATTACACTATCCCTTCCGAGCGTAATTGCAATAAATCTAATATAACCAGCAAACATGAAATATGTCAGTGTATCACAGTTCATTACAATAGGATCTCCATTGCAGACTAATAATAAATAGTAATGCTCAGATAACCGCCAAGAAAATGTAACATCTGAGCATTGAAAGAACATAAATAAGGATCTGAACTCATCAGATCCTGTTCTGAATAGAATAAATGGATGCCCTGTGGACTTCTATCAAATGATGGATGAGGGGTTGTCTTTTTGACTACTGAAAATGCAAAGAAATAAAAAATGTGTCCAATCCCCAGATTTCCAATCCTCTCCCTGCATTTGTAGCAGCTCTCCCCTCCAATGCATGATTGAGGACTGCAAACACAGAATGTGAAGGACAGCCGCTCTGGCAGGAATATTTGAGATCATAATCCGTGCTGTAGCAGTACCTCGGGCACTTAAAGAGATTATGGTCAAATAATTCTGCTGTGGGTTTTGTTTTGTTTTACTTTTCAGTGTTTGTAAAAAATCATGTTTTCTGGAAAACGTGAGCATATTTTCTTTTGTTCTCGGTTTGTCCTCATTTGGAAACTGTTGATCTCTTCCCTTCATTTCTTTTTGGAGCACAATCCAATTTAGAATGTTTTCTTCTGCAATACTGATCCTGTCAATCAATAGCTAGCAGTTCTATTCATGTTTAATACTATTTTGTGCTCTTTCAAGCAACTCTGAAGCATATTTCAGCTGCAGCACAACATACTTTATTTTAATCTTTCACTGATACCAGCGGATGCACAGAAAATACCACTTACTTGCAAATTATAACTGAATAATTTAAAGCATGGCCAGATTATTATTGTGAGCTCATGAAGGAGAAAATTAAAGGTTTAAGGGACAAATTCAATTCTGATCAAAAACTACCATAACATGTGGAAATAATAAACATACATCAGTAGTGAAATTGGTCCAAATATCATCCCTGAATTGACAGTGTGCGTGGATAATCTTATGATAACATTTTATTGTTATTCAGGCTGAAGCAGAAGTAATCAAATCTCATTTGTCAAGGCTGGTTTGTTATTTTAACCATCTGAGGGGAATGTTTCTTTCCAAAGTTACAAAGGAAAAAAATCTGCCACAAAGCAGGTGTATTGAAGGACTTTCGCCTTGTGAGGCATACGATATAGGACAGATAGGACACCAGGCTTGACTGATGAATGGTATGACCCATCATGGAAACCTCCCCTCTTTCTTTATTCGGTATTTCCAGCAATTCATAGTTGTTTACAACTTCAGAAGCCTTTAATAATTTGTGATGGCGTTTTCCTTGCAGAAATATTCCTTATGCAGTGTTTGGATGTGCAATAAATATTATTTACAATGGGTGTACTGGTTTAGTGTTAAAATTTCAAGTAGTTATGTATGTTATACATAACAGATAAAGCATGTATATTTCTTTTGAGCTTCTTTTACAGTGGTTCAACTTTAGTGGCTCAGCAGAAGCTTGAGAGATGCAATGTCTTGGTGCTAGAATAAAAATTGTTTTTAGACACTCAGCTTAATCCAGGCTTTGCTTTTGCAGTAGTTGTAAAAATTAATTATCTTGTCTCCTTCTCTCTCGTCTGAAATAATAACAGCTTTGTTACTTTTAGAAAATCAGAAGTGATTGCAACATGGGGCTGAATGAAAAACCCTGTTGTCTGGGATCCCAGTGCTACAGCTGGTGGTTAGTTAGCAGGCTTGTTGATTTCAGAGCTGACATGCATAATGTGTCAGCAAACTCTTGTTCTAGGGTTGCCCAGGTGTTATGATAATTTTCTTGTCCTGCGGCTGCAAAGATTTTAAAATCCAAAATGGGTTACTAAGATTGCTTGGTTGGATCTCCTGGATGGCACAAGCTGTAAAATAGAAGCTGCTGATTTCAATATCAAGAGCGTCATTTTGGTTGGAACTTGAGCATGTTTTCTTCAGTTTTTTGTTTGGTGCTCAGAAAGACAGTAGTTCATGGAAAATTCACCTTTTCTAAGCCTGTTTCTCTCATGCCATTTTCATTCCAATGCTTATAGTCTTGTCATTGGATAAAATTGTTCATAATTCTTTGTCTAATTTCATCTAGACCAAACTCTGACCTAGTTACTGAATCTTGTTGTGTCACTCATGACTAGTTTCTGGCATTAGAAAACTTCTTCCTGAATAAATAGTTGCAGGCTGTGAAGAAGTTCCCTATTTACTCACCTCCTGGATAAAATACAGTATGTAAAATAGGACTTCTAGGCTTGTAATTGCTCATACAGGGCATGTGGTATCAAGACCCTCCTCCCCAGCTTTTGAATACTCAATGACAGAATTTACACAAACCCAACATGTATTTTATGGTTCTGATTTGATAATTTGTTCTTTAACCTTCACAATAAGACAAAGAATTGTGAAGAATCTGACCATTGTTTTAGCTTTGGAAATCCTTCTGCCAATATCTGGATTTTATCTGGGATATTTTATGAGACTATTGAGCAGATGAACTCTTCCCATCAGCTGTAGAAGATGGGGAGGGACACTCCTCTTCAGCTTGGCTCCCAGCTCATCTCTGTCCTCTTTCTAGAAATTATTGCCTCCTTGGGTATACCACCACTATCAAACAGTCACTCTCTAATTAGTCAGGCTAGTAAAGACCTTATTACCAAAATCCTTAAATTTGAATTTGGTCCCCAGCTGCAGGATGGAAAGAGCATCATGGAGAAGATCAGCTGATGGATCTGAGAGATCCCCACTCTTCAGTGGGGTGGTAGTGAAGAATGCAGGGAGAAGGTATAGGGACAGGAATCTGAAAGATCCCTGATCTTGGAGCATGCTGAACAGACAGCAATAGCTGCATATTGAAATGGACACAACCTGTGTTCTGGGTAGATCTTGGAGGTATTTTTCTAGCAACCTAAAATGAGACAGGAACATCTTGAATTCTTCAAAGCTGGGAACATCAAGCCTGCAAGAAAATTCAGGTTGTCCCTTGAGAGCACTGGGCTGTTGTCAGGCTAGGAATATTGTTGTGCTTGTGCTATGGGACAGTGGCAAAGCCAGGCCAGTTCTGCCAGGGATACCTCACCTGCTGCAGTGCCACACAAGTGTGGTTGAATTGCTCCAGGTTATGGCTGGGAGCAACTGTTACTATAGTGTC
Source organism: Strigops habroptila (assembly GCF_004027225.2). Taxonomy (NCBI): domain Eukaryota; kingdom Metazoa; phylum Chordata; class Aves; order Psittaciformes; family Psittacidae; genus Strigops; species Strigops habroptila. The sequence goes on from NC_044278.2 coordinate 13,915,164, forward strand.
CAGAAATAGGCCATTTGCAGTTGTCCATTTTTGTTCTTGTTGTTAAGGAGGTTGTGGGCATTCAAATTTTATATATCTATATATATATATATATATTTTTTTTTTACCCTTTTCTTCCTCTTCCTTTTTACCCTTTTCTTCCTTCTCTTCCTCGAGTATGTTAGTATCAAACCAAATTTATTTCACTTGATGCTGATACTTTATAGAAATTTAGTCCTGCAGATGACAGTAGGGGCACTTTTCATATGTTTTCTCCATTTGTTCTCTAAGGGAAGGGCAGTCACATCTACTACTTCAGATTTTTATAAAATTTGATTTTTAAACAGTGTCATAGTTCTCAGCAGAGAGATCAAACCAGAGCTGCATCAAATCGCATTCTGACCTCAAGGTATTATCCTCAAACTGCAAATCAAGGTGCTTCCCCTCATTAGTTTAATGAATCCTACACCAGTTTGTCTCGGTTGACTTTTTTCATAAATAATTGGAAGCCCTTTGTTGTCATGGCTTAATATCATTTCATGCCCTGTCCCTTAATGATTCACAGACAATTTGTTAATCCGGAACTCTATTTTCCCTGAAACACTTCTGTCCATAGTGATTATTCCCATAACTGCACCGAGATGATTGAAAACACTGGTTCCTGCCCATGAACCATCACTCCATCTCCACCAGAACAGATGCTAAGGAAATTCGCTACTTTACTCTCCTGACTCCTTTTGACTAGAAATTTTGATCAGGTGCTTATTACGTGAACAGAGGGTTTGATAGTAACTAATTTACACTAATATACAGGTACTTCTGTATTATCTTCCTAATCTATAAAGTTACAGATTTCATGTGCTGCTGGTTGACTCAAGCCAAGCAGCTGCCAATGTGATCCTAGAAAGCATTCATGCTGACTCTTGCTGATACCACTGTAAGATTTGTTTGGTGAGTTGCAAAACAGGAAAAACAGACCCTGCTGCTCATAGACACATGTGTCTTTCCTCCCCAAAGAGGTCCTAGAGGATTTCTCTTGACATCCCCACATGAAGTTCCAGAAATTCCCAGATTTTGTGTCCCAAGTGCTATCATGGGTACTATGGCTTCAGACGTTAAACAAGTTGAGATTTAGTTGGTTTAACATTACTTGGGTATATGTATATGTATTTGCAAACATACATTAGCAGTTTAGTTCAGATCATAAGTGGCCTTTTGAAGGAAGTCTTCTAGTTGTCCCTGCTTACAACACTTTGCACTGCGGAGTGCACAAATTGGATTTTATTTGGACTGGAACAAACTGGGGCATGCCTAATGTACTTTATTAGGCATCACAGGCTTACCTCTACTGGTGATCAGGTGCTAATGGACTTGTAAGCTTTCAGTCCACAAGATAAGGTTAGGCCCCATCCAAAGTAACTGCCGATCTCAAAATGCTCATCATGTGGACATCAGTTCCTCAGCACCACTGTAGGGCACTGTACTTAGCTCGACAGGTTACTTGCTGTTGTGCTGCACTACTGCCTGTTGTAGGCATTTATATATAACCTCAGATTCTGAAATGAGAGAAGTGTGAATTCTTTTCCTTTTCTTTCTTTCTTCTGAGTGCCAAGATGATGTAGCTGTTGGTACCAATGCTGGAATAATCCGAAAATTTCTGAGGCTTTTGTGAGCATGCATTTTTATACCCTTATGGTATAAAAATGGTAGTGGTTATGGATAAGGGCAGTGAAAATCTGTCCCCCAAATGGATTTCAGTCCTTTTATTTGTGTGCTTATAAACATTGCTAGTTTATTTTGCAATATGTTGTGTTTGAAATGGTCTACAAGAAAGGAAGTGTGGTTGGGAGACTAAGCAACACTTAAGAATGAGTGTTTACAAGTAAACAACAAATTTACCTGTATATATATCCCAGAATGAGCGAATCACAAACAGCACTCAGTTTTATTTCTGTGCAAATATGCAGACTTTGGTGACAGAGGACGTAACCAGATTGATTTAGTGCCGATTACATAGCACAGATTGAAGGAAAATCGCACAACTTGTGCTCTTTGTCTGCAGAAATAAATTCCTGAAATGAAATGCTCTTGTGGCCCCGTGCCCGCAGTATTCCAATTTCTCTTGATGATTGGGGTGGTGGTGTGTGGAGAGGAAAATCATAAATCGAAGCCACTAGCCTATTTATGGAACATACTGATCCACATGCAAGGCATGTTGATGCCCTGTTCTTGCACGCTGCCAGAAGACCAGATTGGTTTGGTACCGTGGAACCCGTGGGCTGTATGCTGGCATCAGCTTTAGTGTGAACCGGGTGGTTTAATTTTTAGGAGAACATTTTTCCTTATGTTTGTAAATTTGAAGTGGTGCATTTGGATAATATAAATCATGTTGTTGATTTTTTCTGACCTCCTATGAATTAAATTCAAGGGACTCTGGCTGCTGTTCTGTATGTATGTTTTTATTTAAAACATAGATATGTATGTTTTTAATTTAAAAAAACCCAACAGAACAAACCAAAAAACTTCTTGTTACATGTTCTGCATACATCCTTTTCTAACTTATCCTGATATAAATGGTCTGGTTTTTAATTCTCATGGCTTACATAGGATTTTTCTGCCTCTATTGGATTGCCACCTGTGGTGAACCCGGCACAGTCATTCTTATTTCTGGGCTGAAGAGGTGCTTCTCTGTTCGATGATGTTTAATACATTTTCCTTTTTGTGGTGGATGTTTTATTGTTGTTGTTCAGTTGTTAATGATGGCAGCTTGGAGACTTATACCCTCTCTGAAATGGCCAACACCTCCAAAATTAAGCAATTAGAAGCCCAAACATTAATACAAACACAGCAAGTTAAAAAATGTGAACACCCATACATTCTACGCTCAAGCAAAACGAAAATCAACATTTTATGCAGAAAAGCCCACATATTTTACAGATCAACATATCATTATTCCTATGCAAAACATTTATAGACAAGCCAGTGAGTTTTAAATCCAGTTCAATATGAATTACAGAAAAACCAAGGAGGTTTGAATAAATCAATAAGATTCTCATTAATACTACTCTCAGTGTGAAAATATTTATGATTTAATACAAAACAGTATGCTTTGTCTACAAATGAATCTGTCGTATCATTTTGTCTTTTATTGATCTATCAACATGAAAAGTCTATAGATTTTTCCATATAATACCAGCCATTTTCTAATGTAGGAGTAGCTGGTTATTTTAAATCAAGCTAGTGTTGTTAAACACTATATAAAATACATCCAAATTGTGAAAATGTGGATAGATTTCACTTGCCTATGGGTTTAATAAACATATGGTTACATGCCTTTTTATAGGTTGAGGTGGGGGTTGTGTATAATGTGTTATTGGAATTGCACAATTCGGTGTTACTTTAACTTTGGGTTTCCAAGCTCAGATAGGCAGCTTCACAAGGATTACCAGTTTCAGGGAGAAAGCAGAAGTGTTGTTCAACTACAATCTGAGTTACAAGGAAAACTGTTCCAAATTCGCAGTTTCACTGTTGTGTTGGGCCCACGCTGAGTGCAAACTGCAACCTCACTCGAGGTGAGATGAGCTCTGCTCTTTTAAGTGCTTAGAGCAGCTGCTGGGTACGGTGAATTAAGTAAACAACTGGGGAACCTCACAGGTACATGAGACTTGAATAAGCAGGTATTCATATATTTTGGGCATTAACTTATGTTCCTGGCTCTTAAATTAAATTGCCTGAACGTGGCTACTTATCTTTCGTTAGGGGAAAGAACATGAGCTAGTCGCAGTAACACATTAACTTATCTTCATCCTATTCTTCGCAAAGTAGATTATCTTAAAATCGGGTATTAAGCTGTGGAGCCAGATTATGTACTTCTGTGAGGGAATGAAGGCCATATCCACGAGGGGCAGCTAGTCAGAATTAGGCTACATAGGCTCACTCAGTAAATGGGGTATGGCTCTTTTTTGATACAAACAAAAGCATTGTGGAGCCAGCTACAGCTCACTGAGGATTGAGGGCTGCTGATAAATACCTCAAGTGGTCGACTGTTAGTGTGATCTTTGCTGCTGCAGCACTTCTGCCAGTGCTTATTTCACTTACTAAATGAAAAATAGCTTCTGTTCTGGCTAAAACTAGATACAGAAAATCACCAGTCTAGTCCTGTAAGGATCTTCATCTCATGGGCCTACATGAAAACACTTTAATATTCACAGGACTGAGCAGTTTGGCATCTAGTTCACAACTGAACCCTACTTACTATAGCAGGGAGACATTTCCTGCCCTTGATCTCCTTTAAGGGCATAAAATGCAATGATGCCTGTCTTTCTTTTACAGCACTTCTGCTTAGGTATTTGTCCTTGGTGAATACCAAGAAGTAGGAGATGTGTTGGCCTTGGGAATCCTGCATATTGGCCCTGCTCTTCCACCACAGGCACTTGTTGTGGGATTCATTGAAACACACAGCAAACACCTTTGAAATTTAAAAGAACAGAAATAAGTAATGTGCACGTCACTCTGGAAGAAACTGTATATCAATTATAAAAGGAATTAATGGTAATCAACCCCTGTGATTATATTGAATTATCAACATGTAAAATCAGACGAGCTTAATTCCATGCTGTGTGTTCAAGACTATGAACTGTCCTCTAAGGCCTATAACCTAACAGGCAATCAGTGTTAAGGTTCTTCTTTCTAAGGTGCTTATTTCTTCAGAAAAGGTCTCTAAAAAAAGGTCTGCCTGAAAAGTTATGTGCAATTAACTTTCTCACGTGTGTAGGTATAGTGCAATGGGAAATAGGCCAGGAAAACCAGGGAATGCTTGAATATCCCTGAGACGGAAGTTTTCCATAGGGGCTGGTGAGTTTATAGCAGTCCTACCTCCTGTACCCAGGCACCTGTGGCAATGCAGTGTGAATTCCCAGTCAACTGGCTCAGGGATATCTACTGACCAGTGCAAGCCGCTCTAACTGCAACACAGCTGCTGCCAGCCTTGCACCCCTTCCAGGCCCTGCTCACTGGCATACAAGTTTGATCCTGTATGAGACAGCTTTTTGGGAAGGACAAGGAAAAACCTTACCCCTCAGGAGAATAACAGTGGGGAGGGGAAGAAAAGGTTCATCTCAGTCATGGTATCTCTGGGCATGTTCCTGGTTACCTACAGTCTCTGGCTGAGGTTGAATGTAGCCTCAGGAATGTCTGGATCCTACTACAAATGAGTGTGGGAAACTCTTCATGCCTGTTAATTAGATCTGGTTTTGCAGTATGCTTTTTAAAAAAACTATTTTATAGCTATGCTCTTCCTGTGACACATACACAGCCTACTGACAGCCAGGCAGAGTGCATTAATGATGCTTTAACTACAGGAGTAACCTGTGCACATTGTGTCCATTGTTATAGGCATTGTTATAGGCAAGGGATGTTTCCTTTGGCAGCCTTGCGGAGGAAATTGAGGCAGCGGGAGGGCAGAGCTGAGAGCTTTTGGCTTCCGCTTTCTTGAAATGAGATGAATATGTTCATTTTCTTGGTTACACGTGTCTGCTGTATGCTAATGTGTGCCTCACCAGAGGTTCCAGAAATATTTATGGAAGACAAGAACTCGAAAGTCCCTCCTTAAATGTGTAATTTCAGGCAGTCAGCTAGACTTCACATTGAAAAAACACAATCCCACATAATGATATAGTGGAGGAAAACACATGTGCTGTGTACACAACTGACTATATTGTCTAAAAAATTCATACGAGGATCAGAAAATTTGACAGGCTTATAAGTGACTTAACTGAGCTATTTTTCCCATACAGGTCTTTTTATTATAAAAGAAGACATAAATACACTTAAAATACACTTTTTAGAAATCACTATATAGAAAAGAAATCCCTTAAATAATATATCTGTCATTATGCTAACCTATGATAATCACCTAATGAACTGAATGTACAAATCCACAGTTTTATCAAGAGTTGCTTTTGATGCCCAAGCTACTCTAATTGCTACCTGTGTAATTGTGTAACTCATGTAAATTACTAAAGACAGGTTGATTTAAACACGGTGTTAAAATTTAAAAGGACCGACAGTACTAATAAAGCAAAATAATCAGAATAGATCTATTTGACAAAGCCAGTAATTATAAACTGAATACCAATTAGTCCTGAGTAGGTAGGTTTATTCCAGCTCTTTTGTTGGACTTAGGAATAATTATATTCATTTTCCCAAGTATCCAGGAAAATAAAGAAAAAAATCATTACAGAAACCCAATATGTGCCTAGCACCTGAGTTTTAGGTGGTTTTATTTACTGTCATGATGAAAATCTACATGCTGGTAAATCTATCTTCTCAAATGGACAAATTGTTACCCCTTTGTTGAATTTAAGTAATGAAATCTATCAGCAAGAGAGTTCTGCAGGTGGAGGAAATCGATCCAAGTAGGACAGTGTGAAACACTGATGGAAAAACTGCTAAGGCTTTTGAAGATATATTGACAAAGCATCTGCTTTTCTCACACCACTTTATCTCACATTTAAAACTATTGCCTTTAATGGTACAGCCACTGTAGTAGTGGCTTCTGATTTTCTTTGAGTGGCACATCATCCATCCATCTATCTATCAATCATTATCTGTTTTTAATAGGGACAAAACACTCTGCTTGCCCTCTTATTTCCTTTGGAATTACCAGAGGGACTAAGTTAAATTAATTAAAATTGCAACTTCATGATTTTTTATTAGCTCTGAAATGCAAATAAGTGTCTGTACTTTCTGTAACCACACATTTGCTGAGCAAATACAAATTTGCATAATGTAGAAAGTTAGAATGTAGGTTGATTGAAAAGCATGATGTTGTAGCAGCAAGACTTGTTAGAATAAACTTTCAAGGAGACATGGGGAAAGACTTATCACTTGGGACATCTTAAACTGAACTAGAAAAAGCATTAACATTACAGTGCTTTGTGCTCAAAGAGAGATGAATTAGCTTACTCAAGATACTGGTAGACCTTTTTTAACAATGCATCCCTGCAAATCTTGGCAGGAATGAATGTAATACGTATTTTCCATATAATTGAAAGTATCATTTTGGCTAAACCCTTCGAAGTGCTGTTATTTTTCATTCTAGGAGTTGAAAAATATGAAGTTAAGTCAATAAGAATATGTGGGTACATCGTTATTCTTATTATAGAAATTCTTCCTCTTCTTGCTTCTAAATATATATATGAGGAAATATTTAAGGCAAGAGTTAATGCAAGTTCAATTTTTTTTTTTTCTTTTTTTCTGGAAAGTAATTAGAGACAATTCTTTGGTCTGAAATCTATACTACCTATCCATTGATGAAGAGATATGAACACTAAAAGAGATACAGTGGTGCTACTCTATCACTGCAAAATTTGGTCTTTTCTGCTTTGAGCGTATATGTTAGGATTAGGTACAAGTACAGATTTTGCATTCTTTTTATTGGGTACAACAGCATGTCCAGTATTGGCAGTACCTCATTTATTTCACTTTTGAAGTAATTAATACTGAGAAGAACATGGAAAAAGTGGATGATGGTAATAAACAACCTTTAATGAAAAAGAGTGAGGCAGGGTTCTCTGAGGATGTCATATTCCAAGTTAGTGAAAGGCTTGTTGACGAATTGCAAAAGAGCAACAGAGAGAGTGAGAAAGAGATGGTGGGTTGATGGTTTGTGAGAGGTGACAGGTTTGAGTAGGCCATGTGAAATGTTAAAAGTAAAATCATTTCATGCAATGGGTGTTTTGACTGCAGGTTTGCGACAGTGCTATAAAAGAAAATATTATCTTTGTCTAAATATCAAGAATCACTCTGAGGATTTTGCTTGTAGAAATGTAATGGGAAGGGCAGATCTGGGAATTTTCTAGGAAATCATGATGACAAACCTGAGAGAAATCTTTGTTGATTTGAATCTGTTTTGATGTTTAACATCCCAGCAGAAGTTAAGTCATGTTGGTTTCAATTTTGCAAAGCCTTTGTTGTTTATGTTCTTTGTGTGTGTTGATCTTTTCCTTTGCAAAGTGGGCTCAAGATCTGCTGCTTGGAGGAAGAGGACAACTTAGAGCAGCAGCATTCAACTTTATTTTTCACTTTAGAGGTTGGAAGTCTTTTGCAGTGCCTTTAAGGAACCATATATAAGGAATTTAAATGTGACAGTCTGTCAAAGCCTTTTAGTATGTCAAAAATTTACAGAACAATGTACTCTGTGATTTAAACTTTATTTCATGAGTTCACTAAGAACTATAATAAAAAACCATGACAAACAGGGCTCAATCCCCTTCTGCCCAGGTTAGTTATCACACTTTTAGTTATTCACTTTTTTCACTAGTATCACATTAATTCACCATTCAAATAATAACATTTCACAACTTATAACCTGTGACTTTTATAGTACACCTATGAGCAAAAGAAAATGGGCTACCTAGCCGATGGTGAGAGTGCCCATTCTTGCACCTCCATCACTAATGTGGGTGTCACCTGTGCCATATTGGGAAGCATAAAAGACTCAGCAGTCCAGCTGCTGTTGGATCCCCTTCAAAAGCTTTTTGGGTAGCTGATGTTTTATACCCCCCAGCTTGGAGGTTTGGTCTATACCATTTCTATAAGTTAATGGATTCTGAGGAAAATGCCCAACAAGAGACAGCAATTTGCAGGTGATTATGGCTGCACAATGGTCCTTCAGCTCTTCCTGGCCACCTGCCCTACCTACCTGGTGCTCTGGCTTTGACCTCCCAGCACACATCAGGCCTTGGCATGAGCTGGATTTGCCAAAATCTAGGTGGGAGTTGAGTGAACGCGTCACATAGCAGGGCCTTGTTTTCCTAGTTACTTTCGCAGACCACATAGTTCTTCATGTCTATCCAAAAGTCCCTGACTAAGAGACTGCAAATGACTGCTGTAGCAGGTAAAAATCTGCTTCACATATGAGTTGGATAAAGTTCACATTGCTTGCTTAACTGTTGCTCATAGAAGAGACCTGGAAGTAAGCAGATATTGGAAAATTCCCTGAGACTTTTCAGCTATGTATGGACGATTCATTACTCCTGTGAACAGCGAGAGCATAGATATAAGTATATATAAGCTGTATTTTTCTTGCTTAAGTGATTCTACTTAATTCTAGTACCAGTTGCTAAAAGCTCTCCTTATTCATCAGAAAGGTTTCCTGTTTAGTACAAGCAATGACATACTACCTTTGGATAACGTTTACCTGTAGCAAAAAGGGATGTTTTGAAGAAGGTAAAGATAAACAAATGTGATGAAGATTTTTGGATAGCTGGAAGTACAGTATACCCCGAATATGACTGGAGACAGATACCACAGTGTTGTTAAGCAGATTAATATACTGCACATATTTTGTAAATCCAAGTCAGGTTCAGGAGAGCTAAAGATATTTACCCAATTATCTATCAGTGAAATCACACCAAGAGTGTTGATTAATACCAGGTTGTTGTCCTCATCACCCTGTGTCAGGGGGGCCTCAGTGCTTTCTCTAATTTTCTGTGCCAGAGTGCAGCTTTTGTCAATAACTGTCATAGAATCATAGAGTAGTTTTGGGTTGGAAGGGATCTTAAAGCTCATCTAGTTCCAACCCCCTGCCATGGGCAGGGACATCTTCCACTAGAGCAGATTGTTCCAAGCCCCGTCCAACCTGGCCTTGAACACTGCCAGGGATGGGGCAGCCACAGCTTCTCTGGGCACCCTGTGCCAGCGCCTCAGCACTCTCACAGCGAAGAACTTCTTCCTGATATCTAATCTGAATCTACCTTCTTCCAGTTTAAAGCCATCCCCCCTTGTCCATGTTGACTTTATGCTTGTCTGTCTTTTTCTAAAATTTAGTACTCCAGGCAAGAAAGCCTCCTCTAAGTAATAAAATTCAACCACACAAGTTCTGTCGTGTGAGTACACTCCGCACTTCATGCAGTTCCAGTTACTCTCTGGCTCTCCTACTGAGTGCTAGTGTGATTAAATGCAATTTCTTGGGAAAGCAATAGGTTGCCTTCATGGAACCATGGCTGCTTATTTTTGTGTTATTGATAGCTGCTTCAAATATTTGCTGTTGGCAAGGTTTTTAAATAAGTAACTGCTGATCCTCACTCTTTTTCACCTTTCAAACACATGCAGAGATTGTATAATATACATTGAGTACTAGATATCCATTATTTGTGTGTATATGAGGGGACTTCATATGCACCATCCACATACTACTTTTTTAGAAATAAAAACCTTTGTAAGCTACAGGACACTGGAATTACTATTTCTGTATCCTACGGGACAAAATCGGGCCCCTCCTTTATGTTTCAAATTTATGTTCTTTATTTACTTTCTTCAATCACAATTCCTTAGCTAAATTCAGGCCTGTATGGACAAATGTAGGAAAGCAAAAAAACCTGTTGTTAATATACAGATACTGTTTTAATTACAGAACTCAAAACTGTTGGATTCCAACGAGTCTCACCTCCAGAATTTATGCATATTAACTGCAGTAAATTGGCCTCTTTTAGATTTCCTGTGAAACTCCAAAGGACAGAATTAAAACAAGAACTTCTAAGAGATTTTATCCTTGAAATATTGTTAATGACTTATTAAAAATCCTATTTTTTCTATTAAAAATTACTTTAATCATCAAGACAGCCGAGCAAAGAAGTGTCTCTGTATTGGAAAATATTATACAGGCGATTGTCTTGAACAAAGCTAGAGAATTCTAAGTTATATAGAGGAGATATTTAAAATATATTTTGTAATACATTCATTTCCTCAAGGATTGGAAATGAGTGGAAAACTGTTTACATGGCAGATGCTGTCATTGCATACCTTAGAGTTTTACAGCTGAGGTGGTGAAAATTAAATTTATCACTATGCAAAACTCACTGGGTTTGTGTTAAACTGTAACTACAGACTTAATCTGCTGGGGTTTCACTTTCAGTTATTACTTTGAATTCTATCTAGGGTTTTTTTCTGTGAATCAGTGTTTAAAAAAAATCACAGCTGATGTGTTCATTCCTGCAAGATGGTTAGTGCCTTCATTTCTCATCAAAGTCATTGTAAAATGAATGAATGCAACAGATTAAGAAATTGAGTCTTAAATTATTCATTCATTATTCACAGGACTGGGAATCTCTGATGTAGCTAGGAGGATTCATAGGGGAAAAAAGATAGGATACTGTGGGAGTTACTGTATTTTTGGACATGATCTTGAAGTGTCAAGGTCAGACCACCAACAAACTAAGCAAGCTCAAGAACTGTAAGAAAAAAGTGTGGTAGAATATATGGTTGAAATTAAACTTTAGATAAATAGAATTTAGTGCATATATATAACGTAGCAATATAATTTAGTTTTAAATTGCAAAGTTTAGGGAATTCCTTCCAGTAGTTAAAACCAAACAAATTAATTTGCAAGGCAGTTGAAAATGGAATTATTACATCTACAAGATTAGTCTCTTGCTCAGTAGCTTGTGGCAGCTGCAAAACACAGCCAACAAAATATTTATTTATGGACAGCTCAGAGAGTTGAATTTTTCAGTTAGAATAATCATATAAAGGCAGATGGGAATACAGAAGGTTAAACCAAAAAACATTCTGTGGCTGAAGAGATTGAGGACAAAAATAAACCGAATGTATTAGTCACTTTGAAAGGGATGTTTTAATTATAGAGATCCGTGACTGGAGAAGGTACATAACATTACATTAATCTAATAAAATTTGGTGTCTACTTACTGAAATTCTTTCTTCTTCTGTTTTGCAAGATGAAGAACCCTTTGAATCCCAGATTGTAGAAGAAAGGTTTTATTGTCATCTCACCCTAAGGTCTGCAAACCTTGGAAGTATTTCAGTTTACTTGTAATAAGAATTTGTCTGGATGGATCTTTGCGTCCAGGTGCAGTTCCATAGGGCTTCACAACCCTGCAGAGACTGATCCAGCCTTCAGGGTCAACAGTTTAAAAATTAAGACATTTTCCAGCAGTCTGAGCATATGAGTCACCCTATGCTGCAAGGTTTCCTTCTGATCGTGGGATAAAATATTTGGATCCTTCACACAGAAAATTCCTTTTCTGTGTTATCTACAGATATGTCTGCTGGCATAGACATTTGAGATACAAAATACTCTGTTTTTCACAAGCTATTTATGAACCGTTTGTTCTCTGATTTTTATTACTTTTTGTCCCTGGTCCACAATGTAACAATGGACACACTTGTTCCTTTGGCTACTCCAGGTCCCAGCCCTATCTGCCCACCAAACCCCTTAACAGCCCATAGCAACTCATAAAATGCAATCAGAGTGATTTAAAAATTTTGTGATTCCTGCAAGATCCTTGCTTGCTCAGTGCTTTGTCTGATCAACTTCATGGGCAGGTGACGCTTATGCACTTGCAGCTAAGGGGTTTCTCCTCCATAGTAAGTGATCAGATTTCTTCTCTGGCTTTTGATGTATGCTAGAACACAGGCCTTTGTAATGTAGGAGCCTTCACTGGTGATATTTACAGATAAAAGCCTAGGAACACAACACAAGCAGACATCTCCCTTTAAATAGCTTACAGATGGAAACCTACACAACGAATATTCCTTTCCTAGCCAGCAAATTAATGTCACTTTGTTAATCCCGGTTACACCTTGTTTAATTGAGTCTTATTTCACTGATTAACGCTAAATGGGAATTAACTATTTCTGACAGCTTAGCAGTACACAAAATACTGCGCAACTGGCTCACTGCATTTATTTCACCTCTTGTGGCCCCTCCTAAGACAGGCAAGAGCCTCCGACACCCCAGCTGTAAGAGCACATGCTCTTGAGCTGCTCATCAGCTCCAGCAACCAACATGCTTTGGCAGATACATAGGCCATGGGAGAGGCAGCTGGTGGACTACACCAGCACCTCCAGACCTGTGAAACTATCTGTGCAGACGGGGATCTCTCCTAGCAGTAAGAACCTTTTCAATTCCATTTCAGCTGCCGTTGTTCCTTGTCAAGTAATACTCATCTTCACTATTGTTGTTATTTTAATTTAATTTTATTATCATTCACATATTTTCTGGACAAGATTTCACATTAGTGGCAAGGAATTTTGGGTGAGTATCTGTTCATCTGCTTCTCCTGACAGTAGGAATACTTTCCTTAGCTTTTCAGCATTTAATAGTTTTCTCCTTAAATTCTGAGTTTCTTGAAATGGGCTGAAATCTAAAAATATTTCTGGCAGAAGCAGTTACACCAGACATCTTAATTATTGTGTTTCCAAGGGAATGACAGCCCATGTAAGGGAAGCTGACATATCTCCCTGCAGCTCTGTGCTTTTTATATTGGAACTTGAGGCTATTATAAATTACCTAGGAGTGAGACAGGCATGAACATGTTACATCAGATTTACACCAGTTGCTGCACTATGTAGTAAAGCGGGCTAACCCTTTCAATTCTCATTTTATTTCTGTGCTATTGAACTTATTGATGGAAGTAGATACCTCAAATAGATATTGAGACATGATAAAAGCAGCTCCACTGTTTGGTAGTCTGCAGCTTAATCGCCTACAGTGACCGCAGGGAAGGCAGGGCTCAGAAGCAGGCCGGAGGCAGGAGCAGTGGTGATAGAGGAGTTGTTCAAAAAAAACCACCTGTTTTTCTTGATAAGCTCTCTCTGATTTTGAGGCAGTGCTCGTTATACCCGCTGCCAAATTCTCTTGTCTGTCAGGGCATGGGAGCTCTGCACCTGCTGCCTCTTGGTTAAATGGAAGAGGAGGAGGCGTTCCCCAGATCCCACACTGTTCAGCTAATGGGACACATGAGTAAAGACCAAAGTAGATTTAAAAATAGACCCTGCTGATCAGGTATTGTGTTGCCATGTTGCATTACACTGCCACCTAATTATTCAACTGGTTTGTTCAGAAGATATTGCTTCCACAGGAAATATATGACAGGGAAAGCAAAAGGAGAACTATTTTATAGTCGAGTATTATGTGTTAGGATTACTCTGCTAACCTTGAATTCCTTGTAAAAAAGAATAACCTCGCCAAAAGGGGCAAACAGGTCAATGCTAAAATAGGCTTCTTCTATTGTCAGCAAAAATACAGTGATTTCTATATAACTTTGAATACATGTATCGCCAGAGGAAGAAGGATTTATTTGAAAAAAATTGCTATATGATATTTTATGTAAAGATTTCGATGCAATTTTGAGCAACAAGCAGTTGTCAGCAGCAACTGAAACATCACAACCATAAACCAAACAGCTGACAGTCAGTAATTTGCAACTAAGATATATTGCTGTCTGATTCTCTCCAACCATTACAAACTAACTTATCCACTTGTCACTCAATTCACTGATGTTTTCATTGCCACTACCTTTCATGAGGTTCATGAAGCCTGTTTGCCTGGTTATTCAACAAGGTATTAAGCTTGTATACTGACTTCTTGAATGCATAATCTGTTAGGTTTCCTTTAGCCCAACTGTTTTAGTGTCCTCTGAATAAATCACGAAGTCATCACTGATGCCCTGATGGGCATACATTTAATTTTAGGAGTGTATCCTGTAGAGCTCTGAAGACTAGTCTTAACAGACTTTCAAAGGCAAATTTAAGAGGTGAGTAGCATTCAAACTTTGCAGGACTACCAGGAGAGCTGGGCTGAAAATAATTTGCTATGGTATGCATGCACTCCCACCTTTTTGCTTTTTTGGGCACAGAAGGTTTACATATGCCCTCAGGCTGTGGCTCTGTTTCTCCCTCCCAACTCTTCACAAGCAAATGGATGCTGGTAACAGTACAGAGATGCTTGTCACCATCCCTGAAAGCTTGCCTCTGCCAGGAAACCTCAATAAGTTTTCTTGTAGATGCAACTTCCTTGTAGATGCAGTGTCATAAATGTGAGAAAAATGAAACACCAGAATGCTAACAGCTGTTAAGGATAGTCCAGGAACGAGATCAATATGAAGTTGAAAGCCTCTTGAATACTTGAGAGATGTATTAGCCAACAAATGAAATACTTTACCAGAAGTGGGCAATTAGACTTAAGGAATAGCACCATTTCCATTAACATCTAAAAGCACTGAACTTAGTCCTCTGAGTTTTTATGAAACTTCAAGCCTGACATTTCCGGTTCAAGAATGCTTTAAAACTACTTTTTTTTTTTGCAAAGATATGTTTTATTAAAGAGAAAATCTTATGTTACTTCTGTTCCCAAGGCATTCGTAATTTCCATCGTGTTGTCCATCATATTTCACAGTCTCCAAAATGACAGTCTCTCTGTAAATCCTTCTCTAATGTCACAGAGCTAAAAACTAGGATGCCCTGAAGAAAACCAGGCAGGAAATATGTTTCTAAAAAATATTAAGAGCCAGCTACAGTCATTCAATTTCTATACAGACAGATCCCATGAATTACCACTGCAACTGGAGTTTATAGATAGCATGCAATTTGAGAAAGACTAGCAGAACAACTGTTGTGGTTTCTGAAAACCCCAGGTTTTCTGGATCTCAGTCACAGAAAGTCCATTGCTTTTGAATGGGAACCATGTTAAGAGGAGATTGCTAACTGATGTGGCTATAAATAAGAATGAAATAAATGTTGATTTCATAGAATAACCCTGTAGTTTTGTCAGGACAGCTGTAGTTACTCGTAAGAATGGATAGGCTTGTTCTTAAGTGGTGTTATTTCATTCCTCACTGGTGAAACTTAATCCAAATAGATCTGGACTGAAGCCAGCAGACAGAAGCAACTCTGGGAATTTGTCATGGCTGTGTCCATTCCCTGTTCACAGGGACCAGGCTGGCTGCTGGCTCCTCTAGTTTGCAACCAAAGAGCTTCCTTCCTTGACAAAAATTCTGTTTGGAAGAGAAATTAATGAGCTGTCACCCCCTACTCATTCTGCAGCAGTTTTGAGCAATGAAGTCCTTATGATCATATAAACATATCATGACCTGTAAAGGGGGAAGGAAGGTTACGTCTGCATGTCAGTGATTGCATCGTCCAGCCCCCCGCTAACTCAAGGTTTGGGCATCACTGGCCAGCATGATAACATGTGCTGAACCAGTGGGTGTACTCAAGCTCCCTCCAAATCTTCGCTCGGGCGTGCTATAAACATGCAAATGGCCAGGTACAGTTCGCAAGGTGCCATCTCATGCCCACGGTTCCCAGCCAACACTCATTAATAGACTGGTAGAGCTCCCAGGACAAGGCCATGCAGGTTAACTTGAATACACAGCTGCAGGATATTTAAATGAGTGTGTTGCTTTTTGTCCTTGGAGAAGATGCTGACAAAGCTGGAGAACTGGTGAGCAAGATTTTGGAAAGCTTCAAAAAGATTCAGTTATTCAGATCAGTTTGACTGCAGATTACCTACAGAGAGTGCACAGACAGGCAACCTGCTTCTGGCATTGAGGACAGATGTTGAGTAAATATTTAATACTTGTTATATATTTAATATTTGCTACATTTCCATAGTATCTGACCTTGCAAACTTGTCTGTGACTGTATCATGCACAGAGAGAGGAGGCTGGGGGCAGGAAGAACGTGACTAAAAAGTCTAAGCCCAGCAGCATGAAAGAATAATTCATTGCATTTCTGTCTGGATAAAGACATAATGAAACTTTATAAGAACTCACATATGTATGAAACTAAATGTCTTTGGGGTGCCGACGTTCATCTTTATTGTTCATTTTCACTAACCATGAGAAAATCCTATGTGTATAATTATAACCACATACATACCACAAGATACTCTAGCCTCTCTGTTGAGTATAATTCTTTATATTTAGTTAAATCGTAGTGGATTTGCTCACGAAGAGACACTTACTGACTTACTGCAGCAGATGAGAGCTCACAGACCGAGAATCAATCTGGGTGCACCTAAGAATAGTTTAAGTTAATGGTTCAGAAAAAAAGAATGTATTGTGTCTTTGCTCCTGGCTGATGGACATTTTTTGTGCCTTCTCAATTTAAGGCTCCTGATCCGATGATCTCATTAGCTCCCTGGACTCATTAGCTCTCTGTATATCCAGGATGATGGATTAATTAAAGGGTTTTTTACCCCTATTTTGATGTGATCTATTGATGTGGGAGAGATTCCCTATACTTACATTTGCAAGCACCACTAGAACACCAGCAGAAACTGTCAAAATAGAAGAAACATGTCAAAGTTACCCATGCATTTGTCATTCAGAAGATGAATTGCTGAATAGGGCTACAGGTTAGGGAATTTCTAAGCCGTGGTTTGCACAAAACACGGTGATGCTCTAAGAAGTATTGATTTTATGAAGAAAAGTGTAGCTGCACTCCACCCAGAAATCAACGGAGAGGTAGTGCCAATTATAAAGTCAAAGTTACTAGTTTTCTAACATGCAGTGTTAAATACTTCAAGTTCTGACTGCTATGGGGGAAAAGAGTGTCTCTCAGGCATCTGCCTCGCGATAGAGAGTTCACACTCAGACACTTTAATTTGACAGGTCTGGGCATCTTTATCCGCTTAGAAGAGATCACTTTGAAAGTCTTCCCTAATATTGCTTTTTGGATGCAATTGCTTAAGTTCAGCTTTATAACTTTCATATGCTAACTGTATGGGTCCCTATATGGATGGGAGTGTTAGGTAAGGGGTAAGAACAGGTTTCTAGGATATGCTTCACTAAGCAGAAGCAGTGGCAGTTTAAGAAGTACACAGGTTTAAAAACAATGATGCTGTCATGTTGATGGTCTTCCTGTACCAGAGGAGACTGGACTCTGCTGCAACACAAATCTTGGTTCTACCACAGGCTTCTTGGTCAAATCCTTTAACTTCTCTCTGCATTGGTACTCAGGTGTAAACTAGAGATAGTAATCTATTTTGCCCATTTCAATTGTAGGGCCTTTAAGAAAGAAAATCTATTACTGCATGTGTAAATATGTCATCTCACACATTTGGCTGAGGTTTTAGTATTAAAAAAGAACACATTACTTGAGGGAGAAATCTGTTTTTCCTTCATACCTGTCTCCTTCTCTGATAAAGTCAGTGCCTTAGGACTCACACTGGCCACTAACCCTGGAAGAGCTGGACTGAGGTCTTTTGGAAAGTCTGACGGGGCTTGACTTACTTTCTGATGTTCACAGATACAGCTCGATTTCTTCTGCAGTGAAGTTGAATTTGATGTGAAGCCTGTTTTGTAATTTGTTTGGATATTCCATAACTATTTGCTTAAATAAAACAAAAAGGAAGAAAGAAAAACAAACCCCAAAAAACCAACTCCAGAACAAACCACAGAATTCAAAATGAAAGATTTTGGGAAGGTAATTGCAGATACTGTTTCACTCTTTTCTTTGTAAATGCTTGTGCTGAAACCCAGAAGCTGTACTTAACCTTAAACTTAGATAATGATGTGCCAGCTGCAAAATAACATACTGTAAAGCTCAAAGCATGCATAGATCTAATTACGTGGCTGTATGAAATATTATGAATAAATGCCTAGAATGTTTCTCTCTCTCCCTCTAACTTAGAGCAACGACCATTCTTTAAAAATTCAAAAATTGTTAGTCAAGGCTTTCAGGAAATTAATACAGTCAGTAGTGCATTTTACCTACATGTTCATTCTTTTTTCAAGGCCTTAATATTCATCACTGTGCCTGAAAAGAAAAATAAAATCAGCCTTAATGCTGACAGTAAGGCCATCTCTCAATGAGCAGTTCCAGAAGGGCTATGTAAGAAAGGCTTGACTTTTCATCTGTTATACTCTGTTTTACAAATTTAGTGGTTTGTGCATATTATTTAAGAAGAAAACACCATCCTTAACAGAGGTCATAAATGTCTATTAGTTGTTTCATTTGTATGTTTAATTTCAACCCATATCTTCTCACTTTGCTTGGACATTTTACAAGATGTGTGTCGTGGTTTAAGCCCAGCCGGTAACTCGGAACCAGTCCCCCCTTTCTTCCCCACCCCGCTCTGGGTGGGATGGGGTGGAGAATCAAAAGAATGTAAATCCCACAGGTTGACATAAGAACAGTCCAATAACTAAAGTATAATACAAAACTACTACTACTACTAATGATAAGGGAAATAATAAGGGGAGAGAATATAAAACTAAAAGGGAAAAGGAAAAAAACCCAAAAATAAACCCAAGAGATGCACAATACAATTGCTCACCACCCCACCGACCTACACCCAGCCCAACCCGAGCAGTGATCGGTCCCTTCTGGGTGCCTCTCCTCAGTTTATATACTGGTCATGATGTGCTGTGGTATGGAATACCCTTTGACTAATTCAGATCAGCCATCCTGGCTGTGCTCGCTCCCAATTTCTTGCGTCCCTCCTCACTGGGCAGAGCATGAGAGACTACAAGGTCCTTGATCAGGGTAAGTGCTACTGAGCAACAACTAAATCATCATTGTGTTAGTAGCATTGTTCTCAGACTGAAGCCAAAACACAGCACTGCACCAGCTACTAGGAAGAAAACTTACTCTATCCCAGCCGAAACCAGGACAATTATGCAGTTACAATGTCTTGATAGTGAGCTAGAAGTATCAGTTATTCTACTTTCATTAATGATTCCAATGTAGCAAGGAAAACTTTGGAGAAAAGATCAATCGCCAATTCACAGCTGCACGAAGTTCACTGTGCATGTGATGATGGAGCTTGATCTTGACTGAATGATGGTAAAGCATGCCACAGTCCAAATGAACACTGAACAGTTACTACTCATTTTTTTGTTTGGATCTCAGAAGCCAAAGCTTCTGCTTTTGTAGCTTTGATAATGAGAAGCTTAAGCCAGTCTTTCCACTTTATGTTTAAGAGGATAACAAATCTTTCTGGTCTTCCCCTCTAAAAGAAAATAATAACTCGAGGCATGTGTGGATAAAAGGATATTGAAGTTGAGCTGCTGAACTTCTTTCACTCAAAACTGCTTTGATTGAAAACTTCTTAATTCTACAGACAAACAACAATTTTTCTCAAAAAGTACTTATATTTCCTTGTTCTGCTCTGAAAAAAATGAAACTGCAGAAATGTTCAGTCAACACAAAGCCTTAATTTCAGAAAGGCTCCAGAGCTGCAATATGGGCACTTCAGCTCTTTTTCAGTTTAGGCTCTCCAGACAGAAGCCACTTGCTGCTGCGCTCTGCTACCTCCTATCTCTGCAGAGAAGTCTGATGTATGATTCCCATTTTCCTCTGTGTACTTGGGTTAGTGTCACTTGAAGCCCTGCTTACATTCAGTGCCACAGCAGCAATTCTCTGTGGCAATCCTTGCTCATTTCTGTGTTTTGCAACAGAGGGATCTTGTGAGTTTACTGTTTCTTCTGTGGAAGAGAGAAAAACACGTTGTTCTCTTGAATTTTTTTCACGTGAAAAGCAAACAGTTCTTATCTCATGGATTGCTTCTACTTTATAAACAAAAAGGTAGAAAAGAACAAGCTTGGTGGTGCTTTTCATGGGGTTTGACATTGCTGTTGTAACTTGCAAGTATCTGAAGTAATATAGCCCCCCCCCTTTTTTTTCCCCTTGCCATATCTCAAAACACATTGTAAAGCTGGGTACCATTATGTATTTGAGGCATTCCAGTTTAGTCCATATTTACTTTAAAAGACAACACAAGTGTTGGAAAATATAGAGATTTGTACCAGCCCTCAAAGTCTTTCCTGAAATCCAGGCATAATAACAGATTTATTTATTTATTCCTTTTAACTTCACTTACTGTAGCAGTTGAGTATAAAATTAGGCAACCCTATACAGTCCCGATTAGCAATTTAAGGATAAAAAAGGGGATGTTTGCACAGCCATGTGGGAACTGCAAGGCTCAGTGGCTGTTAACGTCTGATTCCAGACTCATAAGCAACCAGCATTTGAAAGAGTCAGGCACCTGACTACATACAACACATTTGGTTGGGAATTCTGCCTTGGTGAGCCGCTATTAGTCTGCACTAGGGTTACGGTTACAACTTTTTTTCTCATTATATATGCTGAGGTTTTACTAGCAACAGCACAGGAGCCTGTGGAAGGCTGTACTGTATTACAGCCACATCAGCTTGTTTCCTTGGATTGAGATCCAAAACCAGTACAATACTACAGTAAGGGGCACTGTATTTCCCCAGCTCAAAACTGTAGCACGCATGTTAACCATGCAAGAGATTTCTATAACGGAGACATGCCAAAGAGTACCCAGCTCCATTTCCTCAGCACACACGACACTGCACAAGGCTGCACACCAGGCCTCATGGCGAGCCCCCTGAGGCGCACAGGGACCCCTGCCAGGGCAGTGCCCGAGCTGCCTGTCCCAGGGACTCGGGAGCACCCCGAGCACGGCACCGAGTGCACAGCTACCAACTGCTCGCAGGCAGCCCCCTCTTGTGGGCCTGAATTGAGGCAGAGCAGGGAGCGCAGCGGTGCGGGAGGGATAAGCAGGGGGGCGCCTTCTAGAGGCGGGTAGAAATTGCTCGAAGGGGGCTCTGCGCCTGCGCCGGCCCCGCCCGCCCGCTTTTTAAGCCTCGTGTGGTTGCATTCCTGTTCCTTAGACTTGGTGCGGCTGGATCCCTGTTCTCGAGCATCGTGTGGCTGAATCCTTGCTCCTTTGTATCGAGCCTCGGTCCGAAGGTGCGGTGCGGAGCCGGTAAACGAGGGGTTTGGGGGGAGCGGTGGTGGCGTGGCCTCAGCCTGGGGTGTCCGTGTCTGCTTGAGGGTGGTTGCGGCTTCTGAGCATGTCTTAATGCTTTGGGATGTGTTGTGGTAACTTTGTGCTGGCCATAGTTTCTCTGGTAATGTATTGAGGGTGATATTCCGTGATCTCGTTATTGATTCAACACAGCGGAGAGGCGGGATGTGCTGTGAGGTGTGGGGGAGCCGTGCTGGGCACTGGGGCAGGTTGGGGCTCTGAAGTGAAGCTCACCAGTGTTTAAAGACTTCACCAGAGTGCTTGGTCTGGTCTTTTTCCACTTTTCCGATCAATAGTTGAATGCTATTGACGAGTGTAATTGACAAAACTGAAAAGAGTGAGGAAATAGATTTTTAGTCCAGAGCAGAAGAGGTGATGTTGCTTTTGGAGTGTGCCAGAACTGTGGGAGTTTGTTCTGAGCTGTCTTTATGGCTGTGGCAAAACTTAATTTGTATTTTGTTCATCTCTGACATATGAAGTGAAAAAATGCAAAACACTAGAGTGAATGTGAACATTCTGGAGGATGAGGAGTTGCCACAACTTAAGATGCTTCACTGCTGGTTTCCTAAGAATGACATATTGTAAGCCTTGTAGTATCTAGTGTCAAGAGTTTTATAGGTATTGTATTATTAAAAACTATTTTCCTTAACGTTTGTGATGTTTTGGAGTTGATGTACAATACCAGGAAGTTAAGAAATTATCTGTGTTTCTGCTACAGAATTTGGAATTGAATTTTAATTCATCGTATTCTGATTTATATGTTCATTGAGTGACTTGCATGGGGGTGTGTGTATGTGAGAGGGAGGATCTGGTGCCTTTAACTTGATTGTGTGTGAAGCTTAAGTGGGAAGAAGTGTTGGAAGCAGCCATGGGTGTCACGAGGGACTGACCCTTGTCACTTAACACGTTGTTCACAGCTGAAATCTATCCAGAGCCTGATGAAGGCCCTATGGGGTGAAGGCAGGTTTCCAGCCACCACTCGTGTGTCTGAAGCACAGTGATGCATTTCAGTGTCCCATTTCTCTCTTCCAAGCAGCACTCCTTACTACTGAAGTGAACAGGCCAAACATAAGCAGTATGGTTAGTTTCTTACTACATTCCATGTATAGTCAAGGGAAAAGGAGCAAGTAATATTTAAAATACATATCACGTTATTGTGAAGTAATAGCTTTTTAAAGAGTCAGTTTCTGAATATATGCCTATGTACAGATAAATGGAAAATGACTGTTACTGAAAGTACAGAAGTGTTAATGCAGCCTCCAGAGTTGCAGTATTGCCAGTCTTGTGGACTCAATAATGTAATAAACCAGAGAATGATTTAGCAGAGTTGTAGCAGATGAAACCATGCATGCAGAAAATCCTGTTCCTTATATTACCCCTTTTTTTCTAGATTTAACATTTCAAGTAATAGGTGATCTCAGTGTCCTAGGAAAGAGAATATCCAGCGCTCTAAAAATGGGCTGGTGTTGCCAGCATAGCTTTTCCTGAGATCACAAAAAAGTGAATAAAATCTGCATTTGCTTATGTGACTTGATGATATCCTCACCAGTCTGAAGGTAGGAGAAAGAGAAATACAGGTGACTAATAATTATTAGTGGTGATAAGGTCCATATGCATGTAGACATTATTTTGATGCACGGTGCACTTAGCATTTGTCAAAGGAGGATTTTGCTCACTGTGGGCTAGGTATTGTTGCTCCTGTATTGGAAGCTTGAAGTTAAAAATCACCTTTGGAATTCAGAATGGTGAAAGTAGGTGACCAGGCATGTCCATGTGTAAGAGAGGGCATAAAGGAGCACAGGTGCTTTTGCCAGGATTGGCCTCATGTTCACAAATTGGACTGAGCTTCCTTTGTGCAAACAGGCACATAAAATTAAAACCAGAATGCTTATTCCATTTTCCTTTCTCTGGTTGACTTACCTTTGGCTGCTTCTGTTAGCTTCTCAAAAGAACCTTTTCATTATAGCTCACTGTTCTTTACTTGGGGAGTGCAAAACTGGTACCTACGATCAAATTATCATCCAGGATGATGGTGTTTTTGCTACTGCCTAGAATGTTTTTCTGATATTCTGATTGCTAAGACTTGGTTTTAAGACTGCCACGTTACTGGTAGATCAAGAAATGCCAAAGATGGGCTCTTAAGCCCTGTTTTCATTCAGCTAAATTCAAGGTGGCAGCGATTCTAGTTATTTGATTTCATGCGTATGCTGTACCCTAGGCTCTTGTGGTTGTGCAGCCATCTCTAAAGTACGTATTAGAGAATAGGAAGAATACGTACCAACAGGGAATTAAAAAATAAATAATGTTCCTCCTAATCCAGGATGACAGTGTTTTATGAAAGAATCTGGCATCAAAAAGAGGGAGTGAGCACTGCTGGGAGCTTGCTGTTTTTAGAACACACAGATTACAGCACCTGAGAAACTTGTGAGTAATACCTGTTGTATGCTTACTGACATCTGGATGGCTGCCAACATCTTCATTTCAGTAATTACGCTCTTGGTGATTGCTGTACTATACAAGAAACAGATCCTGGGGACACAGAGAGGGATGCAGTTTTCCTTTTTTTTGGTAGGCATAAATGACTGACTGAGTGTAGTACCAAGGAAGAATACAATTTAATACTTAATCCCAGGAACGCTAGTGGGATCTGGATTAGTATTATACAATGAAACGACTGTAAACAGCCTTAACTGATGACTCAGATATTTGAATGTAATTGCTTAAACTTTCATTCATTTTTGGATTTCATGAGCAGCCAGGAAATGGAAATTTTACTATGAAGATCTGCCTTCAGCATATGGTAATGTCTGTTGGTATTGTGTAGTTAAATTTATATAGCAAACTTCTTGTCAGTAAACTACCAGCGTGCAAGGCAGTCCTACTCATGTTTATCGTATCCCCTTTTTCCTCATTGAATGTGTCACATAGCCAGTTACTCGTGGAAATCAATTTTTAAATACTTGTGCATGTCTGTTCTCAGAAGTAGGTTGTGTTTGTTCATCCAGTCAGGAAATGGAAAAATACCAGATGATCTTCTTTTGAACACAGCTCAGCAACCCTCTGAATATGGGCGGCTGAGCCCTTCATAGGGAGATGCTGCAAAGAGATTCAGATACATTTGAATAATGCAGTTCCATTCACAGTATTCTAGGAACATGATGAAAAGAGAGAGACTAAGTTTGTCAAACATATTATTTGTAGCAAATTATTCATTCAGCTTTAACAAGCATATGGCAGCTGCTGTACTTTGCATGCTGCTAAACCTGTTCCTCTTAAAGTGACACGTATTGGGGAGCCTCCATCCTTGCTTGGCATGCACGCTAGATCATCAGAAATGTTTTCCCATAGCTGCAGGCCATATCATGCTTCCCTGTCTTATCCTCAGTTCAATTAAGACATGTTATGCTTTTCTTCCTCGCTGCTTTCCTTTTATCTCCCCTTCATATGTTACTACGACATTTTTCTTCATACTAGAGTTGGCTCTGAATACTGATAAGGTTAAATTTGCTGTAAATTGTTGGAGAAATAGGCTGGTCCTGTGGTGTCTGGTATCTTGCAAACATTAAGCCTTTCATGTTCAGAGCGTTCCAAGAATTATCTGAGTTTTCAGCCTTGATTTTTCACAAGGTTTAAACCAAAATGCCTTGTTTTTGTAAACTGCTTTCATATTTCTCCATTTGCAAAGTTTCCTAGTGAAGACTGAATGCAAAATAAAGTAGAATTATATTAACTCTTATAGGCCTGTATTAATTATGGAGCTTTAGAAAACCTCAGAAGTTAGGCTGGCCCAACAGAGAGGTTCCTGCTGTATGGTAGTA
This sequence comes from Strigops habroptila, assembly GCF_004027225.2. Lineage (NCBI taxonomy): Eukaryota > Metazoa > Chordata > Aves > Psittaciformes > Psittacidae > Strigops > Strigops habroptila. The sequence continues at coordinate 13,940,544 of NC_044278.2, forward strand.
GTACAGTTTGGGTTGGTTGTTTTGATTTCTTTTTTTGTTGTTCCTCTCTGCTTTTTTTATCTTCATTTTGACTTTCAAGTCTTTTGTTCCTTGTGCTGGCATTTCTACTCAGCTTCTTAGCTTCTACTTTTTTGTCGGTTTTAGTGTTTTTGATTGAAATAGAGTGAAGTTGGAAGATGAACTTCTGAGTTTACAGTGATCGAGGTGTTTCAACATTAGAAAGGAAAATTGTGATTCACCTCTGCTGTCAAAAACCCCCATGTTGTTAAGAAATTAATTCAAGAGACCAAGCTAAGTCTTAAAGCCTGACAGGGCAGATTAAGTGACTGAATCAGTTTGCATGCTGTTGCCTGTAGCTGTTCAGTACACACTCTTCCTCTTTCCAGAAGTCCCTGTGAACTTTTTCTGACTCAGGAGTCAAAGATCCTAGTTGGGGAATACACAGATGGAATGTTAGAGTAGCTCCCAGACACTGATAGATCACAGTAGATGTATATTTTCCCTTCTTACTTTCAATCATTGATTTATTGTTCTCTTTCTAAACACTCATTTGCTAAAGGGTATGTGCAGCTTTTTCTAGAGGTTGTTTTAATGTGCATGTCATCTGCAGGATAATTTTCCTGATGGGGAGTGAACTACATTTGTTAATAGTGAGGAATTACACAGAGTGTTTGTAAACACAGTGTGGAGAAAACCTCTGCTTTGACAGAGTACAGGCAAAATAACCTTTTCTATCTTGGATGTTTGAGCTTGGGCTTATTCCCAAGTGGCAACATGTGTTTATGTATTGTAGAGCTAGTAATACTGTTTTAAGAGACACAGTTTAAAAATTTTTAAAGGGTTTTTAAAATATAGTTTTAAAAATCCTTGTTAGTGACACAAGCCTCAGATTTTTATGATACCAACGTAATAAATTTATTTTTTATATATATATGTTAGAAGTTTCAGAGATTACAAAGTTTTTGAACTTGTCAGGGGGGCTGAGGGTAGAGATGAACTTGTTTGTCTTTGTACTTTGAAACAAATCTTCCAATTTAGATTTTGTGCGTGACTCCTATTTGTAAAAAACCGACTCAAACTGCAGCTCAAAATGTATTGGAGCATTCAGACTGTTCACATTTAGGTTATTTGTTGTGTGTGTGGTTGGTTGGTTGTTTTTGGTTTTTTTTTTTTAATTCAAGAGCATTTTATGGCAGGGGAGGATTATACAATGATTGTCTCTTACTTCAGGGACAAGTGTTGTATTCAGTGGGCCTGTTAATTTGATTATAAACCTGTTTGATTTGGTTTGGATTTTTGACTCAGTGTTAACAAAATAGTAACAAAAAAGGCAACTTGGTCAAAATCAGCATTCATCTTTTGCAGGTGTAGTTTTTGTTTTGTGTGTGTGTTTTTGTTTAAATACTTTATCATCTGGGTATTGCTTTCCTGGAAAGGCTCTTTTATCTCCTGTGGCTCCTACTGCTGTTGGAGTTCACGTGTACCACTGCTTATGAGAAAGGTGTAGGAAGAAGCTAGAATTAACTTGATGGTTTATTGAGCCTTACCTTTCTGTAATCCACATGCTCAGCATATTCGGATTGTCTAAAATGTTAACCTGTGCTGAAGTGTAGGTGATGTTGGAACACAGATGATTAGTAGTGTTTTATCATTGGAGCGCTGCATTTTGATTAAACAAGTGCTCAAGGTGAGGTACTTGCACAGCAGAAGTTGAGAATTCAGCTTAACAGGTAGAAATTCATTTTCAGAGCAACGTAAGGTATATCCAGGTATAGCAAGGAGAAAGGATATGAGGAGTTTCTGCAGGTACTTTACTCTTCCTAACCAAGCTACAAAACTGTACAAGTTTGGTAGAAATTGTTGTTTACAAAACCTTATGAAATATTGGTACAAATTTTATCAAACCGTCGATAATGTTCACAGAATGTTTTTGACAGATTGGTGTGTCTCAGAGCCTGAAATCTTTGAGAAGTGTGTCCTGAGTGATAAACTCATTTTATTTTCATTTCCTGATTCATTCTGCCAGACAGTGTTTGTCTGTTTCCACTCCAGTGACCCAAGCTTCCCCTATTTACTCTGTTTCCTGCTTTTCTTCAGCAGTTTTAAGTGTCTTCATCTCTGCATGTTGCTTTTTGGAGATAGCTGAAGAGGCCATGCTTATCAGAGAGTGGACATCCAGAAGTTCTTGAAAAACTGGCATCTTGTAGAATATCCATGCCTGGCATTTGTCATCATTAGTGATTTCTGGTGTTGCTCATGGCATTCCTGTAGCCATTTCTACAGAGCAAACTGTATGCTCTTTTGTGGTTTGAGAAGCTTCTTGTGTGCTTGGTGATACATTTAAGTGCTCACTCTTGTGTTAGTTTGTATGGAGTAGCTATGGATATTACCTGTTCACATTTACACTGCTATTCCTGCACCAGTGGTACCAAGAAGGAAGGGCACTGAGAATGGCTGGAGCAAGTGCTCTGAAAACTGCCACAGATTTCAGGTGCTGGTTTAGAGAAAAGTCAGTTTTAAACATAAAGGTTTCATTTTGGTAGAAACATTTGATTTGGGATTTTGGTTTTAACTCTCCTTACTTAAATGAATAAACCAGCTTTTACTATAGTAGTCCTTCAGATCATCTTTGGGTAATTAAGGGTCAAGATTCTACTCATGGGTTAGAAGGTTTAATGATATTTCTGTGAAGTCTGCCACCATGACCAGCAAATTTCACTTGGTCTAATCAAAAGAGCATACTTTTATCCCAGTTTCCATTGTTTTGAAGATTGAGAAAGGGGTGAAAAATGGCTTCTGGTACTTCACCTCTCCTGAAAGAATTGGCTGGAAATGCAGAGAAAAGTAATGACACTTTATATATGGAGTGCAGTAAAGTCTGTGTGTGTGTGAGAGCCAATGCATGAAGCTTTATTCCTTCTTCCTGTGGTCTTTGGCCACAGGGCATAATAGGAATCTTATCAATCTTCTGTATGTAGGTAACCTTACTGTATGCATAGCAGTAAGTGTTAGCTGTAACACTGGAAGTCAGAAAAGTACAAGAAATACGGCGGTTTGCTGTGGAGTTTACTACACAACAATCAGTGCCGGTGATAATAATAGTGTTTTAAAATACTTTGAAGCATAGCACCTGATGTATACATCATTGAGCTCTTACATTTAGCCCTATGTTATTCAGTTTTCCATATTGCTATTGCTGGTCTGATCAGGAAAGTAAGATTGCTTGTTGGAGTACCAGGCAGGTGCAGTATCCCTCGTGAGTGTAACTTGCCGTAGAGAACAGAAGCTTATTGAATGTTCTGGAGTTTTCCTGCTCAGTGACAATTACAGAAACATCTTCTGCTAAATAACTGCTGTTGATGTACTGTGGAAATTCAGTATCTGATAGCCCTCAATTTCTCTTTACTGTGCCTGTGAAGTTGTGCAGACACTTTACATTTGGCTCTAATGGCATACAGGCCAAGATTTCACTTGGGAGGTTAGTGGTTTTTGTTGGTTTTTTAAGTGGGTGGATATTCAGCTTCTTGTTTTAAGGCAGAATGCTTGCTACAGAGTTTGAAATCTTTCCAAAAGCTGGTTTGTTTAAGTCAGAGATGGGACTAAACCAAGATTTGTAAAGGCAACTGATCAGTTGAAAGGCAGCAGATTGGAAAACAAAAATAACTTTCATGAATACCCTCCCTTTTTTGTCTGTTCCAGCTACATCACTCAGTCCAATGAACTGCCTTTTCATGCAGAATCTGCTTGCATCTGTTAGATTCAGGTTCAGCATACTATAGTATAGAAATAATGTGGGAATATTACCAGTTTAAATTACTGGTGTTAAAAATATGCCACCAAAGTCAGCATTATTATAATTGAAAACTGCCTATTGTATGCATGGTGATGAGATGTACTTAGGTGAAAAAGTTTCAGAAGTGATGCGACTAAGTGTTGATCCAGTATAACTAACAAATTCTATGGTGTTCATTGGGGGATGATCATTATGCTCAATATAAACACATCTTCCTGTAACATTTGTAGCTTTTTATGGGTAAAGAATCGATGTCTTTTTTGTGGAATGTTAAGACATTCCTTGAGTTACACATGTGTTTGTTTTTTTCCTAGTTAACTCTCACTAGTATTGAGTTTTACATTTGTGTTTAAATTTAGTCCTACATAGTAATGTGTTGGGTTTTTTTTAAAGTATGATTCTGCTTCAGCATTTTCTTTTGAACAAGAAATCTCAGCATTGATAGAGACGCTGCAATGTAACCCTTGTAACATGTCAGACTGTTCTTTTCAATCTCTTTTTTTCCGTGACTGCTGCATGGAATCTGGTCTGATGCTAATCTGGAAGGACAGTCACACCTCATGAAAGAATCATCACTGCTAATCAAATCAGAGTGAAAACCTACCACTCTGCATCAGTGGAGACATTTAATGTGCTGAATATTTCATGTACTGGTGGCTGGGGCTGCAGACAAAACCCTCTCAACAGCTCCTTGTTGCGTGCAAATATTTACTCAAACACTCTGGCGTGGTTGAACTGGTGTGCAGCAACACCAGGAAGCCTTGAGTGATCCTTATAAGTAATGGTAATTACATGTGACTCCACACATGCTAGGTCACCGTGGCTTGCAGACAGCCCCTTGCTTTGTCAAAGCTCCCCTTGCCTGCATGATTAAGTGGGCAGCGTGCCACAGGAAATTTGATGCATACAGGATGACAAATGTCTGTTTTGGCTGCTCAGAATTGAACTCAATCGTAGATCTGCAGAAACATCAAAACACAATCAAGGGCTGACATCAAACCTGTGAGCCAAGAGAATTCCTCAGGCAAAAAGGATTGAACTTGAAAGTACAAGAAGAGAGTGCTTTAGTTCGTATGCTGGTATACCAGTTTGGTTTTGCTGACTTGTTACAAGGAGGGGTGGAGGAAATAACCCAGAAAAATGTGTCTCTGCCTTTCCAGTTATTCTTTAAAACAGAGTTGTAGTAGTGGAGTGGCAAAAGAGCAGAGCAATACAAAACAGTAAGTTTGCTTTCAGTTTTTATATTTAGTCTCTTATTTTTTTTCCCCTCTACAGTATACAATAGTTGATCTTGGATATCTGTAGGGAAAAGTATGCTTTTTTATTCTTTTCCTTCCCCCCTGACAGTATCTCCACCAGACACCAGGAAAAACTCCCTGTTAAAAATTGTGGTGCAAGTGCTGTAATCACTTGCTGCTTTTACAATTGCTTTATCTTATATGGCTGTTTTAAAAAGCTGTCCTGTTTTGTTGCTTGCATATTGCTTATATTTGGTACCATGATAAATGATGACACAAGGGGTAAGACTGCAGTATCAGATTCATTACATATCTCCCAGTAGAGGTAAGGATTGGCTTCGTGTTATTTTCAGGCCTTAGATCCGTGCAACCTTAATAATCCCACTGGTTGATGTGTCTGATGGAATCCACCTTGAGGTCGGAAGCAGGCTGTAAGTTTGCAACACAAGCACATCATCTGTGAGTAGAGAATAGTGGCTGTGTTTATTTGGTCTGCGTGAGTGATGGCAGAGGTTGGCTTTAGCTAGTGGATCCTACATCAAACTTTCCCTGTAGTCTTCGTTTAACTAAAGCAATTCTGCATCAGTATTTCTGGTGTTTGCTTTCAGCCTCACAAGGTTTATAGCCCTTCCTGATTATGAAATGAAGGCAGATGTCCTGTGGAACTGCAGTCCTATCCTTTTCCCTCCTCCTTTGTAGTACTACTGTGCCAAAGGTGGGGTATAACACTTGCTTGACAGGTGTGCTTTTCAAATGATAAAAATTATTCCTAAACAGGAGTTGTGAAGAGAACTTGTTGAAAGAGTTGTTTGCTGAATTTGGGCAGTCCGTGGAGCTGGTTGAATAATGAACTGCTGAAAGGCATTTTGAAGCAAATGTCAGTATTAGTCAGATAAATTGCTTTCAATAAATGATTTTCCCAGGCTGTAGTCATCTGTCTGGAGACTTGGTGATAATGGCTCTACAGCAAAGACCTTTGTAAGGAGGAGAGAAGCGTAATGTGTGGGATGCTTCCAGAGGCAGTCTCCGTAGAGGGACAGAATTCCTCACAAGGCAGAGTGCAGCTTCTGCCCCGTCTCACTTGTATGTTCTGCTGTACAGCTCTGCTCTAAGGAAGGAAGGAAACTGTAGTTGCTTCCATACCAGTCCATTTGACTCTTTACACTCTTTTGTGTGTTGAGGCTTTGTGTTAAATAGAGGGTTAAACCAAAACAGTTTTATACTGTCTGTACTGTTTCATTTGCACATCATTAACCCTTTGCAAGTAAATCTGTCACAGCCTAAAAAAAGAGTATTGAACTGTAAGCAATCAAAACCTGAGGAGTAGCCCTGCAAATACACGAAGATAGATCTGAAAACAACTTAGCTTTTTTCCAAGAATGACAGATTTACTTTCTGGATGTAAATGGCTAAATTTGTCACAGTCCCAAGTGCTGCCTTCCAGTGTGCAGTCTGCTTTTGCATGCAGCGTTATAAATGCTACTTGCCTCAGGCTTGCGTTCTTGAGTTTTTCCTCTCAGTGCCTGGATCCATAGGGTGGTAGAGTGAAACCCTACTGGATATGTCCTTCCTCAGGTGTGGTCACCAGGTCTTAAGGTTTATCACTTCACAGAGAGTCTAGCTATGGAAATTTGAAATTACACATTATAAGCTGGAGATTCAGATAGCTTTTTTCCTTAGGAATGACTGGTTTTTTGAATGAGAGAATTCACAGTCCAGTGCATGCATTTGTGTTTTCCATAAATGTTTTCTGTGTGAAGCAGAAAACTTAGTAAGATGTGAGCATGATTGTTTCCCACTGTAAGGAAAAGGGCATTTGTAAAGAAATACTTTTCTAAATGTTTAGTGTGTGTGCTCACAGACAATATTTTATTGGAAGATCTCAGTCTTACTTCATGTGGCTTTGCTGTGTCTCCTTCTAGATGTATTTACATGATGTCAGCCTCTTCAAACTAGATCGAATGAGAGAACTGATGATTTTTTTAGGGGTAAGCCTCTGTTCCCCTTGATGTTCAGAAATATCAGTCAAAAAAAGGCATTTTGCGAGTTGCATGTTCTATCCTTTTGAAGAAATTACACTTCTGAGGAAGCATGTGAACTGCTGGGTGAGCGACCTGACAGGCTGTTGGGCTTTTTGGGGCATTTCTTACATTGTGACCTTTCTTAGGAATTGTTCCTCCCCTCTGGAAGGGGACACAAATTCCTTTTGGTCCTATCAGGAAACGTTGCAATGGTTGTGATGTGTTGTAACAAGTTTCTGGGGAAATTAACTTTATTTTGGATTTAATAAAAACAAATCCTGATACCTGCTGCAAACATTCATGGCATCTCATGATGCGTAAGAAATGAACATGTTGCTACTCTGAATGCTGGTGGCTGCATGGAGTCGCTTGAATTACAGCTTTCTTTAGAATTTGGCTCCTTGCTGTTTGCGTAGTACCTAGGAAGCAGTGAGTGATGGTTGAAGGAAGAGTACAATTCTAGACACAGTATCACACACAGTTAGTCTTTTTATTTCAATGCTTTTTCTACCATGTTTTGCTGCTTCAGTATGGGCCATTAAAATATCTTGTCCTGGAGGGTTTCAGCTGGGCTTATCTAGACTTTTGCTTGAGTAAGATAGCAAGGATATGAGTAAGAATTGCGAAATGTTATCAGGTACAGGAATAGAAGCCAAACTGTTTTTGTTAAAGGTTTTTAAAATGTGAAAAGGAGTGTTCTGTAGTCCTTACTGTACTGCATTGTTTCAAGCAAAACCATATAAGATGCAAGGAACTTAAGTCTGTGGCTTTCCAGCCATTTCCTAGCTGTCTGAAGCAGTATTGTATGCAAGCACTGAATTTTCTGAAAGAATGTAATACAGTTTCTTGGGAAATGTGCAGTGATGAAATTGTATTTATTCGTAAATCTTATAATAGGGGCAAAACCCCCACCATGATGTGTTTGCATTATGAGTGTTTGCCTGATCACTGCAAGGTCACTGAGATTCAAACCAGTCGTTACGTTAAAAGCTTTGATAATGGCTTGTGTACCCACCACATCTAGGCAGCTGATGTTCTGAACTTCAGCTAATTTTGAGACTTGAGAATTAAAGTGCTTGTCAAATTCATTGAAAAAGACATGGAGTAAAAGCTGGAAACCATCATACTTTTTTCTTCTTTCTTAACTTACCTAAATGCAACATCACCTGTTCCGATCTAGAAGTGCAGAGTCAAGAGCAGTGTTTGCTTGCTGAAAATCCAGGAAACACTGAGTTCTGTTGACATCTGCCTGCCCTTATGTGCCTTAAATATTGGATAAGGAAATGGGAATGTACCATGCTGCTCTTGTTTTTTAATGGGAGTATCTCAGAAATAAATCACTTCTCCCACCCTTTGACTATGAGGAACACAAGGATAATTCGGGCAGAATCGGAGTAGAAGCTTCAAGTAATTGAAGTTCTGCTTTATCTGTTTTTGATTCCTTAATGGATCTTCATCCCCAAAAGACTGAGATGAGATGGGTATGTTCTGATTAATGTGGACTATTTACCATTTCTGCTGATAAGCTGGGAGGATGCATTAAATCTGTCTCAGCAAGTGGCAGTGAAGTTTCAAATAGTAACGAGGACAGCTGCATCTTTCTTTGACTCCTGAAGGTCAAGCATTTCTAAATCCTTTCCCAGCTTATAAATAATACTGCTGATGTGATTCAGTTAGTTACGGAAACTGTAACCTCAAGGGTATTTTCAGCCTTTTGTGTTGGTGGAAATACTTGTGGCTGTATTTATAACGATATTCCAGATAGCACTTTCCAGTGGGTTTTTCTTTTTTTGGACAGTAGCTTGTGTCAAGCCAGAGAAGTATTTTTGAATGAGTAGTGAGGCTGCTCAAATCTTAAACTGGAAGTTGGAGTAAGAGCCAGACTCAAAGATGACAATTACATAAGGAAGAAGTGGGTCAAAAATCCTAAAGCTTCTTTAGGCTTGTACATTTCAGGCTCTGTGGTTCAGTGCTGTTGTGCTTGGACAGAAACAGAAGTGGTTGCTTGGACAATTACAAGCCCTTAACATGCCTGTCAAGATTTTTAGCTTGATTTTTTTATTTTTAAATTTTTTTTTTTTTCCCCAGTAATATTGAAGAGCTGTGTAAAATTTAGATCTGAAATGTACCTGAGTATAATCCCCATTTGAGAAGAGAGGGGAGGGCAATGGCTACAACATTCCCGGTTAAAAAGAGGGAGAGTAAGAGCAGGGTCAGAGTTGCACGTAAACCTTGTAGGCAGCTTCCTCTAGTAGCTTTACCTTTGCCAGTGTCGCAGCCCAGGATGCCGGCCTCATGCTTGCAGGACCTCTGCTGTTGCTGGAGACTCAGCGTGTGGAGCGCAGTGGTCACTATCCCCCTACTTTTTTGCCTATCTTGGGCAGTGGTCATGCATTTTGCAGCTCTTGTCTGAGCTTTTGTTTCCCATCTTATACCCTTTCTACACTGGCCGTAACTACTTCCATTTCCCTGGTGCCCAGTGAACATTGTCAGCCGCTTCTGGTTCTTCCCCTTTTCTGCTGCCAAAGCTGCGTCTTACCTCCTCAAGGATGAGAACAGTTTCCTTGGAAAGATTCCTTTGTCTCCACAGGACTGAGAGGCCTGGGTAATAGCTTGTTTATTCAGCTTGCGGATAATAGCTGTGCTTACCATAGGGAAGTGTGTACTGTAATTACTGTTGCAGCTTCAATGGTACAAACTACCTTGGTCATAAAATACTGTCATACTTACTCTGTTGTAAAGTATGTTTATGGTAATGCATCAGAGAACTTAATCTGAGCAGTGAAACTTACTACTTCACTGCAGGTTCCTTCTTTTGGAGTTTACGCTAGTGCCATGTTCCTCCTGTCAAGGTACTCCAGCATTTGAGGCTTTAAACAAAAGGTAAAGTATGTGACTGTGCAAAGGTGGTCAGTGCTGACAGAGCTGCCAACCTCTTCCTGAACAACTTTCTCACTTGTTATGTGAGCTACTTATGGTCTGATCTGCATATTGCAAATACTTTGAGGATGTCCCTGAACTTCAGATCATGATGATTTGTATACAGGGCAGCAGTCAAAGTTAGTTTAGTTTAGTGCTTTGTCTTTGGTAGTGGGCAATGCTGCCTTTCTGAAGGAAGAGTGGAAAAAAAAAAAAATCCAAGATGTAAGATAAAACTAACTCTGTGGTTATGTCTCACTTGGATCTCTAATAAGCAGGCATGGATTTGTCATGTGATGTGGAAGGTGTTTACCGATTGATCCGCAAAATATGTTTAGTATCAGTTGTAACTCTGGATAGTTTAGTTATTTCTTCTGAGTGTCATTCTCTTTTAAATAGTGCTAAGTTCTTGTTTCTGTATCAGGGAGTTCAGACTACGTGTTGTGTGAAAACACATTTTCTTTTATCATTACAAAATGATAAAAGCTTTTATCATTTACACAGTCAGTTTATCATGTGCAAGGTGTTTCTTGTGTAGAGAAAATGAGTGTTTTAAACTGGTGCCTTTAGAGCCATCAAATTTATCAGACTAAGGTGTGGACAGACAATTCTGTTACTGAAATCATCTGGAGTTAGAGTGGAAATATGCTTCTGGGATTTTGGTATTGCTGAGATTTGGTGGGACTGAAAATACTGTGGCTGTTTTTACTGGAAGTGTTGCCAATTCCAAATATTGTGCCTCTATCCCTAGGAATTTCAGTTAGATATTCCAAACTCTGATTTTTTTGGGGGGGGGGGTAGGGGGTATTTTGCAACAAAAATGATGTTGCATAAAATGTTAGGTTTTGCTACTGCACCTCGATGAACAGTGAATGTCTGGGCTCTTGAATTTCCTGAACTTTTGCTGAAGAAGAGTTAAGTCTTCAGCGGTTTTTCATCTTGTTATACTACTGAAAGGTCTTCCATGGACTTGAATCGGAAGTCTGTATTGCGAGGATCTAGAAAGGCTTTGGTAGACTTTTGGGATGAGCTGACATGCCATGGGTCCTTTTCACAGTAGGGTTTTGCCTTGAGCTTTTTAGCAAGCTGTAAGTCAAAAGAGTGTGAGAGAACTATACATCAGTAGCTTGATTTTCTGAAAGCTGTACAACAGAAATATAGGGCTGGTTTTCGGATGCCCAGTGACAGTTTTCAGTGGAGAGCTGACTGGTATGCCAGCACTCCTCTGGTCCTTCACCTGTAAAACAGGAATGAAAATCAAACTGGTTTTCATTTGCCTCATCAAAGTGGACTCAGATGAGTATGTTGCTGATGTCTTTTATTTTGTAACTTGTTAATTTTTGAGAGATGTCCTGGGGAAGTATCTGCAATTTAAGGCCCGGGTAGCTACTACTGAGATCTGCAAATGAGTGATGCTTTCATCTTGCAGCAGAAAATCCTGACACCCTGATGTATGACCACACTGATGTGCATCCAGCTACTGTGAAGCACAAGGCTTTATGGAAAGCTATTCAAAGCACACTAAAAAGACACCTGCTGGTCAGTGCTCAGATTTAATCAATTGGCTAAGTCATTGTTGCAGAGTTCCTGCTGTGTGTGCATTCTGTACATCATCCCGGCCAAAACTGGCATTGTCTTTGCTCAGCGGGCATTTTGCCAGCAGGACTGAATGCAGATACCCCCTCAAGCAGGTCATAGATGTCCTAGTAAATGTCAATGACATATAATGCATGGCTATGGTTAATTAGTCATTTATTGCTAATAACACAATAGACCTTCATCTGAGTTACTGAAAATGTGAGTTTTTTTAAGGCTGGCTGTATGCTTCTGTACAAGTACATAGATGGATGGGCAGTATGAAGTCTGTGCTCTGTAGAACACATGTGAATTCATACAAAGCTTTTCTTCTGGTTCAGGGAATTCACTCGCTCAGAAATTAAATTCAAATCCTGTGCTACAAAGATTGCCAATGTTCCCTGGCTGATGGAGATGCAGACCCGGGCCAGAAAGAGAGAGATACTGTGCTGGTGTACCATGTTATGCTATGGAAGAAACTGTTAGCAGGTGATAAAGGATTACTAATGATAGCTGGAGGGCTGAGGAGACTAAAGTCCTTACACATCACTAGCTCTGAATTATCTATAAAGATACCAGTGTGCCATGTCCACATGTTTATAAGGAAGGCAGTGCAGTTTTGAAATGAAGCTGTTCTAAGAAACTAAGAGTAATGACCTGCTACGCTTGATTTTGGAGTACATGGGGGTTGAGGAGTGGAACTGTTTGGGTGCGCATATGTCAAGATGCAGACTGGATGTCGTCAGGGTAAGGTCCCGAGCCTGATTTCTTACAGTGTGACCTTGGTGACTGTGTTACTTCAGGTAAGAGAGGCAGATGAGGGGAAGGTTGGTTTTTCTCCCTGGGCAGTTTGTATTTTATCTGCTTTGTTAATCTTGCCAGGAATGCAGGAGTGTGCACAGAACATTCCTGAGCTCTCTCTACCAGATTGTCTGCTTGTGATACCAGCAAAGAACACAATAACAGCCTGAGGTTGAGTGAAGAACACTGGTATGTGGGCCACTACTCCTGAGCAAAGGAGAGGCAAAGTTTGTGTTTAACTGTTTTTTGCCATGCTGGTTTTCAGGGTTCTGTGCAGGACCCTTATAGTTCAGATATGAATTATATCCACATTGCTCCCAATTACCAGTGTGCACTTCTCACTCCACTCCTTATGGTATCCTAAGACCAGTTGACTTCTCGCGGCCTCTCCTTCTTCCTAAAAATGCAGGGTAGAGATGTGGCTCTCGCATATCTCTTTTTTCACTTAGTAGTATACTATTCTAAATGTACCGTGGAAAAGAACAAGGCATACAGCTGCCTATTGCTTGCATGAATTTTGCAGTCATTAAATATCGAGATAACTGAAAAGGAGCTGTCAGTCATTTCTGTGTATACATATGAAATACCACATCGGGTGTCCATGCGGATGTGGTCTTCCTGTTAACCCCCCAAAATGAAGCCTCTGATACTCCATTGTATTAAATGATTATGGATGCTGCAGCAGATCTTTTCTCCCGCTTTATGAGGAGGAACACTTACATAGCCTGGGGCTGTAATATGACAGAAGAATTTGAGGCAACGATCAAGCAAAACTGTCTAATGTAGATTGTGTGCACACCATGCCATTAAAATGCAGGACAGCTATTCCTTATGGGAATGAGGGATAGTTAAACCTATTGGGCCAGGTGTTAACGCTCTCCTGTACCCTTGTACAGAGAAGTGAATTTACATAAAAGTGAATGTAGCAGGGATCAGGTTTGAGAGCTTTGTTTTCAGTATGCATAGTCTGTTATTAAAATGTATTTCTTTAGCTGTCAAGTGATTTCCTCATTTGGTAAGTGGAGTTAGCTTCTGTGAGAACTGTCATGCAGTTATGTTGCATGACTTTTACAAAGACAGACTGGTAAAAATTGAGCCATACAATTTATTTTTGGCCCTTTAACTTTCCTTTTTCTATCTTCTGGTGTTCTAAGCTCAGTAAATGTTGGTTATTAAGTGCCATATTAAAGCTAGGCAGTACAAAACATCACATATTGTGTTTTTATATAGTTACTTATCTATCACAAAATTGTTTCTTCAAATTAGTAATTTTCTGTAAGCCAGAGACTGCACATAGATAGCTAATCTGCTCTCCTTTCAAATTCAGGTGAAGGCTGTGGGAACCCTGTGGTTTCTTCCTGCCAATTCCAAGGGTTCATGTCACTGCTTCTTTTCCCAGATGGAATTTGTGATCATAGGTAAATGCAGACATATGTCCAAAGTTAACTTACCCTGATCTATGAAACTTCCCTCTCAGCAGTAATTTGACTATTGAGATGGTCTTTTAGCCTTTTAAATTATATAGCGAAGAGATGTCAGCATTGTACTTTAGAAACCTTCGTAATGACAAATGAAAGGATTAATATCTGTTCCTTCAGCTGTAAATTTTCTGGTGGCAGTAATGCAAGTTGAACAGTAATATTAACTCTTTTTCATCTTTATTTTTGGTGTGTAACTTCTTTTGGATTTGATACTCTATTTATAGCTTTTATGCAAGGTTGAACACACTTCTCACACCTCATTGGTTGCACATTTTACCCTTAGAAGGATTAAGAGTCTTATTGATTGCCAAGCTGAGCAATTTCATTTTTTGTTTTTGTACTTTGACCTCTAACCCTAGGATCCATTAGGACACTGAGCCAGCAAGGTGTAGACACATCAACTACAGAGGGAAAGAACTAAAATGACACTGTCTCCAGCAAGGGATGCATTAATAGATCTGAATTCAAACACAGAAAAGGCAATTTTTTTCCTGCTGGGAAGTGGAGTCCTCAAGAGAGTCATCTCAGGCTGAAGAACATGATATGAAAATCAATAAAGGCCCTATTGTGCTGGTGATGTGTCCGGGAAGTGTCATTTTATATCTTGTTAGTGGATATCTAAAGGAAGTTAAAGCTACTTGCTCATAATAATTGGATAAATCCTCTTTCATCAGTCGTCTATTTCGCTGTTCAAACTAAAAGTGAAAAACAGTGGAGAGTCCAGTTTGGATATGATGAGACTGAATGAAGACATTGGCTGTTAAGGGTGGTTTGGTTTTTTTTCATTAGGCTGATACTGTTTCTAGAACTGATTTCCAGCTCTGTTTTTCAATCAGAGATGTAAGAGTAATTAAAAATAGAAGGCATTTTTCTGTCTGTTTAATTGGAAGAAAACCCTGCTCTTGACATTTTTACTGTATTAATGCTCCAGACAAACTGTAAATATACCATTTGCTTTATTGCAATGGATGAAGGAATTACGGGTCTTGGTTAAGTTTCTCTGCATTATTAATGCTGTAGTCTGGATAAACTGAAATGATAGCAATGATAATGGTGCACACAGCCCTGGATATAGTTGTGGCCTTGCAAAATTAGCAACGAATATGGTAGTAGTATAGAAATTTCAGTTAAGGTATTGATTAAAAAAAACCCCCGTACAGTTGGCAGAAGGAACAGCACGAATTAGGGAAGAAAAACTCAGTCTTTCAGCTTCTTTCCATAGGTAGCTGACATTCTGCAGTTGCTATTCCATGTTAGCATTTGAAATGACATATGTGAAAGAAAATGTAGAGTTTTTCCTTCTGTGTTTTCCAAGCCAAATTATTGCTCATTTAAACATGAGTAATTACAGGGGTGGGAGTTGACTGAATATTGAAAGAGACCAAGTAATTCTATGCATAAATTTTGCTGGTGGCAGACTTGGTAAAGGCACTGTTCTTTTCTCTGCTGCTTCTGTATACCACAGGGAAAAAAATGTATGGGAGATAAGTAGTCTTTCCTCGTCTCTGGAAAATTTGGTTGGTATGTCTGCATCATGAGCTGCTTCACTTCACAGCTTTCTGAGTGGTCATGTTGACCTTGTTGGGACTGTGAAATCCTGTTTATTTGCAAAACACCTGTTCCTCCTACCAAATGGTTTCAGTGTTCTTTTTGTGTTTTTTAGTCCTTCACTTTTACCCCATAGCTTTTAAACTTAGTTTGTAATGAAACTGAAGGCTTCCCAATCCATTCGTGTTTTGGACTCTCTCTCATTGTAAGATTCATCAACTTTGTCATTCTTTGAGCATCTTGATGCTTTGCATTGCTGCTTTTAGGTAACGATTCCTTTCCCTGGGATTGCCTGGTGGCTCTTTTGTTTGCTTTCTTTCATTAAAATGTGTGAAGAAAGATGTAAAACAAGAAGCTCCTCTATTCTAGCTAAGAACTGTAGCAAGGTAAAAAGAAAGATTGTGTTCTACCTGCTGAGTGGATCAGTGGTGCAAGAGCAAAGGCAGAAAAGCTGACTTTTCCCCTTGTGGTGTCAGCTTTGAATTATTTATCTATTTTTCCAGCTGCTGTGATAAACTGTTTATTGTGTGAGTACAACAGGAGGCAAAGTCAGTGTTAAGAAATGGTGGGCTTTCCATGTTTCCCTTCCCTACACACGTGCACTTTCTTGCAGTGAAGATATTATGCTCATCAGTAGTTGTAGGATAATCTCCCAGTACCCCCAAGTATTATTTATTTTCTTCTTATTAGTCTCAATTTGAATGAAAATCCTACTCAAAAGGAGAAAATTGCACAAGAAAAAGAACTGGTTGGTACAGAAGTTTTTGCTTTAGTAGCATTTGACCTTATGTTGTTGACTGGGGTGCAATACAACGACAGTAAGGAGCACCTTCATTTCGAGAGTTTTGTTAGAGGCACATGGGACAAGAAGGCTTGATAAATAAATATAAGGCTTGACTAATAGAGATTGGTGTAATATATGCATACTGTAATTAGAAAAAACAAACCTCCAACAGGCTTTCAATGGATTCTTTCAGCCTTTGATAGGTAGTATTGTCAGTGCATCATGGGTGGTTTTTGTTGCCTCCCTCTGATCTTGCTTGGTTGTATTCTGCGAGAGCAATGGTTACGTGATTACTGCTGACAATGTGAAGCTATCACCTCTAGATGTCATCTCCTGAGAAATATATTTACCAAGAAATATATTTACCAAGTAACTCTTGCTATTTTTGCCATCCCGGTAAATATGCCGTCCCTTTGAGAAACTTGTTAGGTTTGTCACTTTTTATATAGGAAGATGTTTTATTATGTGTTCCTCTTCATTACGACTGCAGATGTATGTAGAGGTGTTTTTCACTCATGTCCGTGCATGTGCAAGATTTCTGGCTTCTTACTGCAGCTGTATAGAACAGGTCACAGGTTACTTCTGCGCCACAGAATACTGTTCCAAGTTTTGCTCTTATACATTTCATCTTTTGCACAAATTCATTTCAACATTAGAGCTCAGTTAACATCTGCTATTAAATTTCTGTTCTTGAATTTAAATGACTGTCTTAAATCTCATTAATTTGAATAATGCATTTTATTAAAATTGGACTCTAAATTCACTGCTGTCAGATCCATGTTAGCCTCCTTATTTCTCCCTTCACCTTACTCATGGAAAGAAAATGGTGGAAATAATACTTTGGATAGCGCTTCAAAGAATGTTTTCCCTAATAGCTGATTGTGCTTCGATGACCTCAGTCAGCAGCTGAGCCGTTACATGGTCTCTTGCTCATTCCCCCTTCCATCAGCAGGAGGGGAAGAATTGGGCAAAAACTGAGAAAATGTGGAGGTCAAGAAAAAGTTTAATAAGTGAAGGAAAGGCAGAAGAAACAAACAAAACCTCAAAGTGATGTGAAGGCAGTCACCACCTCCCACAAGTAGTCCAGTGGCCAGCCAGTCTCTGAGCAATGGCTGTCTTCCCCAAACCACCTCCCCCTTAGTTTATATTGTTGAGTATGATGTTATATGGCATGGAATATGCCTTTGGTTGATCTGGGTCAGCTGTCTCAGTTGTGTCCCATCCCAGCTTCTTGCCCACCCCTGGCCCGCTTGCTGGGAGCGGCATAGTGGAGATAAAACAGAAGGCCTTGATGCTGTGCATGTACAGCAATAGCCAGAACAGTAGGGTGTCTTCAGCACTTAGTCGCACATCCAGAATACAGCACCACATGTACTACTGTGAGGAAAATTAACTTCATGTCAAGTAGACCCAGTAAGTTGTTAAAATCAACTGGTACATTTGCAAGATTAGATTAGTTCAGATAAGTTCATTTTAATAAGGTGATGTGGCTTCTCCTCATTCCTTTCCCCCATCATCTGGGCCTATGAAGGGTAGAAGAACCTCCTTGAAATCCTGCTGTGATCCTGAGATCCTTTCAGTACTTGCAGGCAGAAGGAGGTATCAGTCTTTGACTAGCATTTCATTCCTCCCATCTGCTTCACAAGCAAATAGTATCTCCCAGTGCTCTTTAAAGTAGTAAAGAGACATTGGGGTTAAACTAGTGGGCTAAGGACAAAGCTGCATCTTTTATGACCTTTATATTCTGTCATCTCATTGATGCTGCCAGAAATGCTTCTTCATGTTTGTGTTTATGATGATGAATCCCCCTGGTGGAGATAAGCAATACAAGTCAAATCACCAGCAGTTCAGCATAAAGGCAGGACCTGAGTTTTTGCAGAGCATGTAATAATTTGTGTAAAGACCCTGTTCAACACAGACCTGAGCTGGTCAAAAGTGATTTGCATGATGTTCTTATGGAAAAGATATTTCTTGGGGGGGAGGGGGAATAGGTGTGTCAAATCAACCCACACATCCTGTTTTAAGACTCCCAAAGGATAGTCTCCTCTGTCAGGAGAGAGAGAGATTTCTCCATGGATTTACAGCTCTTTACTACATTTTGCCTACAAACCCCCAAGATAAATAAAACTGAAACAAAAAACCCAAACCAGACAACTTCTCCTGTCCTGAGAGCAGTGATTCTTCTGTACTTTTCAGTGTGTTCATTAATAGAATATCATTCCTCTTAAATTAAGTGTCTTGGAGCCATATTCTCGTTTCAGATCTTGGAAAAGGAGCAGTTAGTAAGATCAAGCTGGTGCCTTGGTGCAGTGGATGAGCTGATAGGTGATTCAGTGAACCAGATGCTTGCATCTAAAATAAATTCGTATGAAAAACTGCAGTGATTTGATCTATTTGTCATACACTTTCTTACAGGGGAAATGTAACTGCTTTGTGTCTGTAGTGGTTTGTTGTTTGGGTATTTTGAAGTTTACTGAATAGTCTTTCAGTTGTAAGTCTTCTGTGTTGGCAAACAGTATGCCTTGAAGTAGTAGACATAAGGAATTCACTGTTGCGATACTAAGAATAGACAGGAACATTCTGGATTCATTCTGCATATCTTCATCTGTCGTTATTTTGATCTGGACACTGAGTGCAAGTATTTAATTGCACTTTCACATGCTGTATCAAGTGTCCCCTTCTAGCGATTTTTAAAGTACTGCTGTAGTACTAGAAAAACAGGAAATGAAGTTGAGCATTAATACTTTTTCAAAGCACTGTCTCTAAATGGTAGTATTTCAGTTGTATAGCAAAGGAGTTCTGTGGTAATGAAACAATGTAAAAATACACAAGAAAAATTGCACTCAACTATTACTGACAGTAAAGGAAGCACAGCCTGATACATACAGAAGAAAGTCAGAAATCAGAAAATCTCTTTGCTGCCTTCCACTGAGAAAACCTTTTTTACTTCCTGGCTGTTTACCTGTTAAAGAAGAGTATTGGGTGACTCTTCCTGGAACTTCTAAGTATGTCTGTGCTTCTGGGGCATGTCCCACAGCTATAACAAGATATGAGAGGAATCGTTCTGGGCCTTGGTCTTGTCTCTCATCGATGACTGAGGTCTAGTTGCAATTTTTATGGTGTGTATGAGCTGCCCAAAGGTGCAGAAACAGGTTTCTGGCTTACTGTGGTAGACTCCAAGTCTGTCAGTCTCCTGATGAGCATTGAAGGGCCCTTGGTGAATTCTGTGGAAATAAATGGGCTTGCCTGCTAATTCTGCCCTTTTCTGGCTGCCTTTGAGGCATCCTGCTGGGAGATTTATTCTGTAGGTGTTGAATAGGTTTTGAGGTTAGTAGTGCTCACTTGCTACAGCATTACTGATAGCATGTGTATTTTACTTTTCTCAGTCTCATTCATTGTGTCCATGACTCTGGTGTCGCTTGATTTTCGGTATTTTTTAATATGAAAATAAGCTGCTGCTTTGGGACAAAGTATCATTTGTCATTTAATTCAGTAGTAGGGATGCCTAATGTAAGTTTTTGGTAACTTCAGGCTGAGGTTTTTGGGCTGTGAAAATGGGAGTCTGGGATTCGACATGAATTATTGGTAGTTATGTCTTGCTCTTAGCAATGAATGGGAATGCTAAATATATGAACAACTTTCTGCAACAGACTTTAGAGGCTGGGGAAAAGTCTGGCTTTGGTTCAAGTATTTGCATCCAACCTGTTCGTGGTGTTCATCACTTCAGTTTTATTGGAGGCACTTGAGAAATGTCCCTTGACTTTCCATGGGAAATTTACTGTGGTGGTGTTTTTTTATGTAATGCAGAAATGGCTGTTACTGCCTTACTGTTAGTATTGCCTGCACAAGTCATTGGAACTTAGCTGCTGTTTCTGCAACTCCCCAGAGTTTGATGAGGAACACAAAAGGCAAAGAAATACACAACTGTGGACATATCTCTGTGGAGGTGTTTTTGTAAAGGCTTTTAGGTGTAACTATATTATCCTTACATACGGAGATAAAATCAAGTGAAACTGTGCACTGCATGTGAAGTAGTAGAAAGACATTATTAAAATAAACAATTGATTCTCTAACCCTCAAAGGTCCTACATGAAGAAGAGATAGTGGCAAAGTAATGCAAGATGTACAAATAACAAAAGGTGGTATACCCTATTTGTGACTGTGTAGTGGATAAATTAGGATTTGTGGAGACTTGCTCATTTTTACCTTAATTTCACTTTTTCATGTGTTGGACCAGCCACATTTGTGCCAGGTTGTTACCAGATTACAATGCGAATAATAAAAAAGCAGAACTTGTCTGGTTTAAGTGCTCAAAGGTGTCAAAGTGTGTGTTATATTTGTAGAACAAAGGTACTCTGCAAGAATTGATAACACCTTAAGGTCGTGATGGAAGAGAGAAACTGGCACGAGAATTTAGACTACAGAAGTTTTATATCAATGTATAAATACAGTTCCTTATTCACAAGTATTAGAACTGGAAAAGAGAGAAAAGATCTCAATAAATCTGTTCATAGTGGCAGAAGATAAGAATGTGTAGTGTAAATGTTTAGAGCAGAATCCATAAATACTGTGTCTGTAATTCTTGAAAGAGATTCCAAAAATTTGTTTGTAAGTCTTACAGCTAATTGTCCCCTTCCAGTGGAACTCTTCTTCTGGGATTAGTAAAGAGGGAAAGAAGGGAAATCATAAAAATGTTTTGGGATTGTGGGGTTTTATTTGTTATATGTCTGTCCATTGATGATAAAATTTGTATATTACTGTGTTTATATTTTTGTTATCATGGGCTCTGTCTAACCTATGAGGTTTCAGTGGTGTCGAGTCTCTGGTTGAGGGGTGTTAAACTTTTCTTCTTAGTTTGGATGAGCACGAAAAATTCATCTGTGTGCCAAGACTTATTAGAGAGGCAGAGTCAAATGAAAAGGGATTCCTCCAGACAGCAGTTCAGAGCAGAGGCTTAGTGTCAGGGCTCCACACTGGCCTCTCCATTTGATGTCATAAAACCGTACAGTGTGATTAACTCTTCTCTCCCTAAGATTGTTTTCTTTTGTTTTGTTGTGGATTCTGGTTTTTTTAGGTTGGAGAATACAGTACTGCCTACTTTTTTAGTAGCTTAGAAATACAGAGGGAAGGTGATGTTCTAATTCGTGTACAGAGAATCTTTTCAGTGGTCGGGCCACTAAAAGTGCCATCTTGTTAAATTTTACGAAGGCTAAACAGGTGTGTGGGTAACTTCATTGTTTTAAACTATCTGTTAATGTTCAGTTTAAAACAGGATTCACCTATTGGTAATGAGGTATCTGTAAATTTCTTCATGAGGTCTTTTTGTGTGCAGGAAGTTACTTGCCCGGTCTCTTCGAGGCTGTAAACCAAGTTAGTCTGCTTAATAAATTGATGTCTTCTAACAGGTGAAATAGTCAACAAGCAGAATAAAACTACTGAAACTAGGATTAAACTAGAGTAATAAGTGAAGCAGAGACATACCCATTTTGTGTCTTGACTGGGTCTGAGGGTTCTGACTAGGTCAGAGTGGTACCTCAGAGCCTTAACTTTCATGACGTGTAAACACACCAGCAGTTTAACTGTAGTTTTGGTGTAAATGGACGTTGCATTAGTGTTAACATTGTGTCCTAACTGCATGTGCTATTCTAAAAAGATGAACTGCCAGTTTTAGAATTTACACAATGTTAAATTCATAGCCAACTGTTTATTTCATCCTTGAAATTTACTATGTCACACACAAGGCATTGATGGGCTTATCTCAGCCAACCAGCAAAAATACTCATTGAAAAAGAGGTGCGATTCTGCATCAGTAAACTTGCCTCAGTACTCTGTATGTCAGTAGGTAGATCTGCAGAATTTCGAAGGACAGTAAAAAAACTTGGAACCTGGCAAAATTCTACTTCAGGAAGAAGTTATCTTGAATATTGGTCTTTTTCGTAGTTATTTCTTATTTAAAAAAACCCAAAACAAAACACAAACAAGTCTGAAAATTGAGAGGTAGCAAAATACTTCAGAGATTTGAAGTCTCACTCAAGTTATTAGTTTGTTTTTCCATTTTTCATTATTCAGAAAACTCTGCTAAGGAACTTAACTTTTAAGCTCTAGAGCAATAGATTTGGACATACTTTGCTTTAGTAAGCTTATTGTAGATAACTTTTAAAAGAGCTTATATATGGCTTGATTTACAAATGCTGTGACAGTCTGTACTTTGTTTCAAGAGAAGGTTGATTTTTACTAAAATATCAGGAAGCAAATGATACCCTTTGACAACTGAAGGGGCTAGCAAGAAAACCCATCAGCAGTCAACACTCCACAAATAGTACACGTGGGTTTAAAGTCTAAGGGCGCAAGTTCTAGCTAGTGGGAGGCAGCCAGGAAGGATGTGGAAGAGAAGTCGTGCCATGCGTGGCATTGGGTTAGAGCAGTGGAAATCTTGTATGAGAGAGTTTTCTGTGTTGTGTATTCTTACATAGATATCATATAAAGTGTAGGACTTGTGGCTCAATTTTCAGTGACATTATTACTATATTTAGGTCGTAAGTAAATACTGGAATACGCTTCTATATTTCTAGCCAGTTCTGATATGTCTAACACCAACCTACGATTGGAAATGTATTCAAATTCCACAAGCAACCCCTTGGTTTGTACTATATGCCTACTGAGTCTCAACCCACAGGCACAAGAGAGTCCTTCAATTTACCTGTCACAAATACTGTATGTACTCTGAATCACAATATAAGCACTGTGGCAAACTGTTAGCAGACAGTTTAAAGAAAAGAAAAAATCCATTCCCCATGAGCCCTTCTCATGCTCTTCCCTCATAATATCGGCACTTGCAGACTCCGATCTAATACAGTGTTTGGTTTCCATCTTTTCTAAAGCCAGGGAGGAGTTAGTGCTGTGGAGGTGTTGGGTGTATATATGCGTGTTTGGAAACACCGTGGCACAGGACATGCTCTATTTTGGAATATGATATAGATTAGTGATTAAGCAGGAGTTAGAGGCAGCCCAGTGTGCTCAGTTGATTGTGTATTTCATCCCCCGTAACACCAAAGACTTAATAATTCTCACTATTACTCTCAGATCTGAGCATTATTTTCCAGTTCACTTGCCCAGTATTTTAACCTGTTTTCTGAGGGGAGAGCGTATTACTCATTTTAAGTAGTGACATATGCTCTCAATACTCCCAATGTACAGTTTCTGATTTTCAGGATGAACAGAAATGTACATTCTGTCCACTTCATCACAAAACTGCCATCTTGCTGAGGTTATATAACATTTTTTTTCTCTAAACACTGATATTAGAAAGAATGGGACAGTTTGTAAAGAAAAACACTATTGAAATGTTTAGTATTTTGTATCCAGTAAGTACAGATGCCTCCCAATATCAAGTGAGGGACTCTTCTCCAAAAAAAAAGCTGGAGCAAAGGCAAAAAACCAAAAAAGAAACCCCCCAACAATCAAGAGGTTTTTGAAATGGGGAAAAGATCCTATTTTGGAACATGTGATTTGCATGGAAACTTTGTGACTCCTATTTAAACAACTAAGACATGAGAATTTTGTAATAATTCTGTGTCTTGAAGTTACTTAATGGTAGAAGCATACTGTTGTGTGTACTACCGACCCTGGGATGTAGGAGAGTCTTAACATTTTAGAGGTTTAGATTTTTTCAGGCAACTCCAGTTACATGAAATGCCTGGAAGATATTAAGAAGGACCATGTTGCTGGAGGAACCACTCTATCTAGTGAGCTTTATATGGTGGATTTTGTATCAAAGCTGAAAGGATTCCTTGGGAATTGTAATGAAATAGTGGTATTTACAGCATGTTTCTCATTCTCTCTTTTATGCTACTGTCCTGTAAAAGTAACAGCAACATTATGACATCAGGTGCTGGGTTTCAGTAAAGCTCATTAGCAAGCTGGGAATTCAGGAGTTGCCTGCATGTTACAAGTGTTAGTTATACTACTTGATGGTTGGACATCAACATAGCTTTCAAAGACTTTAAAGTGCGAGGTGGCTATTGGCACAAAAGGATGTTTGAAGCACTACACTGCTAAAGCATGGACAGGTTGAGAAAATAACTCCACAGATTTTGTATCAAAACCCCTGGAAGTCTGAGGCACTTTATTACTTTATCTAGTTAAAAATATAAATAGCCATACATACATTTTATTCTTGCTGGGCCATGTAAATCTCCCTGTCCCCCTAATCCCTTAAGATAAGAGACAAAAGGTTAACCTGAAAGGAAGCCAGCGCCTTTTAAGTACACCAGCCTCCTAGTACACAACCCATACACTTTGGCTACTTCTCAACAAAAGGACATGAGAATTCTATTCAGCCTGGCTTCCTGTTAGCTCTGCTGTGAGAGCTGTACAATGTTGATTTTAATGACATGAAGTCAGTCAGAGTTAAGGAAGACAAACTATTTTACCTGAGGATCAGTTCTAGTCTGTGGCAGAAAGAAAGAAGCCTAAGTGCATCTTTAGATCCTCTAGCTAGGCTTGATTTAGTAGTAGTCTTGCTGTTACAGGCTTCCAGTAATAGGAAGAGGAGAACTTTTGTTAGGAATATATGAGGCCTTTCAGCCTGTTGTAGTAAGTGTTGTGGCTTCATGTGATTTAATCACATCATATTATGGTTTTTCATTGCGCTCCAGCTTCGGTAGTTAAGGGTGTAAGAATTGCTACTGTCATTTGAAAAGAAAATCTCTTCCTCTTAGTTGTAGATAAAATCTTGTAAAGCATATTAAAAATTGAAAGAATGCTTTATTGTAACTTCTAATGAAGATACATGGTTAGCAAGCATGTTTTGTTATCAAGTTTTAAATAAACAGTAGGTCTTGTGTATTTTGGTATCCATAATGCAGCTGGTTTCAGGGGAAGTGCTACTCTTTGAAGAACTGGGGTATGGGGTGGAGTTCAGATTGTTGGTGTAATACTGTCTGCTGTTTCCTCACAAGGAGAGAATGACATTGTTCTGGTTATTCAGTGCTGTGACTTTTCTAGTGTTAATGCACAGCTTAAATATGTGCTTCGAGAACAACTAATAAGAAATAGACCAGAATAATATGCAGGAATGTTATGCCAGTGCATAATTACTTGTATGAATATACAGGACAACCCAGAGAAAGGCATGTGGGCTTTCTAGCAGGAGTGATTACTCAGAAGTAGTTTATTAGAAGAAAATATGTCAGCTCTGCTGTATTTAGGAGACTTACTGGGAATGCATCATAAGCATAAATGAAGCAAGAAGGAAGATTAGCAGTGACACAGGAACAATGCTTCAGTGCTGAAAGCAGATGAGAAGGGGGATGAATCTTTGTGGAACATGATAGACATTGAAGATCGGCAAAATTGTGGCAAAGATCAGAGGAGAGGTAAAAATATCCTTTTTAGTAAGTTGCTTGAGCTGAAATATTTTGTGAATGAAAAGAATAGTAAAAGCATCTGTAATTAAACTAGGAAAAAATACTTCAGTTGTAGCATGGAACATATCCGAAATCCCCAATTTTTACATCTGTAGAAGGATGAAAACCAGACAAGTAATGGCTACTCACCTCACTGGTTTTGCCAGCATTGTCGTTTAGGTATTTTAGTCTGTGGAACACGTTGAGGAGTGACGGTCCATTGGCATGAGGCAGAGCCTCCCTGCTGCCCCCAGGGAGCAAGGTGAGCTGTTGTGATATACACATCAGCCTCTCCTGACAGAAAGAGCAAGGACTCTTCTGGAGATAGGGGCTTTGTTCCAAACTGGCTGTGCTGTGGTCTTGCTGTAGCACATTTGTATCCTACTCATCTTTGTAGGAGAGGATGTAAAGATCATTTTACCTTACAACTGTCTTAATAATACAAAACTGAAGAGATAAGCAAATAGTACTTAGTCAGGAA
This sequence comes from Strigops habroptila, assembly GCF_004027225.2. Lineage (NCBI taxonomy): Eukaryota > Metazoa > Chordata > Aves > Psittaciformes > Psittacidae > Strigops > Strigops habroptila. Next base: position 13,966,592 of record NC_044278.2, read on the forward strand.
GTATGTTTCTTTTTTTATAAGCTTTGTAAAGGCTAAGGTAGTTTTTGGAACGTGGATGACTTGATTCTCACATGCTGGAATTTTACATGGTAGGGCACAGTTTTTAAGTTCCTGCAGAGGGCAAAGGAAATAATTCCAATACTGCTCTCAAGTTTTGTTTTGTTTTAGGTGAGTGTGGAGTTACTGCTGAGAATGTTTCAAAAGTGTTTTCAAAACAATCGAATGTAATACATAGAAAGCAATTGCAAAGCCCAGATGTGAAATGAAAGCAGAAGCTGATGAGTAAAAAGAGAAGTCATGCTGAGATTTCAGACTGTGCCAGCCATAGCCCATTTGGAGGACTGTGTTCACATCTGGTTACAGCACTGCAAAAAAAAGAAAAGGTAAAAAGGATTATAGCACTTACAAATATAGCAGTAGATGGAAGGTCAGAGTCCTGATCCCAGTATCAAAGAAAAGAGGCTGTGATGGTAGGGCGGAAAACTCTATCTTTCATACAATTCAAAAAGCAGGAGCTTTACAAACTACAGTTGTTTTGAATTGCCTTGTATACTAAATACAAACACTTATGCATAATTTGCCCTTAAATAAGCTTTTATCAGATGTGGTAAGGAATAAGAGGGCAATGAGAACGAGAGGCATTTCTGCACACAGAAGTACATGTAAGTCCTTCTTTTTTTCTTTTGATTCCCTCCATGGTTGAACCATCTATGTAAACACTTTGAAGTGGTGGGGGATGAGGAAAGAAATCAAAAGGGCAAGCAAGCATTTTCCTGCTCTAAAGAAAACAGCACTAAATGACTGAAAATGAGCCGCTCTTGGTGGACCAGATAAGTTCATCTCCCCTTCAGTATTGTATCTTTATAAGGCTTGTGCTTTGTAAAAAAAATCCACCACAATTCAGGTAGTGTTTTAAGAAAGGAAAAGAAAAAAAGCCACTCTTATGACAGTTTGATTTTTGAGGTGGTTGTTGAGGTAATTTCTAATGTTATATGTCCCTCTTGCCTGCACTACGCGCTAGTGCAGGCAACTTTAACTCAGGCTAGTAGAGATGTAGACGTCTCAGAATTAAACTCTGGGTGCTGCAATGGTGGGTCATGAAATGCTGCCGAGTGAGCCCAAGACTTGCTTGACACCAGAGGATATGTATGAAGTTAAAGCTGTCATGAATGTTCCATGCAGGAGAGAGAAGAGTTTGAGTCAGTTTCTGGACATTATTAGACTCCAGGAAATCCTCCTGTAGGCACTACTCAGAAGGCTGAGGGGAGAGAATAGAAAACCTGAACTTCCCTCCAAACTTAATCTGATTCAGAAAATAGAGGATACTGTGGCTGTTGTGTTTAAGCATTAAATATTCTACTACAAGGAAGAAGCACGGAAAGACTACTTGCTGTCTTTAGCTGGTCTGGCCCTAGCCCAAGCAGCTGAGCCAAGGTTTAAGTACATTTGTAATGTTTCAGGGTAGTTAGCTGAAATGAAGCACAGGACCATTTTTTTTTAACCTCATGAAAATTGAAGGATGGTATCAGCCTGTGAAGCTTCACAATGCATATTAAGGAAGAGTAGGTCTACAAGTTTGATGCCAAAATGTAGTTCATTACACTTCAACTGAACAAATTGCTATACTAATCCCTCTTCTAATGTAGTACTTAAGTACTTTGCCTTGGTTCCCAGTCATATTAAAAGCAATTTGAACATCCTCATCAGAAAAAAAAAGCACAGAAAAAGGCTGACTGTGAAGAATAACCTGCCCAGAAAGGGTGCCTTAATACAGGAGTGAAATTTTGTAGTGCCTAAGATACATTTCTGCTGGCTTAATACTTGAGAGCATTACAAGATACAGCATTGCTGGAGTTATTTGCAAGATGTTGGATTGTTTTCTTGCAGTAAAGGAGAGTCTCTCAACTGCAGTGGTTAACAAGGAATTTGGCTTGGTTTTAATCCACAGATTTTATAATGCTTAATTTTTTCAAATTGCTGATACTTGTACCGCAGACATAAGAATGGTTGTAGTGGTAGTTGTTTCCAGAAACAAAATTTTGGGCAGAACTCTCAACTGTAAGATGAATAAACATTTTTAAGAATATCTCTGTACTCTTTGCACATTTGTGATTTGAGGCATTTGGAAATATTTGTGTTGCATTGTAAAACCTAATGGCCCTTTCATGGCCTTGGGTAGGAAGCATTAGTCTGGTAGATCTTCCTAATACTGAAACTGTGTGAAGTGTATCATGCATGCTGTGTCTTACAGCAGTAGAAATCATTAGTGACTGGAAGAAGACTTTGCGGTCTACACAAACAAGCAATTTTACTTCAGCTCTTAGATGGTGAAGTGTTTACAGCAGTCCTCTTAAATGTGATATTGTGTATGCAGTCCTAAGTTGATTTGGAAAGATAAGTAACATAAGAACAAGTATCTTCCTCATGTCTTGGTGTGCCTAAAAGCTGTACAGCTTTCCTTCCTCATTATAAATTTTTAGTAGAGGTCAGAGGATGTCAAGGGGGACAGACAGCCTTTTGCTTTTTACTTCTAGGATTCAAATCCAGCCAAATCATTAGTAGCTGTGAGTTGTTACCACCTGGTGGCTAAGCACTCTATGTGAAATTAATTTGGTAGTCTCAGCCCAGTTCTGAGTAAACACATTTCCACTTTACAAATATGATGAAACCTGGCACTAATTGGCACCCTTGCTAGCAGCCTCATCAGAGATGCCAAAATAACTGAAATGTTTCTTTGCTTCTCGTGGTGGTCTCTCCAGGTCAGCAGTGAAGTACCGTGATGGGGCAGTATGGAGAAGATGGCACAGCTGTTGCGCTCACTGTTTTGTGGACTAAGTCTGTAAAGTTCTCAGTCTGGTGCACTTCTTATGCCAATCTATGTAGAGTTATTAGGATTTTTCCACCACTGCTGGTGCACTTTCAGCAGTCTGTTGGCACTCAACTTAGAAATCCTTTTTGCCATCTGTGTGGTTGATGCAGTGATAGCATAATAGTTAAGTGGTTCAAATGTGGGTTTGTATGGTATATTTAGGAACTCAGAATTACGGCCGGTGTAGGCAGAGCGCATTGCTGACAGGTAGCTATTAATCACTTTTATCCATTCTCTTCACTGCCAGCTGCTTTGTAAATGAGGACTGGCACATGGTAGATGAATACCTCCTCATTGTCCAAAATGGAAGGAGTTTGTACCAGATTTTTTCAGTGCTAGTAATCATGTAAATGTCAGCAACCCCAAATGGAGATCACAGATTTCAAAGTGAGAAGAGTTTTAAATAAAAGTTTTAATGTATGTGATGCCTGAAGGGATACAGGTTTGGGGGAAGTAGTTATGAAGAGAGAGAAGGAAAGTTCTTCCATGTTGCCTGTTTTGTGAGAGTAACTGTGTGTTTGATAACTGAAAAAGAAAGTTTGTGAAGTGCAGTCACTGACTTAATCCCCACCACAGAAGGAGGGAGGGGGAGGTTGACTGACTGCATTTGCAAAGGGTGCCAGTGTTGCTAGGGAATTCCCACTTGCTCTCAGTGGGAATTACAGTAATTCATCTGGTATTGCTGTTGCATTGTGAAAAAATAAAACCTCACTGAAATCTCAATATATGGATTGCTCCCAAAAGTGGTGTTGGTAGTTTGAAAAGAGGCAGGTTCCTCTAGAGACTTCTGTGCTTCATTCAGAGTGCATGTTCCTCTGCTTCTGTGTGTGGTTAATGTGACAGTGCCTCTAGGAAAAATATGCAAAATGAAGCTCCAGGCTACTTTTCGTAATTAGAGGTCGTTTATATCTTTCTCTGGTTGTGAGGTTCTCAGCTGAGCTGCCATGTAGTACCAGGTAACAGTGGAAACTTTCACCTTGTGTTTGAGTGACATTATGTTCAGGTTGAAGGCGCACATCATACAGGTGCGAGAGTCACAGTAGTCAGTTACTGCTTTTGCTTTTCCCTAGGCAGAAATTGTATTTTGTAGGACTTTGTTGGCACAGAGTTGATTATTTTGATTATTACTCAAGCCTTTGGTTCTCTGAAACAAAAAAGAATTCAAATTTTGTTTCTTTGAAATATAAGATTGAAAATATGTTCAAGATTTCCTTACGGAAGCTTTGAAATCTGTAACAAAATTGTGCACGCTTACTACTTTTCCCTTATAATATTTTCAGGCTGAATATACCGCCTTATTCACCAAAGCTTAACTTCTGTCATGAAGCCAAAGAGCTTTCTATATATTCAGGATATCAATCTATATGTGGATGGATAGTGTATTTATTCTGAAGGGAATGAAGAAGGTAGTATATTCTGTCTTGAGAAGGAGATCACAGGCTTGCCCTTTGAGAACTGGTGTAGGTCTGTGGTTTTGGTAGAGGTATGTCAGTTTGTGCTGGGTAATCAGTCAGCTCAAACTAGCTGTGTCTGCTCTGATCTATTTCATTAGCACGATAAATGTGCTTATGTCTGTGCGGGGATGCTGGGCCTCAACTTCTTGGGCTTTTCTGATGGAGGTTATAAAAGTGTATAGATGTTAAGAAGATAAGTGAAGTTCATCCAGAAACTACTCAAACCTTAGACTGCCAGAGACACAATTAATCTATTTCTGGGGATAAATTACTCGGGGATCAAAACCAGTCTGCACAAAGTGGTAAACTGTTGAACCAAAAAACTGGAATCTAGGAGGGTGGTTGTGCATTGAGATTATGATTTATGACCATACATACAAGTAGTATCCAAATGTCAGTAATCTGCATACATAATGAAAACTCCTTGGTTTTTGTTTAACAGAGTATCTTTATGTCCTTTCAGTATAAGAAAAGGTGAACATAAATTGTTCTTTAACTGCATTGTTTACATCGTAAAAGTGTTGAATGCTTTTACTAAGCTGATGTGTATTGCTCTCTTCCTGAAAGTAAATTAAGCTGATCTTTTACAGGGAAGTTGGGCCATGCCTTTTAAGCATGGTTATTATAGTTTTTGAACCACCTGTACTTCTGCTGCATTGACGTAACAGGAGACGTAGCGGCACTGCACTGTGAGCACTGGCTGAAGGATGAAAGATGAGGAGGGGTAGGGGGGTATCCTCGGTGTCATGAAATGTGCCCACTCCCTTAGTTCCGGGGCGGGGGGGGAGTTATAGGAGGTGTGTATATACTGACAGCAGCAGTGGCTGAACTGCTTTGAAATTAGCTACTCTGTAACCAGGCAGACTTGAACTTTTATACCTATGAACATTTTTAATCCTTATTTTCTGCAGAAGTTGTTACTGAGCTTCAGAGGCTTAGTGAATAAGAACACCCTTTGCTAGAGTGGTTTTGGAGCCTGAAGACTTGTTATCCTGTGATCTCGCAATTTACAGATGTATAATTTCAAATTCCCTTTTAGCTTGCTCCAGTCTGATGAAGTACTCAGCTTAAATAAGACATGCAGAAAAGCAGAACCCACAATAAAACTGTCTTTCCTGTGGACCTGGTTCTTGACCAGCCTTTTAAAGATGACTTTGTAAAAGAACATCTGTGCAAACTGGAAAATGAGTATGGTCTAGAAATAGCATTCATATGGAAAAAAGGATATGCTATGTACCACCTTTCATTTTCAGCATACCTATTGCACTTAAATGAGTCTTGTCAGTGCTTTTTGTCTGCCCGAGTCTGCCTCTACCTGTGTAATCCAATATAGCCTACCTTCACTTGCTTTCATGAGCTTTTGCAGTCCAGCATTCTTAGCTATTTCTTAGCTTGTGTACTATGTAGCCAAAATGAAATCTGAATTGGTATATTTCATACCTTGTTAGAGATGGAAAAACTAGAAGAATAGGGGAATTGGAACAAACAACAGTAGTGTAAGTTGTGTGTGTTCATTCGTGTTGTCATGTTATTTTGATTTGGCCTCATAGTTTGAGTTATGGTAGGTGAGCTCCTAGTAAGCATTAGAAGTTGAGTCATTAATTTGATTTCCCTAAGTAAAAGGATGCTTGTAGGAGTTAAAGCTGGTCAGTATTTGAGTGGGATTGAGGTTTATATTTTAAACTGTACTAATACGGTGTTTGTTTGATGTTACAAACTCTGCTCTGAATTTACCTTATGTTTACAGTAAATGTTACAAAAATGTAACTTGTGCTATTACGCAGATGCTAATAAAGGGCAGAAATGCAGGAGTCATTCCTCCCTAGCCACTTGTGGTAGTGCATCTTCACCTCCTCATCCTCCGGGCTGCTCCACAATTCCAGGAATCCCTGTCAGGCCTTGGCCTTTGTGTAACGAGTTGGGCAGTGAAGTGTCTCTTGACTGTACCAGGAACTCTTGCATGGCTGAGGGAGGCACTGATCGCACCACGGACTCCTGCTCCCTGGTTAAGATGGGAAGTGAGAGAAGGGATAATCACTCATTCCCTGACAGCCTCAGAACACTCCTTCCCTTGATAGTAGCCCAAGTAGAACAGTGCTGTTGTTACTGGAGTTTTGTTTCTAGTAACTACTGACTCGAGTTGTGGCCAGCATGGAAATCGACTAATGACTAAAGCAGACCGTCTTGCAACCCTGTAAAGAGTGGTCCTAAGAGACTATTTGAGTTCTGCTGGACAGAGTGGGTGGTGACCAGCATCTCTCCATGTGGGATGCCCCTCAGAGTTTACAAACTCTCAAGTCTGTGATAATCAGAGGACTGTTGCCAAAAGACAGAACCTGGAGTGAAGTCCCCTACTCCTTGAGGCTTCACTCTCACCCACTGAGAACGCTAAAACATTAGATGTGAATATTCAACAGACATGGGGGGAATTTTTAATGGGTATACCTTTATATGCCTTTGTGTGTGGGTATAGATTGTTACAGCAACGATAGTACCTTTTGTGTCTTCAGTCTCTGTATCAATCATCTTTAGCTCGATTTTTCCCTCGATCTTCCTTTGTATGTTTCGTCCATGTAGTAAGTAATAGAGTGAATCTTGCCATTGAATTCAGTTAAGTTGTGCCTTTATAAATTATACTAATACTGCTCTTGCTAATACCTTTGTTCATTCTTTAAGGGATCCTCAATCACTCATTTCATGACACCATTGCTTAAGAAATTTTAATGCATTGATGTTTTCCTTAGGTAAGGTACACTGGAACTATTTAACACAGTGACTGCTGCTTTCTCTAGACATTTTTGATAATAGATACCAAAACAGATAAATATGGCATTTGGGGTGTCTGTCATGGTGTGCTTTTGTGACTTTTTTCCTAGCTACTTGGCATTCAGTCTGTTAGGTGAAGTGAGAATATTTGAGACCTATATTAGACATTTCATATAGCAAATTAGTTTAAATGACTAGCTGTGGGGCACCTGACTAATGTGGCAAACACCACAACATCTTTGAGAACCCAAAACACCCAGGCACAGTTACATTTTGGAGTGAACTTAGGAGTTACAATGATACACAACTAAAAAACCATTTTATTTTAAGTTTTAGAATCTGCTACAGAATACTGTCTTTCTGTTATCCAAGCCTGATGTCTGTTCAGGTCCCACAGCTTTTCTGTTCCTTTGGGAATACACAGAACCGATTGAAAGAACAACTCGATTGTATAATTGTGTTCATAGAATACGTAGTGTAAATTAAATGCAAGAGGTATTAGAAACACGTTTTAAAATCAAACCTTGGGTTCAGTATGTGATGGAAAGCAAAATACTGATAGTGGTAGAAATGGAAACAATTAATTAAATCACTCTGTAGTTGCTGTAATTCATTTAACTACCTCAAAAATTTATTCATTATAAGCCATTTACTCAATATAATTCATTTATCGAGCAGTATAATTCATTTGCTGCTTTATCCATTTACTTAACATAATTAAGTCTCCTGAATGGATGTATTTGTAAAGATTCACTATCCTTTTATCAGAGCATTAAGATGTCTCAGATAAGTTGAAAGAATAATAGGAGTATGTTGTCATAAAGATTAGCTGCTTCACAAGCAACTTTGGATGTGCTGATAGCTCATCTTCTGTCTGAATTGATACCGATGCTGGTTGGTAAGCTCCCACTCCCAGTGTAAGTACAACTGGAGTGTTAGTTGGTCATCTAAGAACTGCAAGTGTATTTCTGTTCTGCAGGTGTCCAGGGTTTTGGTGCTTTGGGTCTTTTTTCCCAGTTCTCCACAGATGGAAGCAAAGTATGGGATTACTTTGCAGGACATTAAGATGCTAAAACATAGCGGCCTTGTCTGTGCTTGTCTGGAGACCTAATGGAGACATGCCCACGGAGCATTTCAGGGAGGCTGGGATAAACTGGAAAGGCAGAGGGAATATCCATTGATCATAAGGCAGTCAGAGTACCAATTTTAGATTGACCATTTAAGTGTAAGTTCTGTTCCCTTTGCAAAGGAGTGGTACATTCATTGAGCTTGGAGGTGGCCATTTGATTGGATATGAAGAATGAAAGTTGGCAAAGTAATAGTACAAACACCTGTCTATTCTTCACTTTACCTGAAAGGCCAGTACTGCTACTAAAGCAGTTTCTTGTTATTTCCCCACTCCCCCAAGCCTGCAAAGCAGGCGTATCATTCGCAGAGGTTAGTAAGCTCATTATGTGTGTAGAGATACACAGTGTAGGTTGATATTTGTAGTAGTCAGATGTTCTGCTTGTATCAGGGTCTTGGTCCTGCCTCCCTCTGTCACTTCATGCTTTTTAATTTGGTATCTGTAAAGCAAGCAAAACAGGCAGAGTGAAATGGCATTTGGTGGGTCTCCTGCTTGATCACACAGCTTTAGTGTAGACTTTCACCAGTTTCCAGGTCACTGGACTGTTCTTCCCTCTGACACAATACCTGAGACTATTTTAGTTGTTAGCTGCTCGTTTCAGTGCACTTGGCCTTTTGGTTTTCCAAGCCACTTACCCACTCGCCTTTCTGTTTTCAGTGCTCTTTTTTTTTCCACACACACAGATTCAAGGTGCACTTCAGGTACTAATGAAAGAAGGTGATAAAGTCTGGATAAATGGCTGGCATAGAGTACAAGATGCTTCAGTCTCCAACCTCCTTGTAAGGTGTCTTTGCTATCAATTTACACATATTAAAAAAATAAGATTAATGGCACTTGCACTGTTCTTATAAAATGGATTGAAAGTAAAATACATTTTTATATAGATGATTGTTTACACCTTTATTTTATATTTTTGTGATCCTATGCCATTGAAGTTCTTATTGTTTGGTGAGTAACAAAAAAAATACACAGGTGCACACTTGAGTAGTTTTGTAATAATGTTGCATGTTTATGTGATTCTTTCTTGGGATAAGAGATATATTGAGAAAAGTTAAAATGTACAGTGCTGAAAATAGAATTTGACATTGAGAGGTCAAAAGCTTTTTCATAAGACTCTGCAGATGAGTGCATTCTTTTGGAATACCTCTCTAAGACAAGCTGGGAGGCAGAAAAATTAAGTAGTTTCTTTGACCACAGATTGAATTGCAGTGGATGAAGTGGGCAGTGCATTGCAAAGGTGTGGCTACAAAAAGATGAGCAAGGAGATACTAATATTGATAGTCCCTTTGCTTTCAATGTATGCCCAACCAGAAATGCTCTAAAATGGTAGTGAGAGAAGAGGTGGTGGCAATGGAAAAAACCAAAATGGTGCTCAAGAATGGTTCCCAAGAATGGGAACATGTAGTATTCTTTATTTTGCGAAATTTTCTAACAAAAAACAAAACCAAAAAAGGCAAATAGATAAGAGCAAAGAAAGGCTTCAACAGAAATATCCACATGGTTGATTCGATAAGTTGGGTTCAAATGCAAGATGATAGCACAACAGTGCTCCAAAAACATCTTCAGAAAGGAGGTAGTGATTGATTCTGCCTCCTGCTGCTTTTTCCCTTTCTCCATCCAGGCAGTTATACAGAGGTGTTCTCCTAGGAGCATAGGTGAACAAACAGTGAGGTGAATAAAAATCTGTTAAGTCTATTGACAGGTGTAAGGCTTGGAGTTCTCCAGTAGCAGGATGACAGATGATACCATGAGTGAAGGGATAAAAAGGAAACAAAAAAGCCTCTTAGATACTGGCATGTGGTCTTGGATGTAAAGGAAGATTAAGACAAATGATCTGGAATTCATTAGCTCCTGTAAGGTGTGTGACTTTTTTTAAACACACTTCCATCTTTCGTTTTTGTCTTTAAGCGAACTTTTATGCCTAAAATGAAAAACAGAGTGAATGTAATCTGGCTTTCTGTTAAAACTGAGGAAAATGAACTTTACCCTCCTAAGATTTTGTGAATTTGGGAATTCTTTTCCTAGAGCTATATGAAAAGAAATCCATGAACACTCTGTACACTGCAGTTTTTGATTTGTAACAAACTGCAAGTTTTGGGCAAGCTTAGAAGTGACCGATGATTTGTGTTCCTTATTAGATAAGGTTTTTTTAATGTAGGTGAATAATCCTGTTCTGAGAGATCTGTAGTCCTTCCGGTTGTTTTGATAGAAAATGATTGCATTAAATGACTCTTTATCTTCCCACCCCCCTTCCAAAGATGAAAATTTAATGGAAGTATTAATTGGCTGCTTTTACTATTTCATATTTTCAACTCAAATTTATTCCATTTTAGTAAGTCAATAAATTGAACAGGTTTGGGTAATCTCTTCTCTGTTGCCTGTTGTCTTCCTCCTTTCTCCTTCTGGAGTTCGGTATCTTTTCCAAACTTCCTCAGTTTTGGAAAAGTGTAAGACAGAAAAATGGCTGTTAGAGCCATTTGCTTGTAGGTGCAAAAGGTGTTGCCAGGGCATTCGTTAAAAACACAAACCCAAAACAAATCCAAAAAACCAAACCAAACCCTCAAAACCCAACATCAAAAAATGAACTTTTAGTATCTGGAGGTCCTGTCCTGTACCTTAGATACGTGACCATCTAAATAAGTGTTAGTCAAAATACCTTTGTCTTGCTCTTTGTAGTTACAAATTGTAGAATATGGGAGTAACAATGAGAGAAGGGGAAGATGAAGTCCAAGTATATGTTTTGTAGTTTGTTCTGCCGTAGTATGTTACAAAAGTTAAAAGGTACTAACTGTATGATACTTACAAAGCTTGTTAATGCAGCATTGCATTAAACAAGTTATATTCTAAAGGATGACATGCAGAATTACAGAGTATCCTCATTTATATTTTTATGCATTTATATTTCTCAGTATCATAGAGTAGTTAAGGTTGGAAAGGACCGTAAGATCATCTAGTACCAGCCCCTCTGAAAACCCAAACGCAAAGCAAAGAGTGCAGTTGAATTCAGTTGAAAAATTATTTTGTCTTTAAATCTTGAATTTGAGTTTCTCGTTGCAGTCACCATTGAGAAGGTTCTTGCACTCAGGAACAGTTTGATTTTTACTGTTGGTTGTTGCCGTGGTGCCATGACCCTGTAGCAGCAAACGTGCTTTCATTTGAAGGGGTAAGGAGAATCCCTTCTCATCTGGAAACATAACAAAACCTTACATATATCCTTGGCAACAGTGGCTAACAATCACAACAGCAACAAAGATGTTTTGGTTTCCCTTATTCTCTCTTTCCTAATATGTTCCTCCCAGAATACTCCCCCCCTCCCCTCCCCTCAACCAACAAGTTTGAAATATGAGCATAAAATGACATAGATTATTTTAGTCACATCACTTAGCCAGTGCTCTGCATTCATTTAGTAACTTCAATCAGAGAAATAAATTATTTTCCTGAGATTAGATTGATTTCTAAGCTGTATAATGTGGGGCTTGTTGAGTTTGCATTCAATGAAGTATAACACTTTCCGATTCATACAGCTCTGAGAAGTTAAAATAGTGCCAAGTATAAATAGAACAGTATCATCCTGAGTGTTCTTTTGCATTACACTCGTTCTTTTGATATGAAAAGCTGTTACAGTTCATTATCTTGGCAGAAAGCATACTCTAAGGATGAAACAGGTTGTGATTTGAGGTGGGCTAAATCAGAATGGAAATTTTTTACTACAGGAAAGCTGCAAGGAGCAAAAAAGAGTAATTCTGCTATTAAAAAGTTATTGCCAAAAACAATAACCTTTATGGAGTCATCGTGCCTTTGATTTAACAAAGCACAGAACTGAGGTTTTAAGTCTGAGACACCACTGCAATATTTAACAAAGATAAATGATACTTTGTATGAGAAGAGGCATTTCTTATTACTTTATACATCAGCAGTCTAAACTTTTCCCACTTTGGTTTATTAATTTTAAATATGATGACACTTAGGGGCCGCAGTTCTCACAGCTCTAGGTATGATTGCTGAACTCCGTAGGCCTGGAGGGTTTCAAACAAAAAGGCAGTTAATTCTCATTGTTTGTATAAAAAGCCCAAGCTGCTTTGAGAATGGCAGATGAATGGCGCCAGTGCCATGCCCTTATGTTCTTAGTATAAAATGCAAACACAATCTTTTAAATGTTTGTAATACATACAGCTAAGTGAATTAGCATTACAGTGCTAGACTGTTTCTTTCTTGAATGCAGGAAAAGGTCAGAAAAATTCTTCTTATTGTACTACTTGGTCTTTAATGAATAGATATTTTGTTCCTTTGAGGATCTAGCCCGAGTCTCTGATAAGAATGGAAACATGATGCACCATTTACTGGCTGAGATAAATGTGAAATACTTAACATTTAATTTGTGTAAATTAATACTATGCCAATAGTAAGAAAAAAGTCACACTCTTCGTTGGGAGATCCGAGAATGCTCAGTGTGCTTTGAATTTGACCTGTATCTTTATAATTAGAAAAGGCTTATAACCTGTGGCTACCAAAGTGCCATTTTTTTGGCATGTCAACATTTTTTTGGCATTAACATGTTGAGTTTTCATTGCTGCCTGTTACATTACGCAGAAAGTTAGTGAGGAAGTTATTTAATTTTGCTCTTATAATAGTCCTGTCTTACTGCATTGCTTTTTACCTTTATTCATTTTTGCTTGCGAGTTCTGACATGGATGAGGTTTAATGCTTCCAGGGAACTCTTTTGCATGCTGGACAGGTATAATCTGAAGTTTCTGAACTACAGCTGTGTAAGCCATGCTTGTCTGGGATGCTGGTACCTCAGTGGATATTGGGCAGGTTGTCAGAGGAGCAGCAAAAGGAGGAAAGACTTGTGGTATGATGAGTAGTGCTTCTGTAATGGACTCTTAGAGCATTAGGGAAAAAAGTTACTTGGGTTAATTTATTTGTTTTAGTCTTACAGACTGTGGTCTGTTTCTTTTAATCTTAATTTCAAAGAATGAAAAAACAATTGCTCAGGCTTTTCAGGAAGGAAAAATACAGTCATAAGAAGATGTTAGCCCAGGTAATTAGTGTGGTAATGATGCAAGTGACTGAAAACACTGTCTTACAAAGAGACAAAAAAGAGGCCATTTCATTGCTAAATACAGTGGGAACTATATGGAAGAATAAGGGATAGAGTTGGCATCTAAAGGTCATGGCCTAGAGAGTTGGGGAGTTCCTAAACTAGAGTAAATTTTTACTAGAATGATCACTAAATCATTGTCCAGTAGTCCCACAACTAATTATTAATCTGTAATGATAGAAATTTTAATACTTTAAAGGAAACAGTTGCTGCCAGTGAGTAGCATTTCTTCAGAGCAGCCTGTGTAACAAATGGAAGCTGCCAAAGAAAAGCTTATTTGTCACTGATCTTATGTTAGCAGAGGGTTCTTTTTTTCCCCCCCTACCCTTTTGCTGTGTAGCTTTAAGGCTGTGTTCTAGAGGAATATACTGGTTATTCAGTGAGTAGAAAAAGAGAAGGAAACCTCTTCAGGAAAAAAAAAACAACTTCCTCTTTAGACGATCCCGAACTGTCACCCTTACTGACAGAAATGAGCAAGTCACAGCATAAATACCCTTGTTGACTCTGTCAGAATCCCTTGCAGAACAGTGTCGTCATGCTCTCTGCAAGCACAGACACTTGGCCCCAAGGACTATATGTACAACTTGCTCTCATGACTGTATAGCAGTGTTTGCCACAGAGCATGTCTACACTAGCACTGCGGTTGGGATCAGGACTGTGCTTCTGCAGAAACTCCTCTCTGTCCCCACTAACTGCATTTCAGCAGGCATCATAGGTTGCATCACTCAGCAACCAAACATGAGAATGCATTTCAGGAGTGCATCTACTGCACTCCAGATATAAACAAACAGTAAATCCCTGGCACACTGGACTAGAATTAGTGTGAAACAAATCCTTATGAGATACATCGCATCAAACCTTCTCAACAACTGTTCTCTAAAAAGCTGTTCTGACTCGTCTGCACTACTTTGCTAAAGTAAGCACTGCCACAGAACACCATCAAGAATGGGTGCTTACAAAAATGTAAGGAAACAGGGAAGGGAGATACGAGAAGAGCAAAGAGATCAGAGTAGTTTGGTATATGTTTTCCGTATACCAGCACAGAGGTGAGGGATGAAAAAATGATGTGAAATGCTCAGATTAAAAGAAGGAAAGATTTGCTGGAAGATGTCTGTCAAATTAGAAATGTTCTTCCGGAAACCAGGCCGGATTCTGGTCAGATCTGGTTTGCAAGGCAGGATTTTTGAACTTTACTTGTGTGTTCTCCTAATGGTTTGTCTACCTGGATCCATGATGATGGATCCTATGGCTTCCAGTTTTAGTGTCTCTGGGTTAAAGCAGAATATATATAAGCTGAGACTCAGGTTTTTCTCAGGCATTTTAAATATTTTTTCTTTTTTTTTTTTCTGAATAAGAATGCAAACAATTTGAAATAGCAAAACTGTAAAGAGAAATGAGCTTTATTCTGCACAGTCCTGATAGGAGCATCTGGGAGACTCTTTTTTCTTCTGGTTCTTTGTACTTCTCCACTATGATAGCCAGTTGCACCTTCTTTTTACTATGCTTTCCACTGGTGCCAGAAACCTGCATCTAACCCCTCAGCCATGCATATGCTGTGGCCATGCCTGAAGACAGAGTCACTGTGGCTGGTCAGAGGTGGTTTGGAACTGCCTGGCTCACAGGAGAAACCAGAGGGGATTTTGTGTTACAGGCTTCAGTTCTCTGCTCAATGTACCTCCTAGTAATGTGTTTGCTATTGCGTGCTGGTGGGAGCAAACTTGTGCTGTTTCCCAGGTGAGGAGGATGGGAGGGACAGAGAGCTTATTTCAGCAGCCTGTTAGTTTGGGTCCCAAGGGGAAGGGAGGACTGGGGTTAAACCATCTTGCCATTCCAGGTACTGCAGAGTTTGTAAGGACTGCTGCTCAGTGGCTGTCCAAGTTAGTGAAAATATATATATATGTGTATATATATATGTATTTAAATATTCCCCCACCTCTTCCACCTTATGGCTGTGGAAAGGCTATGTATAATCTGACACTATATCAAGAATCCCTTTGGTCTACAATAAATCATGGGGCTCCTGCCATATTTTTAATGGAGTCATGTTTCCAGCAGAAAGATTGTTTGGAGCAGATATCACTCTGTCAGTTTAGACCCTGATGCTGTTGTCCTTAATCCTGAATGAAAGGAGAAGGACCAAATGAAATCAATTGGTGTTTATAGTATTGTTTAAGCATTATGGCATATGATATTTCTAGTTCATAGTGGAAAAGGATGAACAAACCCTTCCAGTGGCTCTGCACTAATCTGCATGTATTTCCCTTTGAATGCTGTATTTTGCTAGTTGTCTCTCTGTCTGGGGTGGTGGGGAAAGATTTTGAGCGTGAGTTGCTTATGGTGAATGAGTTCAGCCTGTTGGCCAGATTCTTGGATGTCTCTGAGGTGGGCTTAGTAAAGTCCTTAAAATGAAAAAGAGCTTCAGGATGTCAGATCCTGTTAATTAAACTGAGTATGCTGTGGCCATCCACGGGTATTTCAGCAGTAGAAATATGGTAGCCTTTATTGGCACACAGTTGTGAAGTAAAACATAACTAAGGCAGAGCAAAATTGTATCTGGAAGCAACTGGAAAATGTGTAAATGGTATTTGAGCAGAATGGCTCCCTAGCAGAGAATAACAGAGCAGCGTGATGACATTGCATTACATTGTCAAGCCATTTCTCTATGGTGATAGATAACTCTACTGATGATAGTACTTGTGCAGCTCAAGTCTCTGTTGCATAAAAACAGTAAGTGAAGTGCAAAGAGCTGCGGTGCAGGTTTTATAATTCAAAGCCAATATATGGGTGTGTTCTGTTTTCCAAGTATGTTTACAGAGGTTTAGTCTTTGACTTGTATTATCTTTCAGATGTTTTAAAGTAAATGAGGTTTTCACTGAATAATTTCACTCTTAAATTCAACAATGAAATGTGTGTATTTTGCAAAACTGTTTCTTGCAGAAATGTAAAGAGCATCTGAAAGTTTTGAGATGGGATAGCTTTCTGAGTCAAATGACTTTTTCTTCAGGAATAATTTAAAAGGAAGTAACTCGGTTACAAGAGCTAATAATTTTAAAAAAGTAGCTAAGTTACAGAGGCTTAAAAAGAAATAATGTTTGCTATTCCTTGGAAGAAAACCCCAAACAACTAATTTAGGTGATACATGAAAGTGTTCTCATAGCAGGGCTTTTGACACTGCTAGAGAATTGAAAATACATTCTCTCATTATCCCTGATCTTTAATAAGTAGGTTATTTTAGAATGAATAATGGCATAACATCAGACTTGCATGACCACCAAGCAGCAAATGAAGTGAAAATAAAATTAGGTATTGATACACCACCCACTGGTGGGGATCACATAGGCAGTACTGGTCACGTTGCCGCTGTCACCCCTGGAATAACTTTTACCTTATTGCTAAATGTAGATTATGACTAGTATTTTAGTTGCTTTTATAAGAGCTCAATGTAGTGGGTAGAGCTACTAATTCATTTACATATGTGTATTAGGAAGCATCAGCCTGCATTTCAGACACTTGGGGGCATTGAGAAGGTCTGCTGGCCTCTGGGCTCAGCTGCAGACCTGTTCTTGGCTGAGGGTGCAGGTGGTGCTCAGCTAGAGCTGGCAGATCACCTTGTACTGACCCGAGTTACACATACCCCCAGTTTCCAATGCTTGTCACTGCCTGTTGAATGCGAACTTGCCTGAAAATCTTGCTGCTTGAACAAGCTCCCCTGGGAAACAGGACTTTGTGAACAGACCTTTTCTGCTTTGATGCTAGAGGCAATGAAATTGTTGCACACATTGTGTTTGGTATACAGGCAGGGATTTACCCCAGGGAAGCTAATGGGGCTTTATCCTCCCTTTTAGTGGATAAGGCCTGTTATGCCTTATCCACTTTGTAGTTTGGCCTCTTTTCTACCTGTTGTCAACAACGTGGTGACAGAGTATAATCTGCTTGGCAGAAAACACAGTACTCTGAATTTTTCCTACATCTAGTATTTCTCCCCTGCCTTTCAGACATGTTAGGCAGTATGGCTCTGACTTGGTGTAGCCAAAATGCAGTTCATGTACTCTTACCCTTCAACTTCACTGTCATGGTGGACTGAGCCCGCTGCTTCTACCATTGTAGCTTTAGGGTAAATTCTTTTAGGCAGACTGAACACAAATGGTCAGGCCATTATTATATTCTTAAATATTCTGTATAAGCAAAAGTTTCTAGATGAGTTGCTTTTTTCTTTCTTCACACATCCAAAATATTTGCCTAAGTTGTCATGTCTGAATTCCCTTGTCTCTGCATAGTGTAAGGGAGATCTCTTAAGCTGCTGTTAAAACTACCCTTTTTGTTCGCCAGCCTGGCCATCTCTGCTTTCTCCACTTCTCTCCTAGACGATCTGCAAACCAAATGTTAGCACATCACAAGTCACAAAGCAACTATATATTTGAAACTTTGTATGCTTGTAGGAGTTTCACAAACAGGAAATAGAGCATTTTTGCCTGTGTTCCAGGTCACTCCTGTATGTGTTCGTCTTCTGTAGCTGCTCGTTGTCCATCCATGGTTTGGTTGAACCTTAAGTTCTGTTTGCTCTGTGGCCTTTACTAGGTCCCATGCTGTACATGTTTACTATGCTAGCCAGCCAAAAAGGCCACTTCTGCCATTCAGCAAATGTTCTCTTGGAACTGTTTTGGTTAACTGCATACATGCTGGTGAATGGGTCACTATGAACATTATCTGAAGGTGTTATTGTTTGGTTGCTTTGAGTTGTCTGCTGTGTCTCACCGGCTTGTTTCTGGTTCTTGGGATGGCTAACCTAAGGTCCAGGTGGTATTTCCTATTAATTTTGGCATCACCATGCATTTCATCTTTGAACAAATCTCAGCAGTTTTTCCCTAACTTCACTTTGCATTAATTGTCAAGCAACTTAAATTCTTAGTAATTTTCGGGAGGTGTGTTAAAAACACAGATTGCGAACTAATACAGATCTTACTGCAGGCTAAGAGCCTCACATCCACCTTATTTGTATTTTTGGTGATGTATCAGGTTGAACAGTAAGTTTGTAAAGGCTGAGGTGTTCAAGTTAGAGTTTCTGGTATATTTGCACATCAGAGGGCAAAAATAAGGGCACTTCCACTAAACATTTCAGACTTCAGTGTTATTGAATATGCTGGTTAGCACTTGATACTAACAATTCTTGTAGTTAAAAATAACTGTCTACTTCCCTGGTTTTTATTACTGTTATTCCTATAATCTGTTAGAACCCAGTGGCAGAGCCTTTTAAACCAGCACATTTACCTCATGGTATGTGATACCAGTCTGGCCTTGCCTTCTGCTAAGGGGTTGGAAACCGGTGGCTGTGAGCAACACTGCTGAGAATCAATACTGATGAATTTGGTGCTTGACCACAGACCAGTAATATTTACCTTTCATATTCTTTACTTCTGTTAAAATGAGGTTAGCATTATCTCTTCAAAGCTTGTAGACTTGTAGATTAGAAACTTGAATAGCAATTTAGATTCCCGAAAGTAAGTATTGTTACACTATCATAGTGTTACAGTGGATTTTCAAAACCTGGAATCTGAGTTTATCTTTGCTCTTTCTCAGGACCTGTGTAAGACACATGCTGTAGCTGATAGTTATTTCTGTGTAGCTTTAAATACAAAGTGGAATAATAGGATTTTCCTCTGTCTTAATTGGCATAATACCAATGTGTTTTATATGATACATTGAAAACAGAAATGAGGGGCGCTCAGTGTCCTTGGATTCCTGGATTAGATACATACCTAAAATCAAAACTGGTTAAAAGTGAACATTTTACAATAATGTTAGTAAATTTTGTAGGTGAGTTTTCCTTTCATCAATGATGTTTCAGGTGACATATGTTACTGGGTTGTGTTGGTACTGTTGAAAACATATGGGGTATGCCATTAATGCTTTTACTGTTTGCAGTTTGGTTTTGACAGCATAGTTTATCATTAAGTACCTGGTAATGAACCATTGCAGACACTCTCCAGTGAAATGAGTAAATGTAAATATCTCTGCGAGGAAAACAAAATGCATTTTTAGTTTCTGTGAAATCTCTGTTGTCTGTGCAGGGTCCTCTTTCAATCATTCTAAATGTACCATTAAGTAGCACTCGGGCAAAACTGGCAGAAGTGGTACTGCAAGTGTTCCTGAATGTGAAAATGGCTCTAATATTTCCGCATCTGCTGTGCTATCATGGTGGCTGTGTCTCCTCTCAGATGGATCACTTCCTTTCTCTTAAGTGCAGACCTTGTTACGTTAAAGAATAAAATTACTCTCCTGGAGCGTCAGACATGTCACTTCTAGGTACCTTGGAAAATGTAGTATAATTGTGTGGAAAATGCACGTTGAGAGACGCACTGTTCATGCACCTTCATCTCATTAAGACCCAGTTCCTGAAAATGAAATAATTTCCTTGAAGCAAGGCTTTAATCAGTCTTCAACTCAACAGTTCATTGCAATTTTTCAGCAACGAGTCCTTACTTCCTGTGTTGCGGTATTTGCCACTGATGCACATCTGAGTGGGTAAAAAGACCTGAAAATCCTGCTAGGTAGGAGGATGAAGCAACATGTTGGCAGTTGGGAGTATCCAGGCACTTTTTTTCCCCCGCTGCCAGCTACAGTGTTTGTTGATAGTTATGTGTGCACTTCGTGGCTTGTTCAGGAGGAAATACACAGCAGGACTGTTCTTGTCTGATGCAAAGACATTTGCAGAATCTTAGCAGGCCTTCCACACAGTTTATACAAAAGACAGTTCTTGGCTTCATTAGAGGTACAAAACATACAGGAAGTTAAATAATGTGGTGCTGGTCTTCAGCTCTATGAATTGCTAAAAGAGGAGCTGTGTTGAGGTATCCTGACCAGGTATGCGACCCAGGGTATCTGCAGAAGAGCCACAGAGCTTTTCAACAGAAAGACAAATTGAGATGTGGCAAATTGAGGAAAAAAACTTAGTCACAGGATGAAGTAACTCCAGGTTCCAAATTTTAAATGGGATGATGAGAACTTCATGCCATGCATCCTTTGGGGCACCAATTAGAAAATGCTTAAAAAAAATACTCCTATGAGGTATGTTTCCCTAGTAGCACCAATAATGGGGTCATAGCTGTATCAGAGGAAAGAGCTATAAGATCGGTTCACAACTCTGGTGTGAGTGAAAACCCAATAAAACTATATTGTTCCTGGGAGAGGGTCCAGAGGGCAAGCAACCAATCCTGTTCTGTATCAGGTAAGTTATGATCTTCAGCCACTGTGGAAAATTGGGTCTTAATACAGTTCTAGCCATACCTGCCAATTTCATCTAAGCATTTTCAGATGTCACCATTCTCCCCTGTGTCACAGAATTGAGTTTGACCTTGGCATAGGAATTGTGTATAATTCAGTAAACCAACACAGGGCTAGTAAATTTGAACGTGGTATTGATGGCATAAAAATGTATATTAAAGTTTTCTGCTTTCAGAGAAAAGAGAAGTTGCTGCCTCCAGATAGTCCTGAACTAATGTCATAATGTTGGAAACCGTGTAAGTGGAATGACTGGCAAAGACAGGAATAAATCGGAGGAACCTACGACAACAAAACAAACAGTTATATAATAAAACCAGGAATTCTGTTAGTGAGAAATCACTGTTACACCTCATGCTTTCAGACAGATTTCAGTACTGTAGTTTATTGTGCAACTGCTAAAGTTCGCCCATCTGCACAAATACTAAAGGAACTGGTAAAAATTATTTCTAATTTTGTTTAGAGTTTTTTTTGTAGCAACTGGTGTTCACTTTATATAATTTCAAGTCCCATCTGTAGAATTGAAAACAAGAATGTATGTGTACAAAAATATATGCATCTGGAAGTCTAAATTCTTGAATAACACTTCAGAGAAATCTTTCTGCTTTGTCCCATTTTCAGGTCTTGTAAGACTTTTTGCTGTAAGTAATTAGATCTTTGAACATAGAGATTCCTACTTATGTTCAGAAAATCCCATCAAGTAGTAGAGGCTGTTTGAATGCTCTAATAGCTCTATTTTGTGACCCACCATCTAGATCAGCCCTGAAGATCTTGTTTGCTTAGTCATCTGTGAGGTTCTTGTTCGTGTAGCGCATCTGATTTTAGTAGAATTTCATCAGTGGGAGTAATGGGTGGATTGATAGGTTCAGCAGTGCATGCAAGCACCTAGGGATCGTTGGTTGCAGAACATGCTTGGTAGGTACAGCTCCCATCACCAGTTTCAGTGAGTCTGGCTTAGACTGATACAAAGTCCATTGAAGGTCAAGATTTTTGCATTAACTTCAGGGGGTGTTAGATTAGAATGCGAAGCATCCTTTTCAGGAAAGCACTATTAAGAAAGTGAGCAGGCCTGGTGGAAGTGTTTAACATTAAGTGTCTTCCTGATGAGGAACTCAAAGCTTTGGTTTTGTTTTTTCTCCTTCAGTGATTTTGTTTGTGAATGGGCTGCGATATAGGCTTTCTGAGTGCTACTGAGTTCAAGCAGTTACTACTTGTTTGTTTCTGCGGGCATTTGCAAGTATGTAGTGAGATGGACCTTTGATGTAACTCAGTATAGCTGCTGTATTTGTCTTGATAGCTTTACTGCATACCTTTTTAGTCCATGTTCATGCGTGCCGTGCCTTGCCTTGCCTCGCCTCTCACAGTATTGTGGCAGACAAAATAACTCTTCAGTCCAGAAATACATTCTGCTTTCAGATATGAAATGATGTTTAGTTTTTTCTGAGTGAAATCCAAAGTGTCAGTTAATAGAATTGGATTCTGAGTCACATACACTTACATTTTCAGCTCCCAACAGTAGTTAAATAGAACATCCCCAAAACCTGACATGTAAATACACCTTGGCTTGATAGCTTACAGATAAGAAGACAAATACAATCAGAGGAGTTGATGCATATGTTGTCTTCTATTGCAAAACTGTTTCAAAAAGTCTGAAATAAATGTGAATATTGGAGTTAACATGCTACTCCTTAATGCTATAGTAAGACAAAGATCTAGGTAATTCTTGTAATGATAGTTGCTCATTAAGGTTCTGATTCTGTGTCAGCTGAGACTTCCCAGGTTAGGCTGTTCCTGTTTTGAGTCATACACAATAAGGTTGGTTTGTTTTTTGCTTGCAGCTTCAGTTTAGTTCTGCAGACATGTTTGTAAAAGAGTTTTGACTATACAGCCTTAATTATCACCATCTTTCCACAGTATGAAGTGCTCCTTGACATAGGTGTCAAGTACTGAGTGGGTAAATGCTTTTTTTTTAGATTGAACACATGGGCAGACTCTGATCAAGAGCAAATAATGCAGTTTAGCCATTGTCATTATTTTTCTGTCTTTTGCAAAATGGTGAACATGAGAAGAACAAATACTTTGCTTAAATCCTCCATGTTTCAGACTTATGCGTGTGAAAAAAAGCTTACATACAATTTCACACAAATATAAAAAGTCTTTACAGGTTAAGGGTAAATACTCTGATTGAACTTCTGGTCTTGAGTTTTGCAACAAGGTGTTGCTTACAGTTGGCTATTTCTCTATGAACTGATTCTTCAGTTTGGTCCGGTTTTACATGTGTTGTTATTACCTCAGTAATAAAATAAGTGGCAGGCCAGTAGGTATGAAGGTGTAAAACTAATGTGTAGGGTTGATATGGATGCTCCAATAGTGAAGTGGAGGTACAATCTGCTGTATGGTAGTCCGTTCGTAGCCACAGCTTCATTTCAGAGCACAGAAAGTGCAAGATGTAGTCTGTTTTTTTCCCGACCATACACAGTAATTCAGGCTTTCATTGTGCTTTTTAGGGAACATTTAGTTTCCTCCCCCTCAATGTCATCAGAAGTGCATGGATTTTCATGAGAAGGAATTAGAGGAGCAGTAGATGGTAGGTGTGTGGTGATTTACAGCACAAGTGGAAACAGATATGCAATGGAAGGCGAAGATACTTGTTCTGTGTCTAGTCAGCTTCTGATATGTGGTTAAACTATGAATTAACAGAAACAGTTGTCAAATGCCTAGGTCATATATTCTTTCATAGTATGGTGAATAGGATGAACAAATAACTTCTTTTAATGCTCAGTGGAAGTTAGTTAAATTGCATAAAGATCTAATGAACTTTTTTACATATGTCTACTTCGTATTTGTGTACTTCTTGTGCTCTCTGTTAAACCCATGTTACAATTACTGGTATCTGAAATATTTCAGGGAACAGCTTTAGAGCAATACTTTGATTGAAGTTGTGTTGAATTTAATTAAATGGAAATTAAGTAGCAAATAAAAAAATACATCTATTCCACGGTTTGTCAGTAGTCCTGGAGTCCAAGCATTTAGTTCATATCAAAACCTAGGTGATGGCTTACTCAAACGTTTTTTACCTGAATTGTGTTTTAGTAAAATCAGAGTGGGAAATTGTCTTTCATCCAGTAGAATTTAATGGATTAGGGAACATATACATTTAGGTTATATTAAAAAAATTGCTGCATTTAGGATACTATTCAAATGCATTACTACCTTTGGTGGAAAGTACGTATCACTTATTTTTAAATGCTTCTTTTAAATGTACATATTTTTATTGCAATTAAGTAAAATAATGAAGGCAGCCAAGTCTACTGTGTGTCATAGTGTACTTCAGCTGTAATGTCTGATAGTTTCTGGAGCAAAAAGTACCCCAAATATGTTAATTAAGGAAGGTTGGAGAGGAAAAAAAGATGAAAAAAATAAGAAAACGAAATAGAAGTTACAGACATTAATAATGAATATCTTACTGTAAATTATAATACCGTTACCAGTATAAAAGTGTCAAATCTGTTAGACAAGTATAATTTTTGAATCTTGATGCTCTTAGTTAGAATTCAGAATATTTTGAGCCATTGAAGCTGCCTCTATATTCAGAGTAAACTGCTGCAAGGCCCCAAAGCAGTAGTTGTCTCTGTTGATCCATTGTTAGTTTGGTCCTTGGCATTGTTTTAGCCTAGGCTATTACTCTTTGAAACAATGCTCAGTTGTGGCTTCAAAGATTATATATTCCAGAAACCGTTGTTGGAATGGTTTGGGCATTGCTCTCTTTGTTTGGGGATGGATGGGAAAGAATTTAGCAATTCTGCAGAGTATTCACTTTCTTGCTTTATTCAGTAGTATAGAAATAGCTTTAGATAGCCAATGAATGTCTGTAGGTCCAATATGAGTTGTCCTGATTATGCAAGCACTGCATTGCAGTTATGTTCTGGTTTCTTAAAATGAAGGTACATTTTTGCTTACATAAAGGCAGACCTGAATTCTGATGTCTGCCCCAAGAGTGGTATTTGCCACTAAACAGCATTTAATGAAAGTCTCTAACAGGAGCATAACTCCAATGTCTGAGAAAGTTGGGGATGAAAGAGCAGGAAGAAGGTAGATACAGGTGCAATTTCAGTGTGTGGAGCCTTACATGACAGCTGAATAGATCAGAGCTGTGACCTTGGAGACTCAGCTACCCAAGCCTCACTTCAAATGTCTATGTTTTCTTTCTGAAGAATTGCACGTGTGGATTGGGTTTTTAAATATCCTGTGCAGTCTTTCTCCCAAGTGAGAAAATTGTGAGCAGTTCTCATGTCAAGACCCATTGGATGAACCTAGCTGGCCAGTCCTGCTTATCAGCTAATATGAGGACGTGTCTAGTAAAATCAGATAGATAGAAGGTGGTCTCAAGAGGGATTTGAATACAAGAAGACTTTCCTGATGTGTTACAAATCCTTGGAAAACTCTTCCTTAATTAGGCGGACTTACATGTCATCTTTTAGTGCCTGTCTATAAATTGTAATGCTGTTTTTGAGCCAGTGTGCGTTTTCTGGTTTTGTTTTGTGTATGTCACACTTTTTCAAGTATTCAGTTGTTAATGTGCTGTGAAAATATGCAGTTCTTCAAAGGAGTAGGTGTTCAGCTAAACCAAGGCTATTGGGAAGCAGTGAGCCCCAGGAAGAAGGGAATATGCAGTGCTGCCCCTAGAGCAGTGCTGGAGAAATCATGTATTTCTTTGGTGGAAAGCAATCATTCGTTGAACCACTTTTTGGATTGTGTTCACCTTCATGATACACTTGCACCTGCTTTTCCTCCTTCTGCATATTTGCAGCTGGAAGGAAATACATTCTGTAAGCGCTTGTGTTTTGCAAGTTGAATTGAGAAAGGCAACTGTACTGCTCCTCTGTATAGCTCTTTGCAGGGTTGGATACAGGATTTCTTGGCACCTGTTTTTTACTGCAGATCATTGAATTCTTCAGTAGAAATACCTGCAGTCCAACTCATAGGATCTGTGTGCTTGCCTTCCTCCCTTCCCCTCCAACACTGAAGGACATAATTTGAGATTGGGTGAATAGAAAGCCTAATCTGGCAAATGCTGTCCAACAAAACTGTTAGAACTGACATGGTTCTGTGACAACAAAATCTTTCTCTGGATCTAGTGATCTTGAGTATTCCCAGGCTGATCTGCATTACAGCACCAACTGTGACTTTGCCTCCTCCTGTGGCTCTGGTTGTAAATTTAAGAGACCATGTCATCTGTTCTTCTCTGCTCACATTTTGAGCTTCAATTTGCTGTCTTGAGACTCCTGATAGAAAATGCGAGAATTAGTTTTGGGAAGAATTAGATTTTGGTTTGGTGGGTTTTTGTTGTTTGTTTTTTTTTTTGCTGAGGAACTGTTTTCTTGTATGTGCTGTTGAAAAACAGTTTTTTAAAAAGTGATTTCCTCTATTAGGTGTGTCTGCTGCGTAGATTTGAGAATAACCAGATGAAGCACTTACACATCTGTTTACAGTAGTAAACAAGACCATTTTTGCCCCCAAATTGAGCACTTTGTGCTTGCCAAAGGTCTTGCCTTTAAATTTGTTCCATACAAATTGTTTACATGCTCTGTGATATTACCAAGCTGAGCGTTCTGCTTGATGGCAAATCTAAGTTTTGTTGTTTGTTTTTAATGGGTTGCATTTCTCTTGTGAGTTATCAGTCAGTTTCTCTTCCTAATGCTTCTCTAAATACCATACATTTCTAAATCATCTGTGAATGTATCTTTGCAAAATGTCAATTGGAAGTTTTAAGGTTATCAACAATATTGTTATGACACAGTCGCACTCCTTATGTTCAAGTTACAACATGCATCAGGATTCAGTATGGCACTACAAAAACTTCTCTTTCAGAAGCTCTATGAAACTTTGTAATCTAAAAAGCCTTTTTAGCAGTGTTTTTCTAAACTTACTGCTGCCAGAAATGCAGTTGTTTGCATAGGATATGTGCAAAGATACCTCTTCATACTAGAACAATAAAATTTCAAAGACCAAATAAACTCTACAAATGTTAAATCACATTTTCCCCTCATACTTCCCCCCAGTTCTTTTCTTGATGTGTAAAATCCTTCTGGATATCTACTTGTTACTTACAAACCAGTTGTAAAAACAGTTCTGTTGTTACCAGTGAGAAAAATATGGCTCATATGTGATATACTTGTTTTGTCATACTTTTTAGTTTTGAGTATCTCAGCTTCTTTTCAGAAGTTGGTATTGCTGTAGGTGGCTGTTTCACGCTGGAGCACCATTCATGTGTTCCAGCATTGACACAGACAGCAAAGAGTCAGAATTAATAATACTTTTCTGGAGATAATTACACTGGTGGGGTATACGTGGGGTTTTTTCCCTTTATTTTTTACTTTATACAGACACCTTAAGTGATGCGTAGGCTCTGTGCCAGGTTTTGTCCATAGCATGAATTCATCCATCTTAACCAGGCTTTTCCTTTCCACTCAGATAAGTCTTTTTAGTGTTCCTGACTCAGAAAGATACATGTAAAGTGAAAAGTAGGTCAGAGACAGTCAGTCTTTTAAGCCCTGGGCTACTGCTAAAGCCCAGAGTATTATTTGGTGCACCTGCAGTGCTTGGATCTTCTTCAGTGAAAAAAAAGAAAGGAACTTCTTTTGAGACAATGAAAATACAGGTCAAATCCATCTTAGGGGAACCTGACGTGGTAAAAACATCAGCATTTTCAAGAATTATCCCAGAGAAAGCATTTGGTTTACATTCTATGCTTTGGGAACTTTGAAGGGAAAACGTGCTTAGAAAAGTCATATATAATAGTGTTGAAAATGTTGATCAAGTCATGTTTTGGAAGGATGAAACAGCTGATAAAAAGGAACTCTGGAGTTTCTACCTTTTTTTGTTGTTCTTTTTTCTTTCTAAAATAGCAACTTCAAGCTACTGGAAATTTTCCTTTTTTTCCAAATATTTTTTGGCAGTGATAAACTAATGATCCTGAAAATGAGTCAAATATTAAGGTACAGTCAGTGAGGGGGAAAAAAATGTGTATGGAGAGGTAATTCTAAATGGAAAGTGGGAGTTGGAAAGCAGTGGTACTCCTATTCCTCCTGCATCTTAGCTAAAAATCTATAAATACGAGTTCGTAAGACTGCTTGAACAAAATGAACATTATTTTCCATACTCCCCGACTCATGCTCACAATTGTGTGTCCACTTCTAACTGGAGCAGTCTCTAACAGTACTTTGCCATAGTAAGCTAATAAAGCTCATGACAATGTGAAAAGGTTACCCTGCTAGGGTAGCATGTTTGGTCAGGGTGCTTGAGCAGAAAAGCACCAGAGGTGGCCCAAAGGAGAGAAGAGGACAAGAAATAATCACATGCCTGGGAGTAAGGGAGGGGAAAGTAAAAGGGTGATGGATGGTGAAAAGGAAGGTGAGAGTAGGAGCTTTTTTCTTTTAGTAGGGGCCAGTTTTTACTTCAGCATAGTTCATCACATAGTTTGCTACAGCAAAGACCACCATTTTGCTTTTGGGTTATTTCTCAACTGTAGGATTTAAGTTTGAGGCTTTTCCATATGAGACTATTGGCAAAGTGAGTCTTGTTTATCTATGAATTTATTTAAAGAAAAACACCACTTAGTTTCATGGTAGAATAAATACTTAATAGGGAGAAAATATGTAGCATGCTATATAGCAAAAGGTGAGGAGGACAGCTGAGGTGGCCGGGTGTAGAGCTCTGGTTGGGCAATTAGGCTCTGTAGGGATTGGAATGGAAAGTTACTGTTCTTTTGTGAACTTGGAATTCAAATACATAATGTTAAATGGTATAATCATGTAAACAAGTTGATTGAATTCTGAATGACCTGACTTGGAGAAAAGGAGCCTGCATAGCCAGGTCTTCATGGGCTAACTTGCTCTGCTGAGCAATGTGTACATGTAACTTTACACACGGAGTGCCTGTGTGCATTTAGATGAACTGAAGATTTATGCTCTGCTTCTGTCACCACGTCGTTTGGCACAAATTTTAGGAAGTGACTTGTTATTTATAGGTTGGATTTCTTTCAAGATTATCTTCCTTATATACAGGAAAAGAAACAGCGATAACATCTTGTAGTTCCATACTGTATTTCGGAATGCCTTACATTCAGTTTTCAGTCATGCAAAGCATGCTGTCTCCAGACTACTTCTCATCACCCTTTTGGTACTTCGTTTGAGTTTGGTTTTGGAATAGAGATACATGAAGTGTTATGTGTGGTTTAGGCTTTCAACTCTGTCTGAAATCCCTGTTCTTTCATCCCATTTGTCCCAGGAAAAGCAGTGTGAATTTGTGTGCAGAATAAGACCAGTAGTTCCTGTCTTTTGCTGGGGAAGAGAGAGAGCAAGCAGTGGAACTGAAGCATAATTTGCAGATGAGAGGCGAGGCAGCTTTGGCTCTGAGATTTTTGTTTTCCTTTTGCCCATATGAATCCTCAATACTTGTCTTTTCTTCTATTGCTGGAAATTTCCCTGTCGGGCACTGAACAGTTGTCATTCCCTTTCACTCCTCTTTACCGAGGAAGACTTTGTAGGTCCAGGAGGCAGAATAGTGAACCAGCTCTTCCACAACAAACAAAAAAAGGCCAGAAGCCCAGTGTTAGATGCTGAGCATGAGGCTCACCTCAGACTGCATCCATCCTGTGCTGGCATATGTGAGATGGAATTAAAGTTCATGTTCTTCCACTTGCTCACTTATTATTCACTGGAGTTAAAAGGTGGTCTTGCTACTGTGTCAAACCTGAAAGTATGTTAAGAATGATTCCACTTAAACTTCCACAGTATTGCCTAGCATGGCTTCTCTCATATAACCCCATGAGAGATTCTGGGTGCAGCTGGTATCACAGGGCTCAGTGTGAGGCCTATTTTGTATGTGTAAGAAGAAACTTGAGAGATTCTGATTGCCTGAGCAGGGTACACTGAAAGTACAGAGGAGTTTATTAATGGGTTAGGCTATGAGGCATTAATGGCTCACTTACTGTGTCACAAAATTCCCAAACTGAAAATAGGGACTTCCTAATAGAGAAGCAAAATGAAGAATGTTAATCTTTGGATGCTTACAGTTTCTTCTCTGTGAGAGGCTAAGGGGATATATCCCCAGGCCTGGATTCCCAGTATGCAAAGCTGCTAACAGGACAAGTTAATTGCATGTTGCATTGTAAACTGCGGTTTAATGTATTTTACTTTTTTAATAAAATCTTTGAGTATGTTTTGTACAGCAGGATTCAAGTGAGCTGGGAAATCTGCAGTAGCCTTCCTGCTGTTTGCTGAGGCTGGTTCATGTAACTAAGAAGAATGAAAGGGAAAGTCTTAGAAGATTGTGAGTATGGAAGCTGTAGTCTTCTGTTTGGAGTGGCATGGGACAGTACAGCTTTTTACATACATTCAACAAGTATCTTGGGAGGTGCATCTTCGCTAGGTCAGTCCTTCTGTTCCTTTGCCCTTGAGATCCTTGCTCAGATGAAAAGAGTAGTTGGGTTGCAGTGGTATGACATTACTCTGCTAGAAGTTACATGGAGGCGAAAACTTGAGGGATAAAGTAATGGATAGATTCATCCTTAAACTTATACCATCTTACTCACTTTTGTGGCAGGTTCTGCTCTGATTAACATCATAGCCTATGATTAACACTGACCCTAACAATGAATTCAGAATACGTATCAGGTTCTGTAGTAGTGCACTTTTGCTGACGATTCTCGGAGAATGGGATGCTTGTAAACCTGCGTTTTTTAGCAAGCCTATTCTTTTATCAGATACTTGCTTGAATAGATTCTGTTACATTTTTAATGTGTACAAAGCTGTGAAGAATGTCCAAGTTAAATTTGGATAATGGCTACAACTTTTATTTGTTGAAAACTTTAGCAGTAAGGGGAGAAGTGTATAAAGAGGAGAGAGGAATGTGGTTCAGTGAAGAACCTCAGAAAAAGTCTGTAGAACTGATCTGTACTCATGTCACCATCTCCACATATGCATCTCCTACTATAGTGATAGATTTGTGGCATGAAAAATGTCCCATGTTCTTTCATTTTAGCTTATTATTTATCTCTGAAGTTTCTTCTTACACATACCTTATTTTATTTAGCTTATTTATTCCAGGATTCTGTGACTATGGGATGTAAAGCACAGGTATGGCGGTGTGGACTCTTGGGAACCTCCTATCTCTGGAATTCGTTCCTTCTAGCAGTACTATTAAACCATCTGTAGGGATGTCTGGGTGCCATAAAATTATGTCTGAAAAGCAAATTATGCCAAACAGTGCATATTTTCAGGGCAAATGATGTGGATGGATGTACCCTGATGTTTCTATAAGCCCTTTATGATGCAGGTGCTAGTAACAAGTACAAACAAGAAAGAAAAGAAAAGCTGATAATGGAGACTGTGTTACCTAGCTAGCTTGCTGAGGAATAAAATACACCCAGCTTGGGTGTCCTCATCCTGTTCCCTCAACAGATTTGCTGTGTGTTGAAGACGGAGCTTTTTCTGAGCGTTCCCTCTCTTCCCTACTCTGTCCTTGTAGAGTTGGCCATACTGACTTTGTATGTGAGTATCACATTTAATACTGTGTTATTGAATGGTGCAGTTGGTTATTCTTAATTTTTTGTGACAGTGGTGCACTTACAGATTATTCATTTCTTTACCTAGCCAGGGTGGCAGTTGGTGCTAGGGAGCAATGTGTCTTCATCAGCTCCTGGGGGTAGAGTAGAGCTGGGCTGTTGGGGGAAGATACCAGTTCCATTTGTGAAATTATTTTTTTCCTTGTCATTGTCAGATAAGACTGTGAGGTTGTGTTTTTGTTGGGTTTTTTGGGTTTGTCTGTTCTCCTTCTTTTAACTTTAGAAATCTGACAGAGGAGGCTGTTAAAATGCATAGAGTCTGAATTACTGCAAGTACAGTAACATTGTCATCAAAAGAGTGTCCACTGTCCCCATTAGGAGCTGGACTACAGGAAGATACTACACTAGATAAGTGATTTGTGTTGCAAGTACTTGTTACAGGGAAAGATGCTTCCTCAACACTTTCATAAACCATTATTTTGTAGTGCTAGTGAGGTACCGGGAGTATTGTTGGAGCAAAGCTGAAAGACTTGATGGAGGGATGGAGCACGAACAGCAGATCAGCTGAGCTGGTTCAGGTATATGCTGCATGGGCTACTGCAACACAATTTCATGAAGGTGTTCTGTAAGTTGTTCTATGTTGAAGCCTGGGTCAGCCATATTCGTAGTGAGTGGCTTGTCAGTCATGGTACTTTTCAGTATGTTAGCATTGTATCTCTTACCAGAAAGTTTCTGATAGCAAGTAGCCAAAAGAAACCTGGCAAGGATGGAAAGATGACAGTAAACTGAAGATTAATTTCCAGTAGAGTACGTAATAGTGTCACAGATGAGGATGAAATAGAAACAATTCATCTCATACAAGTGTGTGTTTCCTGCTAACTTAGTCCCTTCCTGTGTTTTCTGAAAATGTAGGGTGTGGGTTTTGGTTTTTTAATTGTTTCTCTGAAGTATATATTGCAAATAAGAAGTGTATCAAACTTGCCTGGAAAAGCTGTTACTGTCTCTTGATTTGAAATACATCTTCTCTTACATCAAACTCAACCATCTTCTTGTTTCATTGTGAGCTACCTGATGCTGCTGTTCTTACATCTCTAGTCCCCTGGCATATCAAGTTATCTTTGTTTTTGATGAACAAGCACGGTGACTGGGGCATGACCATGCCACCTACAGTTCATGGAGTTTCTAGATGACAGACCCATGAGTGATAAATTGACCAACTTTAAAGGACAGTTCTCTCGGAGTACAAAAAGGTCACTTCTTTCTCAGCTTAGAGCACACTGGGAACTAATATGTGGGCAGAATTAATACTAGGATGTAAAAAAAAAAGTGGATGTGGAAAGGCAAAAACCAAAGATACAGCAATTTGTATCACAGCAGGTCTTGTACTATGATTAAAGTGTTTCAGAAGGCTGATAGTACTGCAGAAACTAATTGATATTTTAATTAGACAAAACCAAATGAACTACAGGTGTCATCCTAAATATGAGAAGTTTAGGGAAGATTTCTTTTGTTCTTTACCTTTTATAGATTTCAGAGAGGTATGAAGTCTGGCAGCTGTCCCTAGGGAGACTCTCATTTTCAAGCATATATTGTTTTAACTCTCTAGTCACCCTGCTTATTTGCCTTGAATATTAAACAAATGCATCTCAGGGATTGTCACTCAGCATCCTTGGCTTGATCAAAACTGTCTAGACCATGACAATGTACTGTGTCTATCTTAGCAGGTTCTGTTTAGTTTATTCTTTTTTTGGTTTTGTTTTTGCTGTTGCAGAATAACACAATACCTCTTTATTCAGGTAGATTGCTTAGGAACAATGAAAAATAATGTAAATCTGCCACAGGATTTCCCACTTTTTTATTTTTTCCTGTTATACTGTTGTCAAATCCATAGAAGTGGCATTAGATGCAACCTTTGATACGAGGCTCCTCAGCCATAAAAGGACAGCAGCAAAACAGTGTTCACAACTAGATCTGTTCGTTTCTTGTTGCTTTTATGCCTTCTGACTCTAGTGGCATACCACATAAAGCTGGCAGTTACTGCTCCCCAGCCTAATCAGGATTAGTACAAAGCTGAGAATAGGACTTCTTTAAGCTGTGTTTAGTTTGGGTAGGTTTTTAATCATGATGAATACTTAGTATTTGCTTTTGAAGAATGAAAGGCAGTAGTAAGATGCAAACAAGCATTTATTGCAAGCTGGTCTTTTAGACAGAAAACTGCCTAATTCATAATATGTAGCTCTGAATGCATTAGCTTACGCTCTTCAGTTAAGTTGTACCAATGTAGCTGAGCTACACCAGAGCTGTAGCCCTATGTTATGTGTCGTCCTTTCTGTGACTCTTTATAGCAGATGATTGTGTGAATGAAGGGGAAAATGTGGCACTCATCAGTAGCTGTGAAAATCACTGTTGTGTGAGAAGAGAGTAGTGGGCTTCTTCAGTTTCATCTTCAAGGCCCAGGCCATTCCAGTGGAGAGTATTTGAAAAACTTCTGGGATCTGAATTCCTGTATGAATTTAATGACTTCAGTATCTCCTTCAGTTTCTGTGGGACTCTGTGAGCTATTAGTTCACTATATTTATTTATAGGCTATTTATTCATTGCCTGATTGTACGTTATCTGTTGTTACAGTTTATTTTTTATGTATTTGTTCATTATTCAAAATAGCATGAAAACCACTTGGTACAAACATATCTTCACAAATAGTAGTCTTCAGCTATTCTCTGTGCCTGGGTGATTGATTCTCTTGGTCATATAATACTCTATCTGCTTGCCAATTTCACAATTAAAATGGTGTAAACTGAAAAAAGGAAAATTCCAAATAGCTTTTGGGGATTTCCGTAAGTGATTTTTTTTGGTCATGAATGCTCCTGAGAGCAAGTAGGTTTTTGTGTCTACAAAAGAATAACTCGGGTATCTTCACAAAAGTATGTGTTTTGTATCCCAGTGACTAGAGTGCCCATCCTGAAGGAGTAAAAGTACAGTTTCCAGAATGACACCCTACAAAGTCTTTCCTTTCCCTTTTGCATTTGATAGGAAAAAACTCAAACTCACCCCACATTCCCACCCCTCCATCATAACAGATCTTCAGTTATACTTGAAGGAAAAAGTTGCCCCCCAGGTCCAGTCTTCGTAGTCATCAAATGCACTTTATCTACAGCTTCTCTCTGGAGAAATTCATGGTAATGTTTAGTCTTGAAGGCACACAATGTATCTAAAAGGCTGGTGGTTCTTTTTGTGGCTCACTACATACTCAGAAAGGGCTGAGCACTCACTGTGTGGTAATTGGGGGCCCCTTTTAAGATGTAACAATGGGTAAACAATAAATTTGGTTGTAAGGATCTTGGATGGAAATATGTGTACTGAAAAAGGATTGGTAGAGTAATAATCAGATCTTGATTTTGATGTAGCAGTGTGACATTTGATGGTACTGCATGGTGTACGAAATGCTTCAGCTGTGGTCTTCAGGGAAATTTTTTACCAAAAAACACTCCTGTGATTTCTTACTAAGGAAATAACATTTTCTGTGGACTCATGGTGCCTTTCTTAATAGTG
Source organism: Strigops habroptila (assembly GCF_004027225.2). Taxonomy (NCBI): domain Eukaryota; kingdom Metazoa; phylum Chordata; class Aves; order Psittaciformes; family Psittacidae; genus Strigops; species Strigops habroptila. The sequence goes on from NC_044278.2 coordinate 14,001,305, forward strand.
GGAAGTGGCTGTAATTCCAAGGACACTGAATACCCTCTTTTGGAAGAGGAGGATGTTAAGAAAGGGTCACTTTGGAAGCTGACACGGGGATGCACCTGCAAAAGTAGAGTGGTACAGGAAATGCATATGTAAATGTGAATCACAGAATCTCTTGGGTTGGAAGGGGACCCTGGAGATCATCTAGTCCAACCCCCCTGCCGAGGCAGGGCCACATAGAGAAGGTTACACAGGTGGGTTTCAAATGTTTCTGGAGCGGGAGACTCCACGACCCTTCTGGGCAGCCTGTTCCAGTGCTCTGCCACCCTCAATGTAAAGAAGTTCTTCCTCATGTTGAGGTGAAACTTCTTATGTTTTAGTTTATGGCCATTGCTCCTTGTGCTGTCACTGGGCACCACTTTAAATAGTCTGGTTAATTAAGACAAGCAAAAGTGATCACGGTTGGCTCCTTTAGAGCATGTAATGTGAATTCTTTGCTCTCCAGAACATAATGAACTGCAGTATTAGGAGTGTGTTGCGAGATTTTTATGGTTGCCTGGCACAGTTATTTTCTCTCAGGAGAGCTTGCTAGTCTGGGGGAGTCTACTTACTTACATAGCCATGGAGCATTCTATGCTGCAACTCCTTCTGAAAGAGCTTGTCTGGGGCTGTTGTTTGACAGCAATACCACAGTAAAAAAGGGAGTGGGGAGTGCTTCAGTGTATCTGCACATACATTGCTACTATATTGAGAAATAATGCTGCTATACCTTGACATAGAGCTATTATTGATGATGGAAAGCAGGCCCTAGGTATTGTATTAATTCTCTGTGGTGGGACAGATTGTAAGGTTTACCTGTTGAACACTGCAGAATCTATTAAATACAACTTTGACTGCTAAGAATTAGTATTTGCACATAAAGCACATAGTATGTTCACCCTGTTTTGGTGTTTTCTCCCTATTTTGCATTCAGTTGTTTTCCATAGGTGACCATTGTACAACCATGATGTTACCTGAGCAATGTTGTTGACATAGGAGATAGTTAATCGCTATACTGGCTTCAGTCTATTTGATTATAATAGAAGTAACAATGTAGCAAGCACTTATTCATTACCACTAGACTGAAAATGTTAAGGCATGCTTAAGAGCTCTAGAGGACCTTTGAATTTTTGTTAATAACTTGTTTTGCAATAATAGATTAACTTGTGGCAATAATAGAGTACTTGTTGCAATAATAGATTAAAAATGCATTATATATAATAATATAGTATGTAATAATATACTATACAATGATAATAGGTTGCATAATAATATGAAACCTTACAAATAAGTATACTGCAATGAGGAGTATAACTTAACCGTTCACTTATTCCCATGATTTGGTCAGGATAAGCAAAGCCATAAAAAAAATCAGCCATAAAATACAGAAATTTAAATTTAAGATACTTTTTCCCAGTGCACTGAGTTATCTAGGCATGTAATTAAATCACACCCTTACATAGTTTAATAGCTGAAAGAGGGTAAATTTGGATTGGAAATAAGGAAAAAAGAATTTACTGTGATTAATGTGTAGGACGCTGGAGCAGGTTGCACAGGGAAGTTGTGGCTGCCCCATCCTTGGGAGTGTTCCAAGACCAGGTTGCGCAGAGCCTTGCGCAATCTGGTCTGGTGGAAGGTGTCCCTGCCCATGGCAGGGAGGTTGGAACTAGGTGAGCTTTAAGGTCTCTTCCAGCTGAATCTGTTATATAACTCTATAATTAAAAACTCTATAATTAAAGTGGAAAAAGGACCCTTTGAAGTCTAATCTTAAAACATTTTTACTCCATAATGCTAAACTGTATGTTATAAATAACTTATGATAAAATCAATATTCTGTAAAGTAGATCTTTATTATAAACAATTTTCTTTAAAAACTACTCTTAAATTTAGGTGTTCCAAATACTGAATTTAATGCTGTGCTATGTAGTCACTTACATGATTGCTGGTACTTAAACCGAGCTCTTACATCCTACCATTTTTACTGCTGTTTTATAGTAGTGTACCTAAAGGTTTATCTGTTTGTTTCTAGAAGCTTAATGTATCTTCATGATTATTGTAGGTGGCATTACAATTGTTGACTATAGATAAAGCTATTCAGCACCTGCCATAGTAAAAGTCTACTTTCAGTTGTTTGGATTTTTGCCAGGCTGTAGCCATTTACAGTTGTGTTTCCTGCCAGGCATAAGTCTTGGGTAGTTTTTATGACAGGGAGAAAAAAGTCAGGAAGAAAAAAGCCATATAGTATGTAATAAGTATATAATATTATAGTATATAATAACATAATATATGGGGGCAGAAGATATGGGGAGGAAAAACGCAGTGAACACTTTTGCTGCATTCTTTGGATTTAGAAAGTGAATGCTGTCATGAATGAATCCCATATCAATCTCTATATTTTTCTATTGAGCGGAAACCTGTTCTAGATGGGCAAATCTGGCTGTACAAAACTGCTGTATAAACAGTAGCTATTCTTAAAGCTTAGTAAATAAGTTCACCTGTTTGTGTGGGGTTTTTTTGTCCCTGCAGGGATAGATTAGGAGTAAACCAGCAGAGCTCTACTGGCCGGTCCTGAGCCCAAGATCTAATGTGCTGTAATGAGTTGCCTACAGATTAGACAACCCATGACATTCTAGCCTGAAGATTTACATTTTACCATTTGTATGAGTTTTTTTAGATAACATTATAGTGTTTGGGAAGGGTTATGTATTTTGTGTTAGTTCTCACCATTTGCATTGTAGCAGCCTGTTAACTTTTCAAGTCCTACTTGAGCTCTGTCAGTGAGGAGAAAAATATATGCATAGACTGTAAAAGTCTTGCAGCTGTCAGTCTACAAGTAATCTTACCGGAACAAAAAGTTGATAAGGAGATAAATCAGGTGACAAGATGTGCTTAGCACATTTGAGGACATATAGCTCAAGACTTCCAGATGCCTGCAGTTAGAGAAAATGTATCCTCATCTGGAAAATATGATCTGTACCAAAAGAGCAAGTTATATTAAAGGGCAGTGGCTGACAATCAGGATAGGACCAGAGAAATATTGGAGATGGAGCATCACTGCAGAAGTTCACAGTATGTGTGGGCTAAGAAGGTAAGCTACCATAGGCTGAAGTGGATTTCCTCACTGGCTGATCTTCAGATAGCTATTTTATCATGGTCAGTAGCTGAGGTTACTGATGATAAAAATAAGGTACCTACTCTCTTCTACTTTGACAGTAGAGAGAAAACTTCATGTAGATAGTAGCAAGACAGCAGGCAGAAAGGCACAGCCTACTTGTTTAGCTGCTAGCAATGTGGAAGAGGTAAGCTTGAGGATGAGCAGCTAGTAGTTAGGATCAGGAAACATAGAAGGGGAAATGGGTTGAGCATCAGAAACCGGTTCAAGGCTGGAGCAATTATTTGGAAAGGAAAGAAGAAACAACTTCGTGGGTTTTACTCTAGGTGAACAAGCAGAATAAGTCACCGCCACTAACCCTTGTGTCCTACTCCGTTGTGGTACTGATCCAGACCCCCGAGTTTGAGTTGTGCTGTTCTTGTATTGTCACCCAGCATCTGTGGAGTAAATACTGGTATGGAGTATGTGTCATCCCTTAACTAATGCTGATCTGGAAAAGAGAGCAGCCTGTTTGTGAGGTAATGAAATAACCGATGCCTATACCTAGGATGTAAAGATTTGAAACTTTTATATTTATTGAATGTAATGCTGACATAGACAATGAGAATAGCAGCCTTTAGGGGAAAAAAAGGCTGAAAAAGGTTTTAAGAACAAATGAGCAGTCAGGAGAAAGCAAATACAGTGAGACGTGATTTCTGCTGTAAAAGTAGAATTTTATGTTGCATTTTTATAAGGTGCTTAATTTACTCTGTTCCTCTCTCCTGCAGGGAGTTCTACAAAGGATAGCCCTGCTTGCACATTCAGGTTTTTAAGGGACTCTAATAAGAGATAGATATCTAATTAATTTCCTGCTCTGTGTGTTTTCTAAACAGATATTATTCAGAAGTACAATATTGCTTCCAGTTGCCATTTACGTGCTAAACATACAGTATTATTTTGGAGACTGAGGTGCAGTAAGATGCAGTTACCAGATGTACTTGATAGTTTGTGTAAATACTGTCCCAACTTGTTCTAATTGGGAACCCACAAACTCTGGTGATAGTGAATAGTCACAGGGCTGATTTCTGAAGCTTTTAAGTGCTTAACAGGCTAGTAGTTTTTTAATTTTTGGTTTTCTTTGAGGAAGAAAAATTTACAACCCCTCTCTTTGATGGCTGTTGCTTAGAATAGCTGTTGTTTTTGTCAGCATCATTCAGGATTGGAACTTTATTGCCTCTGTGTGTCTTGGATCTCAAAACTTTCTTGTTTTGGACTCTTAAGTTCGAAATTAGACAAAAGGCACTCATCTGTATTATAGTATGCTGTATTATTCTGCTGTATTATAGCAGCTACAAGTTTGAGATCAGTTTTCTGTGAGTATGTACTGCTCTAGTAGTTACACACTTATAACCAAGGAATAATTGATCTCTGGCTGTCTACTTTAGAGATTTAATTGGATAATATTACATTTGTCTTCATTTTCTTTGTATCTTCTGGTTCCTAAATGTTAGTTTCCTTCTGAATTCTCTTTTGAGTGAGTGTGATGGCTGTGTTTAACGGCTGTGCTTAAGGGCTTGAAGTCTTTTGCACACTGTTAGTTAAAGTGTAAGAAATAAAGCTGTACACAGTTAGGAAGGATGTTGCTGCTTTAACTGTATCAGTATTTTTGTGGTAATATTATAATCATGTTATGAACATGATTAAACAAATTTGTCTTCATCCTTTGTCTACATAGACTCTCTATCTTATTTTTCCTCCTTGTAAAATTATTTGCTACCAGTTCTCTTTCAGGCCACTCTGTTGACAAGATTACCCATGACTCGGTAGCTGAATTTTCTTAGCTGTTATTAGCCCTACTTTGGAGGTTTAGATGAAGTAAGCACTGTGCATCCAAGCAGTGTGCTGCCAGATCTGTGATATGTGTTTTATGCTAAACAAGGTTAGTTCATTTTATCCATCGTAATTGGTAGGTTTTCAGTACTAATATTCTTACCTATACTAAGTATTGCAAACAATCCTGCTGAGGAATGAAAATTAGGATTAAAAAATTTTACTTCTGCTGAAACACCTGATAACTTACAACTTAAGCCATGCTGCTTGATAAAGGCATGAAGATTCTTATTATTTACAAAGAAGCAAATAACTTTAAACTTTTTGCAGTTGTATACTATAAAATGAATTGATAGTATCTTAATTTAGTATCTAAAATATGATGCAAAACCCCCTGAAATGGTACATGTCAGGTACTTAAAGCCTTCAATTACACTTGAAAGTAGGGAATGGTTTGTGCTTGCCAATGTGTTTATTCTGAACTTCAGGCTCAGATGCAAGTGGAAAGCCTGCCATGGCATTTTATGCCTATGCCGTGAGAATAATACCCCCTTGCAACCACATTTTCAGTTAGAAAGCCATGGCACTGATGCTTTCAACTCTCAAAATTTGATGTGAAATCTTCCTCTATGTGCTTCATGTAGAAATAAAAACAAAGGAAGGACATAAATGGTTTGGCAGCCATAGTTTTTCTATAAAAAGGTCATCTTGGAAATTAGGAGGTTGTTAGAGTAAACAAACTAGATACAGTTAGCAATTTGACTTTAGTTGTTAAGGAGCTTTCATTGCTTATAAACATGTGCGATGTAATGAAAGAAATAGTTGAGGTGTAAAAGTATCTGAAGATCCATTACAGTTTTGCAGCTCCTCGCCATCATTCTTCTTTTTCTTTCTTTGGGCCTATCAAGCAGTTTCTGGGAAGCTGATGTTAAGTGCAGCGTGATCTGCCATGGTCCTCTAGAAAGAGAATTGGCTCTGATGTCCTTGACAGAAAAAAAAGAAAAAAAACCCAACCCAAACTTAAAAAAGCTTAAACCATTGGATGTTACAAACAGTGCCTAATTTAGATTAACCAAAAGTAGATTATTGGTTTAGATAGTGAACACTTACTATGTCTTTGATGGCAACTACATTTCTTTTTTTTTACAAGTTGCATATATTGTAAGTGTCCACAGGTTTTGATCTCATCTGCTAATACTTTACAAATAAATTTTTTATCTTAGAACTCTTTTAAACCTTTACTGGCATCCTCAATTTCTAACCTGTGATCAGAGGTGTTTCATCTTAAACTGGTGGAGGGGAATGTCTCTCTAGAATCCTAGAACCATAAAATAGTGCTTTCTCTGTAACTTCTTTTTCTTTTTCCTACCATCAGTTTCCACACTGACAATACTACAACGGTATCTTTAACAAAAGGAAACAAGCCCTTAGCTATCTTCCCTTTCACTCTTTTTGCTCAGGTCTCCTGCCTTTTAATGTGGAAGCTTATAAAAATGTGCAGTGAGGTAATTAAGAAGCACACTGATTATCTTAAGTATTATTTTCTTCAACGGTCTAGTCTTTCACACAATTTTAGCTCTTGAGGCCAAATCTTTTGGTCAGTTTTCAATGCACATTTTCCCTACTCAGATTATATGCATGCACAAAGCCTATGTAGTCAGATTGTATGCACAGACACTGGCAACCAAATGGAAATAACTTGCTTGCGAAATTTACTCGCATGATTGTTTTACATAGGAAATTGTATGTGCAAATACCTTGATTAAATTCAGGTTTCTCATGCTAAGTTCTGAAAATGTGTTGCTGGAAAAAGTAAATTTACATTTAAATGCACTCCTGCTAGAAGTTAAATCCCAATTTAGCCCTGTCAACAAAAATTTAAGCTTGTATATACAAAGGAGTAGTCTGATAGATTTACAGTCAGGTATGATGCATATGACTTTGAATGTGATGTCACTTAATGCTGTCTGAATAGGCAGCTAATTATAAGTTATAGGAACCTGAATGATGTTATTTAAAAGTTACTAAATTGAGTTTCCCAAGTTGGAGATTAAAAAGCTGCCTTTGATTAGTGAGTAGATAAGTTTATAGGAGGAAAAAAGGAGATGTACAACAGAACCCAGGCACTTAAAATATTATCTCTGGAAGGCAAGCTAATAAATTAAAAACTGTTACATACTGTTTCAAAAATAGGATTTTGATTTTCTTTGCTCATAATCTGGCTTCATTGCATTTTTGCTGAATTAGCATGCTTGAATCTGAGTGACAGCGATACTGCAAACAGCAGGTAAAAAGAATTAATTTCTTCCTGATCTTCCCCTTTCTCTCTCTTCCCTTTAGTTTTGGGAATTCATGGTTGAGTTGGGCAGACTGGGAAGGGTTTGGAAGAGAGAAAGTAATTTGTTTTGCAGTTCAGAAAAATCAAGCTGTGCTGTCGTGTTGTACAGGAAACATCAAATCAAAATGGTACTCAGCTAATTGCGGAGGTGATAATTATACAGCAGTCTCCTCACGTTCTGTATGCTTTGATCATTGCTCTAATAATAAATATAGTAGATTTGTAATTAAAAGTGTATTGAGACCACTGTTAGAAAGTGTAGAATATAAGCTGAATGCTTCCATTCTGGTTTTGGAATACAGCAGAAATTAGATTACTGAAATATAGTCATAATAATGACTATGAATTAGCTTGTCATATGGATGCTTAGGGACTATTTCCTTAAACATCTGAGAACTAGTGAAGTTGATCATATGGTCATCAGGGGGTTATCCATGGTAGCTGGTTTCTGGCAGCGAGCTTAGAAGGTTGATACCTGTAGGTGAGTTTAAGTGACTGGAGCAGAAATATGTTCCTGTACAGGTCAACTCAAGTCACATATTTTATCTAGGCTTTTGGCTTTGAATAGCCCTTTCCCAGTACCTCAGCTGCTACTTTTTCAGACATGATCTGTCAGGTCCTATCCCTTCAGCAAGAGGAGCTGGCAAAACCATGACCTTGGGGTTTGTCTTAGGGGCTTCTGTCACAAGAGCTTGTGCAGGTTCCCAATAGAAAGTTCTTGTTGATCTAAACATCTGTGAAAATGTCTGCTGTTTTCCAAAATGGCCTGTGGTTTTTGCTAAATGGATGCACCTTTACCAGCCTGTTTTGTAATAGTTGCAAAAGCTGTTATCTACTTTCGTGTGGCGCTTGGATGGCTTCTTTGTATTTGAAATACTTGACTTTGGATAGTTGTACTTCTGTCATGGCCTAAATACATAATCAAGACAATATTTGTTTAGGGAGGTCAAACCTATTGTTAGACCAGTTGACAAAGCTCCTCCCATAAGCATGGAAATACTTCAAGTCTGAAATGGAAGAAGCTATTTTGAAACCACTCTAAATTTAGCTAAATGAGTTTATCTAGTTTGACTATGTGGATAGAAAGAGAAGTTTTTTAGTAGGGACAGATGATTTAGAAAAGAGCATCTAGCATATGGTGGTGTCCTTCTCTAGCTTGGTCTCTGTAATGGGCTGTCAGGAGCATACTATTCTTGACTCACTGTATGATGAAACCATAATTGAAGTAAGTGTTTTTAACAGAGGATGGTGAAGTGTTGGGGTTTAATGTATTGGTTTTTTTTCTCTCTAAGGATACCCAGACTAGTCTACTTTTTTCATCATTTGATTTCCAGTTAGTAGCCAAAGATGCACCTCTGGAAGCAGAATGGAGGCTGATGTAAAATGTCAGTTCACCAGACAAGTGGGTTCCCAAATTCCACTAGTGTTCTCAGTGTTTCTGCGTTATAGAACCATAAAATTTCTACTAAGATTGGGGACAATGTGAGTTGGTTCAGCTTCAGATACTGATCTCATTTAAGAAGCAGAATAGGCTTGATGTGAGTACTGCAAGCTTTCCTGCACTGTCCCGTGTCATGCTGTGATCATCTTCCTGGTGACTGCTTCCACGGTGAGGAATTGACTCTGTTGTGAAAGCCGGTTGATCTCTGGACTTCTTGAGGTTTCAGGGAAGAGTGGAGTTGTGATTGTTTTGGGTTTGTTTGTTGGTGTTCGATTGGTTGGTTGTGTGAGTTTTGTTTGGTTTTGTTCTAACCATGTGTCAGAAGAGGATTTTAAGAGATCACTGAATAAGTTTCCTTGGGTACCAAACTGCTCACACACGGTAGTAACTACTAGTAATAACTGAATTCAAGTGTGTTAGAGTTCATGTGAAAGACTACTCTTCTAAAAGGTCAGGCATGCAAACCTTAATTTGTTTCTTAGTTCTCTGTGGTTTGGTTAGCAGCCGAAATGAATTTCTCTTTGAAAGCATGAAAGAAATACTTTGTGATTTATTTCTGTACAGTGCTATTAAGAGTATAAAGATTGAGCCATAGTTACACAAGGGAAAACCTTTTTTTTTCTTTTTTTTCCCCCCCTCCAGTGTTTGATTTATTTTATGTACTATAGTTTTTCTTGCACTTGCATTAGGGCCATTTGTGGCAGGTTTTATGTTCTGCTTTGTGAGCTTACTTGAGAGTTCATTTTGAAATAAACCATTCCGATTATTTCCATGATAGACAAGTAGCTGCTTGTATGTTGCTATCCTACTTGCTTCAGGCAGATCAAAACCATTAAAAGGATAGTTGCATTAATGTAAATTGGAAAATAGCAGTATTCTTTCACTTTAAAATAATCATGTTGATAAAATAATTAAATCCCTCAAATCCAATAAATGCTGAGGATTAGATGACACCGTTTGATGAATGAGAAAATTAGGCAGTTGCAAATAGTATTTGAGATTTTCTAATGTAGTTTATATGCAAATTAATAACACATTTTCAGATTGAAAGTGCAGCCATTACATGGACAGAGATTGTCAAGATATAATTATTACTAAATTTTGGTTTATCTTTCTCGGACTTGGCAACAAACCAAACGCAAAAATGTTAATGCAGTATTTTTGCCTAGTAACTGTGTTCCTGTATTCGGTAAACTCTGAATATTCATGGTTTTTAATTTGAAATTCACTCTTACTACAGGCACAAATCATGTGGTATTGCTTATTTTTTGCACTTGAAGAGGTAAGCGACACTGTGTATTCTGAATAGCGCAAACTGACTACTACCAACAAATTGGTAAATGCGTTTGAAACATCATGAAGGAAGTGATTCTGAAATGAAATTTCTGGGCAAAGGATCCTTGTGGGTGTTAACTGCAGCCATATTAAGCCATTGCTGGTACTTATCAGTTTGTAGGCATGTTGGATGGCTATCCTGTTATGTTATGTGAGTTGTCGAATGGATAAAGATTCTTTGTGTTGATGTCAGAATGCAATGATGTTGGAATACAATAGATTATTAGTATTGCTGTTTGTATTTCATCTCGTATTCCTTTTTTGATACACGTAGAGGTGAGGGTGAAACAAGTGGTAGATTTATGACAGGAAGTAATGGAAAATTTCTGTAAAATGCTAATGAAAACACTAAGGAAGAGTGTGTTAATTGTGGATTGGGGTGAATGTTACCTTGTTATGATTTGAGCAGTAGGAATTTCGAGCTCAACTAAACTCAAGAAAAAAAAATTTAGATTGCAGAGAGATGTCAAGATAATGTGCTTGTGGTTTGACAGCAGCAAGGAGCGATGTGGAAAGACTCTGAGAAGTTTATAAAGGAATATGTTACGGCTGTTGTGACCGCTGCAGCGCTTGGGTAATTCACTGGAGTCCAGCATTAGAATTTCTGATATCAGTTCAAGGTAGCACAAAGTAGTGGTCTGCGTGTTCATTGCTCCTGGTTTGGGTATGATATTTTTTTTTTTTCTCATGTCCCTGCCCACAGTAGGAGGGTTGTAACTAGATGGTCTTTAAGGTCCCTTCTAACCAAGCCAGTCTATGATGGTGATTCTGTGACACTGAAAAAAGTCTTAATGTATGCTTCTCATTCCTTCAATTTTATTTGCATTATCAAATAGCAGCATATTTTCTAGCTTCTTATGATGAAATTTGCCAAAATAAAAATAATATAAAGAAATCCTTTGAACTCAAAAAGATCTGACAGGGGCTTAAACTTTCAAATACTGAATTATTAATCTATTAATTCTAGGAATCAGTGAAGGCTTTCATTATAAACCCAGAAGTTTGTTTTGGTCCTTCCTTCCTTTCTGGCATTACACTTTTTTTCCTTGACAAATGTTTTCTAAGATAATGTTACTTATAGCACCCTGCTGCTAGTTCTGCCCCTTTGATTTTTATAGGAGGAAGGAGAGAAATGGATGTTTTACAGTAAGCAAATTCAGCCTTAGCAATTAATACTAAACTCTGAATCTGTCTCATGACAAGTGTTCAGAAAGTTGTCATTGTAGGCTAGCCTTGATGTACTCCTTTGATTTTTGATTTGTTTTGGGTTTGTTTTCCTGTGTTTTAGTGGCGTAGTGCCTTTTTGTTTTTTTTCTTTTTCATATGTAATGATTTAGGTAATGAAATCACTGTTCTTAAAAGTCACTTGAGTTCAAATGTTACGTCATTTTGGATTTGGAACACAAACTGCATGTACTGCTGGATTTGCAGATGCTTTGCGACTTTAAAAAATGATATTAGCCTTTACAGTTTGTGTATAAAATGGGGAATAAGGTAAGATCATGACTTTGGGACCTGAAGTTTGATGATTTGGTTTTAACATTTAATTTTGAGAAACCATTGTGCTGAAGTTCTTTTCCATGCACTGGAACTATGACCTCAAGTGGGCCTAAGGCATCAAATGAGTTACTGAGAGGTCCTTAAGATTCCTAGAACTTTTCGAATGGTAGCATCAAAGGATAATTCAGGTGAAAGGAGGTTATCTTGTGAGGTTTCTAGTCCAGCCAAGTCCAGTCTAGTCCAGACCAAGCTGCTTACAGTTCCATTCAGTTGGGTCTTGAAACTGTCTGAGGATGGAGTCCACACAGCTGCTATAGGCAACTGCTCCAATGCCTTACTTTTCTCATGGAGTGGGAAGGCTGCTCTTGGATCCCTCGTAAGGCACCTCTTTCACAGGCCAAACAAGCCCAGTTCCTTTAGCTGCTTATCCTTGCTCAAGTGCTTAAGCATCTTGGTGAGTCTCAACTGAGCTTGCTTCAGTTTATTGATATCTGTCTTGTATTTCTTTAGACCTAATTCTGTACCTCCCTTTTTAATAGCACTGGGAAAAAGAAGCATGTACAAACTCAAATTAGCATTTGTGTTGCCTTTGCTTGCTCTGTGGTCACCTGTATTTTAGACATACTTGAATTTTTACAGATTTTCCCTGGTCTTGAGAAAAGTGCTTGATTTCCTTATTGTTAAAATGCAGCCATAGCTGCAATTTAAACATTGACCTAATAACATAAATATTCAATTCTACTTTAGCATTCATTAAGGCAGGAAAGTAAGCATTAAAATAAACATGTTTTTCATTAATTCTCTTTATTCACAGCTGGAAAATGTTTTCAGTTCTTGGTTGGTGTTTGGTTTTTTTTTATGAAACCCACATTATTTCTGAAGGCAAACCAACCTTCTGTTTCACTTGTTCTTAATCTATTTTCAGATCAAGGTTCTCTGACATTGTTAGGAGAAAATTCACAGTGTGTTGAACTGCACAATAGCATGGGCCTGATGTGTTGCTTTCAGTTGAGGATATTTTATTTGTTGGTAAGAGGATGATGTTTGTTAAGAGATGCCCTCTTATGAATGAGACTTCTGCAATTTGTAAAATGTCTTCCATTGAAACTGGGGCTGTGATGGCTGTCAGAATTCATGAATCTTGGAGACTTTCTAGCACTCTTTCCCTGAGTTGCTCTGTCAGCGAGTTAAACTTGGACACGTTTGCCTTGCCTTAGCCCAGTTGTGTTTGGGTGTGCAGAAAATACTGTAACAGAACTTTAGGGTCAGTGAGTTTTAGACAGTGATGAATTTCAGCTCTCAACTCCTTGGGAGTTGTGGTTTTGTCCCTAGTCATTCCAGGGGAGGCTAATTCTCAAAACCAGGTGTAGGTGTTAAACAGCTTGAGCTATGAATACAGGCTACTCAATGAATGAACCACCTGAAAAGGTGGAATGGAGCAAACATTCATATGTGTGTGTCCAAGCCTAGGTTCTTGGTACCACAGCAGATGTACCTTCAGTCAAAGGGAAAGGTGGAGGAAAGATTCTCCTCTGTTGTGCTCAAGACTTTGGCCATAACATAGGAGGACAAAGTTTGGGGTTGTTTTTTTTCCCCTCCTCACAAGAAATTGTTGGATGGTAAGGTGCCATATGACCAAAACCCCTGTAATTTCTTGTTGGCAGATACTGCAGGAGATGTGGGAAAAAACAGTTTGAGTGAAACCTGCTTATGATAGTGTATTTTTACAGTGTGGAAATAAGAGTGCTTTACAGCTCTGGCTTAAATATTATTTCATGCATTAGGTGAACAGCAATAAAAAGTGAAAAGGAGTGAAAACCAGTGTTGCATTCCATTCCTGAATGTTAATCTCTATGACTTTATATGTGTGTAGGTGCTTGCTTTCTATTTGCATATAGCTAGAGCCCTGACTCCAAAACAAGGAACAAGTACTAGAGTGACATAGTAGTAGTCCCATGGATTTGTGCTGGAGTTATGCATGCTTCATAGAAGAACAAGATATGAAAAAGAAACATCTATGATTAGCTGCAAACAGAACAATGGCAAGTTGAAAGCTGGTAATTTAGACTAGTTTTATAGTTACTAGGCATGTAGAACTGTATGTACAAAATAAGGGTTTTTACAGTACACCTAGCAAATGTCACATTACTTGGTGCTTATAATGTCTTTATGTTATTATGGGACATATAAAACTGCACAATTGGTTCCTTATCCAAATTGAAGAGTCAGATAATGGTCATCTTGGAAAGTGACTACATATGTAAAGTAGGTTATTTTATAGAGATTTCTAAGTTACCTCAACAGCTCAGGCATTCTGTGTCTAAAAGCCTGTTTTCCTAATTACAAACATGCTGAATTTGAATATTGCAGTTAATAGCAGACTGAGTGGACTGTTAAGCTGGTACCTGACTTAGAGATTACATTAACTCCTAGGAAGAAGGTCAGTGCAAAGGCCATGTGTTACTTAAACTCTGTTCTGAAAGCTATAGCAACGCTCAGCCAATGTCTTCAGAGGCATTCAGATGCAGTACATAATTAAAAGGAGGAGTAGAAGAATGCAAGATTTTCTTTAAGAAATGAATTCCTCCAAGTTAGACTTTTTAAGACTCATTTCTAATATTTAGGCACATACAGGAATCTTGGGCTTTTAAATTTAATTGCATGTTTATTGTTGTTTCTGTGATAAATTTAGCCTTGCATAGCTTTATAAGATATGATGATTCTAATTTTTATCAGCTGTATTTGTGTTCTTTAAGAAATGCATAGTCTTTTCCCAAAGTTGCAACTCAGTGTTGACCTTGTACAGCCTGAGTACGTGTAAAGGATCTTAAAAATAAACCCTGCATGGATAGTATTCATGTGAATGTCTTAATGTACTTTCAAAGAATAGCTTAAGATCTTTGCAAGTCTGTTTTGGTATCTTTCCACCTCCCCCATCAGACATGATTTATTTTCCTCTATGCTAGAGCTGCATATAAAAAAAAAAAAACAAATTGGGGAAGGGGAACCAGATCAAATAGCAGATATATCTGAAAATTAACAAGGGCATGGCTCTTCAGAGATTGCAGTCCTCTAAAAGTATGAATCTCTTTTTGGTTAAGGCTTTCCTTTTAGCAGTATAATTACTAACGTGAAAGTGTCGCAAAACAGGTCAGTATGCTGTTTGATTTTTACTAATTAGTTGTATTCTGCAGTTTTGATTAGCCAAGAATGTGTCAGGTCACTAGAGATACTACTCACATATGGTGTAATTAATGTTGAGAGATACTAGTTGATGTATCACAGAACCATAGAATGGTTAGGGTTAGAAGGGACCTTAAAAGATCAGCTGGTTCCAACACCTCTGCCATGAGCCCCAGAGCTGAATGCAGTACTCCAGGTGGGGTCTCACAAGAGCAGAGTAGAGGAGGAGAATCACCTCCCTCAGCCTGCTGGTCATGCTCCTTTTGATGCAGCCCAGGATACGGTTGGCTTTCTGGGCTGCGAGTGCACACTGCCGGCTCATGTTGAGCTTCTCATTGGCCAGCACCCCCAAGTCCTTCTCTGCAGGACTGCTCTCAGTCCAGTCTCTGCCCAGCCTGTGGCTGTGCCTGGATTGCCCTGATGCAGGTGTAGGACCTTACACCTGGCCTTGTTGGACTTCATGAGGTTGGCGTTGCCCCACCTCACAAGCATGTCAGAGTCCCTCGGTATGGCATCCCTTCCCTCCAGCGTATGAACCGAACCACACAGCTTGGTGTCATTGGTTTAGCTTAAAGTAAGTTTTAAATAGAATGAATCACTTAAAGTTACAATATTGTGTGGTTTAGCATGCTGTTTGCTTAGTTATACTTGCTTAGCATGAATAGCTAGATTTGCTGAAGACTTAGACTGAAAGCTGTGAATTTTCACCTAAGATACGCTTTTGGCTGGGATAGTTAGTGTTCTTAGTAATTTTCCTAGTAGCTGGTACAGTGCTGTATTTTGTCTTTAGTATGAAAAGAATGTTGATAACACACTGATGTTTTAGTTGTTGCTAAGCAATGTTTATCCTAGGGCTAGGACTTTAGTGTTCCACCAATGAGCAGGTGCACAAGAAGTGCAAGCCAGAAGATGAGGAGGCTACAACAGTCAACAGAAACTGCAGCTTGACAAGATAAGAACAGTTAACAGCCTGCCTGTGTGGAAATGGCGAAAATCCAATAAGGTGTTAGAAGACTTCACTATTGGACGAAAAAGGCACGTGAGGGTTGGGCACATAAATCATAAGTGCTATCATTGTCTGGGGCTTGCTTTGGGGTCTCTCTCCACAGGCACCCAGCTTGAGCTGTCCCTGTTGCTGTCCACTCAATTATTAAATTATTTTTCCCTGGAATCAGACTCTGCTGCAGGAAATGTCAGGTCGAGCCTGAGGGAGGTGGAAGTGTGCCTGAGAGTGAGAGCAAGGAGTCTGAAGAGGTACACGTTGGCTCACTGGAGCCGCCTGCTGCTAAGGGACTCTGGTCCTAGCAGTTAACATCTCTGGTGGTGTGTGCATGACTCTTGAATGGTGTGTGAACGCCCAGGAAGCAGCTTCTCCCTCAGCGGTTTGGTGATCCGCAAGGGACCCTAGGCCGCCACCGCTGGATGCTCTCATCTCCAAACATCCAAATGCTGGCAGTGGGTGAATTCACCTGGGACCTTTCGAGAGAGAGGCACTGAGTGTTCAAATTCCCTGTGCAGACTTAGTGGAAATAGAGAAGTTTTTGCTGCAGCTTTTGGGTGTGCGTGGCCTGATCACTGTAAAGCTCACATAGCAGGGGTTTTGAGTCTCTCTTAACAATGAGAAATATAATCCTTTAGATATAAACTTTTGACCAAGTCTGGGACTAAGATTGGATCCAGCCACACCTAGACTTCTCTCTGAGGGGAGTTTCGAAAGCAAGGGGATCCTTTCTGAACCTCCTGACTCAATGGGAGGATCTCCCTTACAGGTTTGGGATTTTTTTCTGGTAATGGGGAATATACCCAGCACAGAGAAAGGGACGCCCCTGGCTGAGATACAGGAAAATTGGAAAAAAATTTTTGGTACAAGTGTTATCAAAAGGCACGCAGATACTTCGTGTTGAGAAGACTTACAGTTTATAACTAGACATGCAATCTTGGCCCACCACAAGGGACCTTTGACCAACACAGACTTACCTTATTCCTCAGACTAGGTGATGCCTGGTTGTGCAAAGGGAAGAAAACGTTTATTTGGGGAAGAAAGGTTAAAGTACAGTTTTAGACTAAATGACCTGAACTCTTGTGTCTGTGAAAGTACAATGTAACGTATCGTACCTAGGTTTGTGAATGACACCTTACTTTCTTACAGCTACTGGTTCTTCATATATATAATATTTTCTGGTAACAAAGCAAAAGGAATTAGTTAGTCTAAGCATTATTATGGAAAGTCCCATAAAATCTGTGGCAGCCATTTTCCCTGCCCAGGTAGGACAACTGTGTGTTCTATTACACTCAGTTTTCGTTCTGCAGATAAGAATTTAAAATATACTTTTCAGTTTCCTATTTTTCCAAAGCTCTGCATGTTATAGTGACTAACTATTTTGTTACAAACCCATAATTTTTATTGAAGCTTCAAAGTGCTTCATAATTTGGAAGGCATTGCAAAGAGCAGTTCCCCCAGAGGCAATGTTAATACTAAATAACGCTGTGTGAGCAGCATTAGAATGAAGTCAGGAATTTTAAAAGTTGTAGAATTGCCACTAGGGCCTGGTCCAAAGCTGGTCAGAATCAATGGCAATCTTCAATTGGATTCATTGGGTATTGATCCAATCCCTGGATAGCTTACTGCTGCTTTATTATAGCCATATATTTCTACATAGTTAATATAGTTAAATATTAAGTTGGAAATATTTATGCTAATCTTGCTTGTGAATGTCACTGGATGAGTAATTTTACATAAAACAAGAAATAGAGTAAAAATATAGATGAACAGGAAAACAGAATATGTAGAAGCAACTTTTTGATCTCCTAAGAGAAACCTGTTTTCTGTAGCATCAATAAAGATTAGAAAAATCTCCTGGAAGAACACTGGGGCAAGAAAGTTATTTGACAGATTTGAGGTGGCAGTGATTGCAATGGAGAACTATTTCTCTTCATACTAATAGTATATACAGACACATTATTTGTCTGAGCATGCCGCAACATCTAGTTTTCTGATCAAGCTGCCTAACAATTTCAGTCTTCAGGAATTCTTGCTTACCTTAAAGATCTTATTTCTGAACTAGGTGTTTATGGTCTTCATGATTAAAACAAGAGGTGGTGCAATATTAGGTATCCTGACCAAATATTAACACTCTCCTAGTATGTGGTAAGTGACTTTATGTAGAACTTGAATATATCTTTTTTCCAGTCTGGTATCTATCACATCCTGCAGTTAGAATTAGCGGAAAATTGTAACTCAGACACAGAAAGAACATACTACTGAATATTTTGCAGAGGCTAATACTAACATTTACTTGACCATGGTGTCACAGTGAAAACTTGGGTGCCTTTTGGCATCATCCAGTGTCACATACAGGTGGCATTCGTCTTGACTCCCTTACAATGTAGTTTGAAATGAAGTGTTGAAGGCAGCTGAATCAGAATAGCAGGATTTGTATGACTGATCTGGCTTTTTAACAAGGAATGTTAATTTCCAGGATAAAAGATCTTGAAATATTTTCTTTTGATTGTGCTGAAAACTGAACCTGATGGGCCATTTCTGATGGTGAAAGAAGGGTTTTCTCCATGTGCTTTCTGACAGTAACAAGAGTGGCAGCTGGTGATCTTAACACTAAAGCTTTTCTGCATTTCATGCACTTTCCCCTGTGAGTCTGAAGGGGAACAGCAATTGATTTCACAGGCAGTTAGGTAGCTGCTGTTACCTAGGTTGAAGGGATTTGATCAGTGTACACAAAAGGATGATTTCTGTTAGCAGTCAGCAGGTTTTTAATAGTTCGAGGACTAAACACATTAGTGCTCCTGGTTAATTCCCATTTGAGGAGTATATTTCAGTCACTCCATAAATACTTAGCCTTCTGCTAAAGTTTTCACGTCGCATTTTACTTTGAATCTTTAAGATCTTTCATGACCTTAGTCCTGCTGAGCTAAACTTTCATTTACTCCACATGTCTTACTGTGCCATGTATTTAATGGATTTTCTTTTATTAATCATCTCCAAATGCAAATTGAAGATGTCAGGTGCTGGAGCCCTTGTCATCTATTCCCTTGGGCTCGAAATTCTTTGCTCAGGGTATTGGATCAATACAGCAGTGTTGAAAAACTCAATGAGTACACAACGAGTATCTCGGGTGTTTCAGGGAGCTTGGCAGAACTGTGAAGACTTTTCTTCTGTTGCTGGATTATTTCTTTTCCCTCTTTGTACAATACCTTGTGATTCTCATCATGAGAGGTACTTTATAAATGTATGTTGAATAGTTAAATACTGAGCCAATTTGTAAAACATCTTGATAATATTTTAAACCTGAATTAGGTTATTACCTTGATTGCATTTGAGTAATGTGCCAGCTCATTAGGAAGCTGGCATACATAAAGCAAGCATATTATGGTAAAGAATGAATGAAATCTTACTTGCATCTTTTAGAAAGACATAATGTGCAGGAAGAAAGAATATAGTCAGCATCAAAGCATTCAGTTATTGTGAAATAGTTCTCTTCTGTATTTCAATTTCTGATGTAAGAATTTATGGATTAAAAAAAGTATTTATTGTCCTTATGCAGTAAAATATCTCCAAAGCCTTTCTTCCCTCTTCTTGCCTTCTGTCATACCTCTTAAAGACACAAAACTTGGTATCTTGGTCGTAACAATGAAAACATAGTAGCATGACTTTACTGATCTCAAATGTCAAATTTAACTGTGAATTAGCAGATGTTATAATGATGGAATGATTGTGGATTTTAAAAGAATAAAGGAAATGTGATCTCCCTGGAGAAACCATCAGAGGGTTCTTTTGAAGTAGCAAAGTAAAGAAAATCTGGAAATTTTTCTTCAAACTTTTTTAAAGGTAGCTCTTTTGCAGATGATACTCACACCAGGGCCAGAAGCAGCACAGTAGGTATGAAAGTAAAATGAAGTAGAAGAGTGGCTGACTAACAAAGAGACAATAAATATTGCTGACTGTGTCCTTAAGTCACTATATTTTGTAGTCTTCAGTCCTCCAGCTTTCTTTGGGCTGTAAAGGACATTGTCTTTCGTACTGCTGCCAGGCTGTTTTATTGTGGCTCTGTTTGGCATAAGGGAAAGCAATGTCATTTTTCTCCAGATAATTTCATTAAGAAATGGTTGATGGTACCTATGTATGGAAGGAGGTTTGTATTGGAGTTGAACAAGTAAATGGGGAAGAGCTGCTGCTTTACCTACCTCCTCTTCCTGTGGCTGTGGATAAAAGAAGGGAGGGACTGAGGTGTTTCTATAATTGATGGGGTACTATAGCAGCCGATATCATTTTTCACCTTTTTGTGGCTTTCAGAATTGCAAGAGAATGCAGTGGAAGAATCATGATTTGAAAGTGTTAGGAGTGCATAGCATGTGGTGGTGGTGTTCCCTGGTAGTAATACCCATCTGCCAAGTCTTTCCTTAATCCATTAGTATTCCTGTTATGCCTTCAATATGGGAAGGTCTAATCTTTGTACTAGCAAATTCAGATTAACATTTGCATATGCTTCTTGGTGAATGTATCTGGGTTTTTACAATGCACATGTACATTGCCTTATATTGGTACCCGTTAATGTTAAGTGGTGTTGCTCCATTGATACTGAAGTTGCGGGTTAAGGCTCAGGTCTGAATTCAGAAGTGCATAAAAAAAAAGAATTACAATTAAGTTTGTTCTTGCAGAGGGTGGTATTAGCAGTATAACCTAATGAGTTTAATACTCTAGTGCTAGTATTTAATCATGTTGTGTTCAGCTGTTCATTGTTAGTTAATATATGTCACAGACTAATGAAAGTGTCAAGATTAAAAATATATCGGTAGTACATTGTACAGAATGGCTTTTGGTCCTTTAAGTTCATTTTCCTTTCTGTAATTCCTTCTCTGCCCCCATTTCCTCTTTTTTGTGGTGTGTGTTGTTTCTGTTGTTGTTTTTGTTTGATGTGGTTTAGTTGGGTGTGTTTTTAACTGTTCTGGGCAAATGGTTGGTGTTTTTCCTTCCCCTCATGTAATATTTTGTGATTCTCCTGTTTTATTTGACAAGAGAAAACCAAGGTTTTCTGCAAAGAATCTCATACTTTTACTGGGCTTCACCACTGTGACCTCATTTGGCATAAAGGGTGTAACTGTTCTCCTCATAACATTAAGAAGCCCTTGATACTTACAGGCATACCTATAGAAATACTGGTAGACACTGCACAGGGAGGAGAGGTTGTTTCAGAGATCATCGAGTAAATGGAGAAAAGCTGCTGCTGCCCATGCTTCCCTGTTACGTGAGAGGAGAGAAATGAAGCACAAGACAAAAGGGTAACTTCATGAAATGTAAATTTTAGGGCATTGCTTGGTAGTGATCTGTACCGAATGTGTAAACTGTTTGGGGGCCAGGCCCCAAAGCTTTCATGTTGCCCGATTAAATGTGAGTGTGTATGTAAATAGATGTAGTTAATGATCACTGATAACTATTTTGTGGAAATATTCCAGAATTGGCCTGTTTATTGATGTAACATTTCTTGTTCAGTAGCCAAATTAGTTCTGCTTGGGAAGTGATGTATTGGCTCCCCTGAAATCTCTTGCATGGTTCTGCCCATACAGTGTCCTTTCACTGTAAAGAATTGCTGCTCTCTAAAGGTAGCTCTGGGAGTGGAAAAGGTACTGTAAAGGACTGCATTGCAGAGTGTACAACCGTGTGTTTTAAGTGAAACGAAAACCTCGACTACTGTTCCTGTTTACAGATGATTTAACAGTTATGAAATGAAGTAAACTCACTTGCTGTTTGCAGAGCATCACAAGGCAAATAGCTAGGCAGAGGTGAGTGAGCTCTTGAAAGAAAGCAAATGTCAGTGACGTGTAACAAAAATAAGGACCTGATCTGAAGACAGATATTTTTGATTCCCCCAAGCTTTAAATACAGTTGACAGTGTTCAATACCTTCACCAGACTGGTTGGGAGCTGAATAACCTGGAGGCTGATTGCTATGAGGAATGTGGGATGAAATGGGGTTAAAATTACGTTAATTCTACTTTAATTTGGTTCTAAAAAAAATCACAAAAGGTTATTTCTGGGTGGGTGTTTTTTTTTTTTTTTTTTTTTTTTTTTTTGTTCTCAGCTGTCAGTCTCGAATTGCCGTTATTACAATAATTTGCTCTTTTTGCAGGCTTAGTTCTAAGTATTTCTGGTGTAGTTGCAAGCGTAATTATTTAAGATAGTCTTTGCTTCTGTTCTTTGTAGTGTTTCGCTGTGTATTTTGTACATTGAGCTTTTTAATGTCCAGTTAATGCAAGTGTAGCAGTAAGAACATTATGAAATATGAAAGGACTGGATGCTGTCAATAAGCTTATCAAGTCTCTAAATTACCCAATGTAGTTTTGGGTCCTCCATGACTTCATTTTTTCACCATCACATTAAATGAAGGAAAACCAGTTACTGTCAGTGTACAAGCACTCCCTATCCTGTGTCACATCAAAGAGCTCTCCTGATTAAATACAATTATCATCTTCTCAGTTCTGTAGTTCCAGTGCCACAGTTTCTGCCTGACAACAATACCTGTTCATTAATCTTTTTTTTTCTTTTTTTTTTTTTTTTTTTCCTTCCCCATTATTTTTCTTGTGGATGACTTAAATTTATGTCTGGCAAATGTTTCATTGCTAAGCCGGGGAATTCAGTGTTTGGATTCTGGTGTTAAAATCCCATAATTGCCCCAGTATGCAGCTTGAGCTATTTATGAGACTTTACACATTCCTAGGCTGACTAAAGTCAGGTCTTTACTATAGTAAAACTTGCTGTCATCAACAGACTTGCTGAGGATACACTCTACCCCTTCATTCAGGTCATTGATAAACAAGTTGAATAAAACTGGACTCAGTATTGATCCCTGGGGAACAGCACTGACTAGAGGCATCCAACTGGACTCTACTCGGCTGATCACAGCCCTTTGAATGCTGCTATTCAGCCAGTTCTCAATCCACCTCACTGTCCATTCATCTAACCCACATTTCCTAAGCTTACGTACAAGGATGTTGCAGGAGACAGTATCAAAAGCCTTGCTGAAGTCAAGGTAGATATCATCCACTGCTCTCCCCTTATCGACCCATCTTGCCATGTCATCATAAAAGGCTATTAGATTGGTCAGGCAAGATTTGTGCTTGGTGAATCCATGCTGACTACTCCTGGTGACTACCTTCTACATGCTTAGTGATGACCTCCAGAATGACCTGTGCCATCACCTTTCCAGGGATGGAGGTGAGGCTGACTGGAAGGTAGTTTTCCTTTCTGGGTAAGGATTATCCCAGTCACTCAAACTGCCCTGTTGGGGGGTGTCTTGTGCCAGATGATCTATGCATCTGTTGTTAGTCATTGGGAATTGTGGGACTCCTTTCTTGCAGTTCTGATAGTCTTTGGGAAAGGCTGAATGCTTTAGTTTTGTGCTTGCTGCTTCTGTTGCTGTGAATTAAATGATCCACATTTTTTTGAAGGTCTGTTAAAACTGTTTTCAAGTTGGCTAAATAGGTGACTATTTATGAATTATAGCAGTCTAATCATGAAACTCAGGCAACACAAGAATATAATGTATTTAATACATGATTTTGCTTCCCAATGGACAGAAACATTTTAGCACATTGTTTTACATTTGTATAATTTGCTGGTTTGTTTTGTTTTCTGTATCCAAGATAAAATAATTAGGACAGACATGCAGTGAGACAAAGATTTGATCTTGTACTTGCCATCCTTATCCTTTTTCAATCTGCCAGTGAATTCATGTTCAATTTTCACCATACCTTTTTCTTAATGCTGCCATCTGAACTTGGAAGAGTTTCTTCCTGAAGACAAATAATTATAAAATAGCTGGCTGGAAGGTTCCCCATTTAAGTGCACTAACTGATAGTCTCTAGCCCAGAGTATCAAGATACCTCACTTGTAGTGTGTGTTCTCAGTTGTTTGGTTTTGGTTTTTTGTTTGTTTGCTTGATAATCTTGGTACTCCTGTTAGATTTCTTCTTGGAAAAGTGGCTGTGAGCAGTTGCCACCATGTGGTAGACCACTAAGTACATAAACACTGTCTGGCTTGCTATCTGGAAGATACAGGGAATCCAATTGCTTGTGTTCATAGGATGCAGCAAGAACAGCATGATTGAGGTGTCTCTTACTTGATCAAATAATATAAATAAATAAATAAAATATTGCTGGAAACTTTATTTATGAAAGAAGCAGAAGAACCAACGTTCAGTAGATAAGTGTCATGTGCAAAATGATGGCACCTAGTCCTCCCAGTGTGTCTGGACTGGGTTCTGGCAATTTCAACGAGTGATTACCTTCAGTCCCCGTGGATCACGTGGAGTTGATATGTCTCCGTTTGCACTCCCTAAGGTCTGAGCGTAGTTGTTGGTAAGGGACTTGGGCTTTTTTTAGGTAGGTTGGTTTGTTTGTGTCTTCCACTAATCTTTTGACTTCCTGAGTATCAGTTAAGACTTGGATATATTTTGCACTTTTGCGTAAGTAATTGCTGACAGTGGTGCAGTAGGTTCCTTTTACAGAGGATTACCCGAAGTAGTGGAAATCAGAAAGAATATTTTCACTTGCCATAACATACATGTGACTTCAGCTGTTTCCTAAATAATATAGGAGCTATATTAGAAAATCAGTGCTGTTGTCTTAAGACCTTCTGAAAGGTTGAAAGCTGAAGAAATATACATGTATATGTGTGTATTTCTGATATTGAAACAAAAAATTTCCAATGATGATTTTTACTACTTAGCATCTACTCGATACATCCAGGATTCAGACATTTCATGCAAATGCAAACCAGTGGTGTTACACTTCTGTCACTTGAAATCATAGAACTACATTTGTAGGACAGATTTTTAAACTTTTTATCATTTTTTTTAAACCCATTAATATATACAAATTATATACCTATTGCATGAGTGCCTATTAATTTCTCGTTTTGCTGACTGAGAGGCATTACTGTAGTCAATGGAAAACCTAAACTTCAGGAACTTTAGGAGAATATTTCCAATGTTCCTCTTGGTCTGTTTCACTGTGTACTAAAACTGACAGTTTTATTTTCCTGACAGTATTGTCTTTTTTTATCTATCTGTAAGTTTTGCTATGTTCCAACTTCTGTTCTGCAATAGAGAGCATAAAAAGAAGCACTTCTTTTCCTTAGGGATAATTGATTAATTGGGGGGGGGGGGGGGAGTGTGGAGCAGTGATTTACACGATCATTGCAATGTGTGCATCATCCTACCACATGGTGGTACAGCTTTGATCCTTGTTAGGCATGCACATATCATCACCTTTCTGTCAAATTATATGGAGATTTCCCTTGGGGGTTTTGCTTTTTGTTCCTTTTGCCAGATTTTGGCTGTGAGAGAACAGACAACAGCATGAAGGCTGCTAGTACCTACATAAATTGTGGGTAGTTTTAGCAAGTATAAACCAAATTGGTATATTTGAGCGAGTGCAAAACAACAGCCATGCTTCCAGCAGATGTGTGGTTTGTGTTGTATAACCAGAGTTTTTCTTTTGGTACTTGGAACTCCAAAGCTGGATTTAATTTGGTGTCAAACAACAGTCTGTGACAGACATACAGTACTACAAAACAAAAATTAATAATTTGTAAATGTTTCAAATACTGGGAAGGATAACTAGGTGCATATGTTTCTTGTATCAATCTGGAATGATTTCCCCCCATACAATTAGCTGAACCAAGAAAGTAAAGTTTCATAGAAGTGCCAGCTCCCTGTAATGTAAAGCTACAGTTGCAGTCTCTGGAAAGTGAAGTGTGAAGGATTAGTTTGCATCCCAGCAGATACTTACTATGGGGTGATGACAGAAACGATGTGTTGGGTGAAAAGGTTCAGAAGGATTTATCTAAAGCATTGCTGTTGCTCCACTATAGTTTTAGAACCACTTAGCACATGTGTTTGTTATCTTCTGGAGTTTTCTTCCCAGTCTCTCAGAATGTGCTAATTTCATATGTATTCTTCCCTTCCTTCCTCCTCCTGTTTTGCAAGCAGAGTAGCCTGTGGAAGAGGGCTGCCATGTGGGTGCTGTTACCTTTGGAGAGTTCAGCACTGAAAAGAAGCAGCAGTGCCTTAGGTGGCAGCAAGACACAGCTTTGGGCTGCTTCTGTCTAGTTAGGAGATGGGAGGGATCAGTCCAAAACCTGTACTATTTGACCAATTGTATGTAAGACTGGCGTTGTGCTGGGGCAGATGCACACAGGAAAGGGAAAGTTCTTGAGACTGTGTGCTTTATTTTAGCAAGCTAAATATCACCTTTCCTCTTTTTCTGCAATTTTCAGGGAACAAAAGTTCTGCATAAAGTGCAGGTGTGGTGTGAGAAAGTTTGTGTCTGTCTGTACACACGCTGCATGTCTGCTCTGAACATGCAGTACATCTAGTGGATATTGCTAAAAATGCTGTTCTAAATACTGAATTGATTAGAACAAGCTAGTTTTGGATTTTTTTTTTTTTCCTTTTTAATATGAAAAGGGTGTTTATATCTGGTAGATGTTCATCAAGATATTCCTTCTTCAAGTACTTTAAATGTGTGAGTTTTACGTCTTCTCTGGTGCAAGAAAGCCAGAGATACTTGATACGTGCCTCTTCAGATTATTGTGAGCAACGTTACTTCAAATGGTAGGAGTAATAGGCCATTCACTTTTAGATTTTCTCGCTTTAAGTTTTGTTCCTTGCGCCTTTTTCTTGCACCTCTAGTATTATAATGGCATCAGAAACTGTTTTCTGCATCAAAGGCAAAGATTCCCCCTAACAGTACTGTTCTATAAAACTTCTCGATGTATAGTTTCCAAATGAGTCTCTTAATACATTAAAAAAACTTAAGATATAGTTGCCTATTATGAAGGTTCTCCAAGGTTCATTTGGCTTGAAATTGCTCGTTTCACCATCTCTCTGCTTTGTGCTTGGCCAGTCATTGTTTCAACCTGAAAATGAGCTTTTTCTTTTTCTCCTCTCTTTTCTAAGGAGTAAAGATAATATGCAAGTTACTAGAAACTTGTCATTGCATGCTTTTGAGTGTTGAGCTTGGAGGCCTGGAACTTGCTCAGAGCACAGAGGAGTGCCCCCCTCGTCTGTGGTGTCATAGCTGCAGCTTTTAGCCTACTTTTGCTGTAATTACAGTCAGATACCTAATCAGTTGTCACTTTAGTATGTATTTGGCAGATGAGATGAGCTAATGCTACTTGCTGAATGCAAGCCAGTCTTAGCACTGCATTCACAGTAGAGCTGACACTGTGAGGTGAACTCTGAGGCCCTTTATCCCAATTCTGTGACATTCTCTTAGGTCTAATTCTGCTGCTTCACAGCCAGATGTCACTTCTGAGATTGTCAGAGATGATGTGTATTTCTTGAGAGTGACAGTGAGGGGAAGAACGGGAGGAGGAGTCTGCTGGATTTATTCAGCCTGACTATATTTTTTGACATGAAAGCTGTCTGGATCTAATGGTCAGATGAACTTTCTGTGCTAGTCTCTGTGTTATGTGCACTTGCTCATGGGTTAGGTGTTAAATCCTGAGCATTCTGGACTATTCCTTTTGTGAATAATGCGTGTGAAATTCACATGTATTGGCAAAAACTTTAAGTGAATGTGCTGTATGTTGAGTAATCAAACATGCACCCAACAGGTACATTTATCTATGCTTTTTATTTTGTGGTAATAGTAGGAATAAATCTGAAATGCACAGGAGCAAACACAGAGCTATCTCTTGGTTTCTGGAACTGATCATTAATTTACCAACTTGCTCAGTGCCAGATGACCTGCAGGGAGGAGGATGCAGAGAATAAAAAAGGGCCTGTATGGAAAAAAATTCATCATGTGATATTAGGTAGTTTGTATGCATCTGTGTACTTGTATGTCAGAGGACTAAATTAAAGGCACAGAAACAATGGGAATTGTTTGAATGGAAACAATTTTTGCCAACTTTTGACACTCAGCACTTTAATGTGTAGTGTGGTCATAATTGTGTTCTGTTCAGTTCTGGCAAAAAACTTATGCTCTCGTAACTGAAAACTTACTGTGTGTGGGGTCTTCAATTCCCAGGTGGCTGCAGTCTGGGAAGAGTTGAGAAAAGAGGTGGCTAATGTTCCCCTCTGTGGCTAGCAAGGTGGTTAGAAGTAGTTTTGTGGGGTTGTTTTGGGTTGTTTTTTTTCTGCTCCCTTGCCTAGCACTGACATAACTCCTTAATCATCCCAGAAAACAGAAGAATGGGTAGGAAAGTTGTTCAGAAGCAGTGAGAAATGACCTTGGAGAAACTATAGGAATTCTGACATGAGTAAAGAGAGTAATAAAGAGCAAAATCGTAGTGGGGAAAGGAAGCATAAATATTGAGGGGCAGGATAGAGCAGTCTTCTGCAGCTGAAGGTAGGTGTTGGGAGAGATTTAAAGGACTCCGTGTGCATGTGCCTGGTTTCCTCTTCCCGGCTGGAGACTGAGAGGCGGCCCTAAGCGCTAGAGGTTTCTGGCCTCAAAAGCAGGATCTCTGCAGATCCTGGAGGGGAAGTAACCATATCTGTCTGTATGCTGTATGCTTTAAATCTATAAAAATCTTGCCTTCGAGTAGTATCTTCTGTGAGGAGAATCTCTCCTACACAGCCTTAAGTTAGTTACTTTGCTAGCTGCCTTTTCCCTACTGGGAAAGAGCATGGAAAAAGAAAAGACAAAATATGAGGAAAAAAAATGCTAATTCTGCTTGAATTAAAAATCATTATGCAACCTCTGAAGCTATTATCACAAGATATACTTCAAGGTCTCGGTTAATCTAAATCTGCAGAGGGGTTACTGGGACCAGGGTCTATGTGGGAAAGTGTGAGAAAGCAGAAGTGGTATTGAGGATCAGTGGAAAACTGGGGGTTTTAAGTATGTATTTTGGAAGATCATTTACAATACTTTGCTATAAAATAATTAGTATAGCTGGAAATGTTTTAAGAGAGAACAAAACTGATCATACCCATGTTTAAATGCAAAACATCTTGCAGTTGGTTTGTGAATCAAAATGAATCTGCCAAAAATTAATTACGTAGATGGGAGTCTGTGAGTTGGATGATAACCATAGTAAACTAATATCACAGCATCATTAAGGTTGGAAGGAACCTTTTGAGATTATCTAGTCTGAGCCCTGTAATCGTGCAGGATCAGCTGGAGCAGGTTGCTCATCACTGCGAGTATCTCCTGGATGGAGTCTTGACAATGTCTCTGGGCAATCTGTTCCCATATTTGCTAACTTTACTGCGAAAAAGTTTTCTTGTGTCCAGATGAAGCTTCATGTATTTGAATTCGTGCCCATTGCCTCCTTGCTGCTGGGCAACAGTCTTGTCTCCTGCATTCCCTCCCCTCACCACTTCCTCTTGAGGCTGAACAGTCCTAGCTCTCTCAGCCTTTCTTCATGTAACAAGTGCTTCAGTCCCTTCATCCTCTTTGTGACCCTGGACTGGACTGGCTCCAGTAAGTGTATCTTTCTTGTACTGGGGGCCTCAGAGCTGTACTCAGTACTCCAGATGTGGCCTCTCCAGTGTGGAGCAGAAGGGAAGGATCATCTCCCTGACATGCTGGCAATGCTCTTCATAGCAGAGGCTCTGATGCTGTTGGCCTAATTTTGTTGTGAGCATGTATTATTTCTTAATTTAATTGAAGTTTTTGCTCTTTAACTTTTGCTTTGTTTGCTGCCCAGCTGAAATTGGTTTTCAGTACCTGTGCAGAGGGACTACAGAAGTTTTCCCTTGAGTCTGAGCAGAAAGTTAAATAAAACTGGTGTGGGGTGGGGTGAGAGCTATTCTGTGTTCCAAAACTAATCTGCCCGGTTAGAAGAGGTAGATGTTGGAAGGAATTACACGGAGATCAATTTCAGAAGCTTCTTCTGGAACCTTCTTTAAGATTCTAGAGCTTTATGTCACAGTCCTTATCTTTAGGTGCAAATATTTTACCTGCTCTCTCTGTGTTATAGATACATGCTCCTTAGCATGAAAGGTGCCTTCTGCTGTGGTATGCACAGTGCCCGGCACTGAAGTGTATCTAATTGCAAATGGGCTATAATTTTTAGAATGGGTACAAGTGTATGGCATATCTTACAATCTACTTCAGATGGTTTTATAATTGCCTGCGAACCACTGGGACCTCAGGAAGATCTTAGGAAAGAAAACCTTCAAGGGTTTCAGCACTTTAACTTCTGAACAGTTTGGCTTTTGGGTTTTTAATGTGCTTTTGTAAACTGAAGGCCGTGAACTGAGAAATAGGTTTTAATCACATTTCTTCTTCCTTTTTTATCTCCCCCCCCCCCCCCCCCCCCCCCGTTTCTGAGTACAGTTTAGTATATCATTTTGTTGATTAAACAAATGTCAGTTACATCTCCTCAATCATTAACTAATTAATGGATATAATAGCTTAACGTTGATCCCTTAAGGATTCTGTGATGAAACGTGTTTGTTTAATCCACCTTTTGGTCAGCTCGATCAGTGGAAGAACATCAACTGTGTTAGGTGTGTGCTTGAACTGTGAGGTTCAAGGCAATGTTATGGAATTTTACGAAAAACAAGAATGAGTTTATACTTTCCTTGGTGTAATGCTTATTGGAATAAAAGACATACTTTTAGATTGACTGTAGCTTAGAATTACTTTCAGTTCTTTGTCCATACCTTCAGAGATTCGTGAGGAGCAGCAGGTATTCCTTGGATGAATTTTAAATATCTTGCTTGCACAGAAAATGACTGCTAAAAGCAATATTTACCCAATTAAAATTCAGTTTTAACAGTAGAGTATTACTTTGATTTGCTGATTTATTTTTTTTTTTTTCTCTCCCCATCCTCTGCCCTCCTTATGCAGCAGTAAGTGCTGTTGACTCAATTTTTGGGAAAATAACATTATTATTCACTATCTGTTCTACGTGAGACTCACTTTTAGCTTTTCTTCTTTCTCAGAGTTGCAAAGTAACATTTGTCTGTGTGTGCATTACTGTTGGACTTTTTTTGTGGTACAGTAATCTTCAAATATCTTGAGAAAAATATTGATTCTTCTACGTTTGCCTAGCTTTAATATGAATGTGTAAATATATTATCTTTCTCTTTCAAAACACAGTATTGTAGCTGTTCATATTGGGAATCTCATACTTTGTGCGTATTCTTTCCCATTTCCCATCTTACAGTGTACTTCATTTCCCATGAAAAGAATTGGATGAATATTTTTTTCATATGTGTATATATATAGATACACACAAATATATATATCTCTATGCCTGAAAAGGGAGTAATAATGACTTAGAGGCACTTTCTTTAGCGAGATATTTCTACTTCTCATGCCAGCGCGAACAGGTGGTGATGCAGACACATCCTGACACATCACTGGCATTGTTCAAAACGTTGGGGTTTTTCTCACACCTGGGCAGTTGCATTAAGTGTGCATATATAGCTGCTGCTCTGAATTCACTGTGACTTGGGATTCAGTTGTTGCAGTGTGTGTTTAGATAACACTTTGCGCCACATTATGTAGTAACAGTTTGTGATTCTTTGCAGGTCTTTGTATTAACAGTTTTTCCATTAAACTGGTAAAAATGAATATGTGAAACAATATTTTATGTAATAATATGTGCTGTTAACTAATTCAAAATGTTTCAGTCCCTAGGGTCTTTTGCACCAACCAAAAATCTGTATCATTCTAAACATCACATACTTCATCTGTATCCTCAGAGAGTAACGTGTGGTTACAAGAAACCCCTATATCAGACCAATTTTTTTGCTACTATCTGCTACTTTAATGGCTGGTGTAATCAGAAAAATTATTTCATTACTTCCCAAGTATACATTCATCAAGTTTCTATTTAAACAACCAATTCTGCTCTCTACTTAAGACTTCTTGCTGCCAACTGCTATAATATAACTTGGGAACATGAGCTAAATAATGATAGGGCTATAGTTATCAGTGTTTTTAGGTGTGCTGATGATGGAATTAATATTGTGGCTTCAACAGGTTCTTCTGAAGTAACATAATAGGTACTATACAGCAAGATGACAAAAATATGATATATAATGAATCCTGTTAGCCTTGCCCCTGCCCTGGTGATTTAGCAGCTCTTGGAACTAGTTAATTAGCCCCATATAAACAAAATATTATTTGCATAATCCCCCGCTTTATCTGCTGCTCATGTGCACTGCACTCCAAAAGTAAGTACTGCAGAAAATTGTATGGCTGCTACAGTCATATACCTTGGGGGATACTATGGCAAGCTATAGTGGAACTGGACCCAATTTCAGTAGCACAGTTGCTACTAACTGTTTGAGGGTTAGAGCTCTCAAATCTTTCAAATACCATGGGCATCATCTTCTAAGGCTTTCCCCTGCCAATCTGCTAATCCAGATTTAGATTGGATTAAAAAAAGCAGGTTACTGTAGTATTCGCATCTAAGGAATCTTTTTCTTCTATTATGTGAAAGAAAAAACCAAACCACAAACAGTAGTAGTGAAAAGGCATGGCCCTCTATAGGGACTAGTTGTAGATGTACCACTGTCTTCTAAGTCAGAGACAAAAGCTAGGAAATATGATTTGAAGTCGTATTGGGTTTTGCTGGGATAGTAGTTGGTATTGTGCTGTGTTTTGGATTTGTGATGAAAACAGAATTGATAACACGGGGATGTTTTTAGGTATTGCTCAGTGGTGCTTAAGTAGTGCCAAGGCCTTTTCTGCTTCTTACCGTGCCCTGCCAGGGAGTAGGCTGGGGATGGGCAAAAAGCTGGATGGGAACTCAGCTGGGACAGGTGACTGACCAGAGGGATCTTTGAAGTGTGGTTAAGTTTGAGTCTTCAGCTGTAATGTCTGAAACAGTTCAGACACTCCACAATGAATACTCTGCTAAAGTCAGATAATAAATCAGGTTCTTTGTGGGGGTTTTCCCATTTTATCTGTTTGTTTCATCATAACCTGTACTGAATGAACCACCTGCTTTAGATGTCTTCTAGTAGCTTGCAAAAGCCAGATGATTTGCTTTTGATGACCACTTTGACTTCTTGGAGTTCTCTTTAGCTCCTCTGAAATTTTGAAGGTTCTGATCTCTAGATGACCTGCAGAGAGAAGTGCTGTGCTGCATTTTGCACTATTGTCACGTTTTGTCTGCCTCCATGGCCTGGAACTCCAATTTTTTTTTTTTTTTTTTTTTTGACTGTCCTTCTGCGGAGTCTGGTCACCTGTGCAACTTTTGGTTTATATTTTGTAAAACGAAGGAAAGGGTATAGTGTATTCTCTTAATCTCTTCCGCGTTAGTTTGTGACATTTGATTTTTCTTCACTTACTTTTTGGCATGTGCCTTTAAGCATACTGTGAGGTCCTTCAAAGATTATGGTGCATACAGGATGTGTTTGGGTTGATGTTCTGGACTAGACATCTACAAGGACCAGATCTCAGTGAGCCAGAGGGTGAGTTCTAGACCTGGGTACTTCAGTAGGTTGTTACTACCCCGAGCGTGAAGTTCATAATTTGTTGATTGGGTTTTGGCACTTTTCAATAGCAAAATATGGTATATTCCAGCAATAAACATGTGTAGGCAAGTGTAGAGGACAGATGTGAGAAGAGTTTATAACAATCATTTTATTTTTCAGCTGAATTTACCTCAGCTTAGTACCATAATTTTAAATATCTGGGGTGAACTATTTAACAAAAGCCTTAACATGCATTGGGATTTTCTTGAAAAACTGATTAAAAGGGTATAATCAAAACTGGACTTTGGTCTATCTACTATCTGTCTGCTGTAGTGAAGCTCTGTTAGTATAAGCCTGTTTCATACTGTTATTGCTAAATACGTCTTAATGATTCTAACAATAAAACTTAAATTGCTGTGAAGGAAAGTGAATGTTTACCCTACATAGTTACAACACTAGCTTAAACAGGGTATGCATGCACTTGGGTCACTTCAAAGACGCTGGGACTCTTTCATCCTCCTAAAGAAATGTTGGCCTTTTGTTTCCTCAGCACCAGGTTTTGCCTGAACAGACTTGATACAGTGTCAGTGTATTCTCAGTATGGATCATTGCGGGTTTTAAAATGATGATAGCTTGCATTTTAATTCTCATTTTAATACATAATAGTTACCATGAGTGATACCAAATCTTTTGTGTGTATGAACTGCATTCTGTCATCTATTTCTTTGGACAAGTGAGGTGATTGAATGTTACAAGATAGGGATTGCAGCAATCTGAACTTCAGAACTATTCAGATTGGAGCACACGTGTTTGGCTGTGGCAGAACCTAAATGTGAAAAGGGGAAATTGCATTTTTCAAGATGATTGTACACTGAGTCCAAGACGTGGATTCCATATATGATCCTAATCAGCATCTTTTGTGTGCTGTGAAATGGTACATCTGTAGTATCACATACATTTTAATAAACGTATATATGAATCAGTTCTGTTTAAATAATGAAGTGGTGATGGAAAATAGTATTAGCCTTTTAATATAAGTTACAAATTATCTGGTATCCAGGGATAGAAATATGCTAATCCAGCAAAAATACTTTCACTTGCGGTCAGTCCTTTCCGTTTTTGCTATTCTCATTTTTATTTATTGTTTGAAATACAATAGTCCCCGTTCTAGCTGCAGCTTTAAAAGAAGGTTGTCCACAGTGTTTTAGTAAGAAACCAGACGTAATTGTTGAGTACCCTGTTGTTCGCACACACTCCTGGTCATGCTCCTGTCAAGCCTCAGGGCTGAGTTCTTTCTCTCTCATTTCCTACTGTGTAGCATGCTGCTGCCTCAATGACATAATCATTGATTGTTTTTTTGTTATCTTTTCTTTCAATTGGAAAGTGTCAAATCAGGTTCCTCTTAGTTAGAATGTGTCTTTCTTCTCTTCTACATATTAAATATGCTGCATAAAACCTTTCTATCATGGCCTCTTGTGCTTTATTGTGGGCCTTGATTCTCCTTTAATATGATTAGTACTTAGCTGTAAGGACAGTTTCTCTTCTCAAATAAGCAAATCCAAGAAACTTGTCAATGTGGAAAAGTTGTTTGTCAGAGGTTAATTTTGAAATGCAGCATTAAGCATCTTTAAAACTCTTCTGTATGATCTAAGACCTTGAAAAAGAGTAAAGAACATAATTTCTTTCTTAAAAGGTGGCAATAAAACAAGGTACTATTATTCAGAAATATATTACATCAGAGAATATCTGAGAGCACATTTTCTTGTGGAAAAGATTTTTCTTTTTAAAATTCTAGTAGCTGAAACATTAAACTGACAGGAATAAATAGCTTATTTGTCTCAAGTGTCCAAATGAACTATGTAGAAAATCTATTCTGGCTAAACAAAGAACAGATGGTAAATAATGTGATTGCATTAAAATTACTATGATAGTAGTCACCACATAAAAATGAGCAGTGTGCTACATTTTTCTGAAGTCTTTGTGTTTATAGTCTGGGGAGAAGAAGTATCACAAGAAAATGAGAGCAAGTCCCTTACCCTTTCTTTTATTACCTTCCCAGAAATTGGCCTTCTTGTAAGCATATGTGTAAAAGAGAGGCTACAATAAGTCGTAATGGGCTAAGATCATCTAGAGAAAACATTGCCATTGTCATTTTCT
The DNA here is from genome assembly GCF_004027225.2 of Strigops habroptila. Classification (NCBI taxonomy): domain Eukaryota; kingdom Metazoa; phylum Chordata; class Aves; order Psittaciformes; family Psittacidae; genus Strigops; species Strigops habroptila. The sequence continues at coordinate 14,036,598 of NC_044278.2, forward strand.
CTGAACGCAAATGAATGCTAAGGATGCTTAATAAATATTTAAAATGAAAATGTTATTGAGTTACATGAATACAAAAGACCTATTATTCTAATAATTAACTGAGGTTTTTAAAAGCGATTTTGTTCATTGTTGACAGCACTTGGCATGGTTTAAAACTCCCTGTGAGACTGTCACTGCTTTGATTCTGGTCCCTCCACCATTTTGAAAGCAGATATTAGCATAAATTCTCAAAGGGGTTTGATAGGACAAAGCGTTTTGACACAACACAACCAGTATTGTGTGACACAACACAGCTTCAGTTTCCCATTGGAAGAAGGGAAAAGGGCAACTTAAAGCTAAGATGAATAGTTTTGTTACCTGTGGAGGGTAGAGTTAAAAAATAGGGTGTTAAGTAAGATTTAACGTGTGCTTTGTGGTGCCTGGGGTTTTTTACACTTTCCATTTGGCTTTATACAGTTTCAGGTGTGTCTGGGTTATTTCTGGAGTGCTTTGTGGGAGGGAAGAGGGCAAAACGCAATGTCATTATTCTTTGTTTTTAAAAATGTTTAAATACTACTTTTGGGAAAGCAGTGTGCTGTGAAGAATTTCACATTATGTTTGCTCCATTATGCTTTTTGTCTCTTGTTTTTCTATGGGTAAGATGCTGGAAAAATATGCTAATAGACATGTTAGTGATTTGATATGGGACATACCTAGAAGAAAATTCACTTCCTCACAGTCAGAATCTTTTCTTTTTAATACTTGAAGATCGCTGACATGGAACAAGAATGGATTATTTTTTTGCTATTATTATTTTATTTTGCGACAAATGTATCTACATCTTTTATGAGCAGGCAACTAGAATAAGGATTTAGAATTTCATTTCAGTCTGATAACGAAAGGCATCTGGAAAGGCGTCTTGGGGTGTCTTTGACAAAAACTTACAGCTTCAGAAGCTCTCTACCATGCTAGTGTGCAGCATCTCACCCCCTGGATAGCCTTGCACGCTTGGAGGACTCAAGGCCTGTACTGAATCATGCTCAGCACTCATCCCAGCGCTGCTTCCTGGAAAGCCCTTTCTCTTTGCTTCAGGAAGTTTGCTCATCCTCATTTTCAGTATGGGAAAAATTTAGTGTTGCCTTGATAGCAGAAGGCCCTTGATGCCGGTGTAGTGTAGGCTTTTTTTCCTTTTTCTGTGTGATGATTAAGCAGTGATTTTGGAAACCCTGATTTCCAACTGCACATTACTGGTGTGGACAGGAACACAGCTGCGTGCTTCCAGCAATCCACTTATGCCTGCTCATCCAGATCCTTTCTCCTGTATGTACGCACCCTATTCTGTTGAAAGCCTATGGATTTAGGTCAGGTCAGAAAAGTTCAAAAGGAAGTTCCCCGTGTATGAAATCCAAAAAGCAGATCTGGGTGCCTTCTGCTTGAGTAGGTCTTTAATAATGTACGCAGAATCAAAGCTGATGAAAGAGACCACTGAAAAGGAAAAACTGGTTATTAGGCACTGGTCTTGGAATTGTTTTTGCCTTTCTATTAGATCAGAAATATCAGATGTAGCAGTCAGTTAACTCTGTAGAGGTGCAGTGTATGTTATTACCTGGACCCAGATGAGATTCTGCTGTGATACAGATCTCTATTCTGTAAGCTTAATGTGAATAAGAGCTTTCAATTTAGAAGTAGACTGAAGAGAAATAGCACATACTTAGGAGTATAAAATATTGCTGGATTCTGGGCCACAATACAGTAAGAAGTCCAGAGTGCCCTTTCACTCAAGTGTGATTAAGTGAACTAGTGAATAGCATGCTAGATTAATTCTTGGAATTCTTCAGATCTGTATGAATATATCCTTGGTCTGTTGAGTAAGAAGTTTTACTTCTCATTGTCCTGTTTTGTGGGTTTTCTATGTCTATCAAAATGGTAAAAATATCTTGATAGGTATATTAAAAATATATTGATACCTATTCATGAAGAGACTTATGAAAACAGAAGTATTTTCTTTCTTACTTACAATAATTCTTTATTGTTATGTTGATATACAAAGCCGAAGAGAATAACATACAGAGTCATGTGATTGGTGAAGAAGACAAATGCTGTCAGAGGTACATTTGCTGCATAATCTCATTTGGGTAACTTCATGAGTGATTCCAAAGGAAATAATTTTACCACTTTAATAAAGTACTTTGCCTTTCTTTCAGATCTGCCTTTTTTCTTTTCCTATAAAAGGAATTCATAGATATTGTCAGTGGCAATTCTGTCCCTTCTCCTGCTCTGACTTATGGGAAACTTGTTGTTCAGTTACAGTGCTATTGAGAAAATCAAGGATGCCTTATAGTATGTGGTAATAAAGGAAATAATTGTCAGAGCACACATCTGTGTTGTTTTTATAGAATCATCGTATGGTTTGGGTTGGAAGGGACCTTAAAGCTTATCTAGTTCCAACTCCCCTGCTGTGGGCAGGGACACCTTCCACTAGACCAGGTTGCTTCAAGCCCTATCCAAACTGGCCTTGAACACTGCCAGGGATGGGGCAGCCTCAGCTTTGCTGGGCAACCTGTGCCTGCACCTCACCACCCTCATTGTGAACAGCTTCTTCCTACTAATTGAAATCTACCCTCTTTCAGCTTAAAGCCCTTCCACCTTGTCCTGTCACTACATGCACTTGTAAAAAGTGTCTCTCCAGAATTCCTTTAGGCCTCCTGTAGGTAATGGTTTTGAGGTGTTTTATGGCCATACAAAACATCTAAGCTTTCAAGGAAAGGCATAACAATACATTTTTAATTTACTAAACATTCTAGACTCAGATTCTGCTTTTTCATATGCCAGGGTACTTTGTAAGTAAGGCTTTAATAGAAAGTCAGTTTGGACAAACGCAAACCTGATGTAAGTGAAACGATTTATTTTCAGTTCTTGTGTTGGTAGATGTGTAATACCATTAAAATACTGCATTTGCTGCTTTACATATGTTTGGTAAGAAAGTTAAGGAAGTAGGCTCCCCTGAGAAAATCACATTTATATAGTTGTTTATTGGAAGATCTACTGCACTTTTATTCTTCTCACAGTTCATAATCATAATACTGTTTCCAGCAATTTCCATGAAGTTCTTCAGGAACTTCAGGAAGTACTTTCCTTAGAGGTAATTTTTGTAACTTTAAAATACCCATTATTTTAAATCCAGAGGGCTCTTTGAGTAGACGTGTTCTGTCGGAAGATTCTGTAAAATGTTCTTTTTAGCAAGTAGATAACAGAACAATGTACAGAGTAGCTGCTTTTAAAAAAAACAACTCCATTATATTTCTTTGTCTTTTGTTTGCCTTTTCATTAGAAGAATCAGTAGCACTTAGTTTTAAGTAATGCCTTCAATTAGTATTTAACTGACTATAAGTATCTAATTATATTGCAATTAATTTCTTATCTGAATCACTTAATTGGAAGTGTTACTGAAAAAACTTGGGTTTGGGCAAATTTAGGATAGTAATCAGAGTAGAAGTCTGACAGCAATTAAAATCGAGATAGTTAGGTATACCACCTTGTAGGTATTGACTTCTAGAGCTGCACAGCATCATGTGCTTTCAACAGGGACCCTGGATTTGGTAAATAAGCCAGCATTATTTTTTGATGTAAACCCAATATTTAGGTGCTCTCAGTAGTGCTCAGAGTGTTATGAAATACCTGTTACCACAGAAAACCACATTAAAACCCTTGAAGTAATCACCGGATTAGATAGGAAACAAAATGCAGTTGTCTGATGGTGTTTTGTTGTGAGTCTGTGTTAACTTGGAAGACCTTAATTTGCTTTGTTGTGTCTTGGTCCCTCCTTCAAGCAGAGGCCTCCTCGAGTTGAAGTGAATGCAGAATGAAGTCCACAGGGCTCCAGTTACAAGTCCTAAGCAGAGAACTCATTCAGAAGTAGCTTGTGAGACATTCCCTTGTTCCTATAGGCTTTGAATGAGCTGCCTTCAGCACCTTCCTTCTGGAAGGGGTGTTTTCCTAATGTACTTGCTGCTTTCTGTAACACAGGTGGTTATAACCCAGTAGCTGGCAGCATTCACAGAGTGCAGTAGGTGATGTGACTTGAATCATTACTGTTTGATTTTGGATATCACACCCTCTTTGCCTGTATAGGTTGATAGAAATCGGTTGAAGGTGAGTTACACTATGGAAAAGAAAGTGCTGATGCTTTCAATGAAGTTCAGGTCTTGCTGGGTTTTGTTGCACGGTCACAAGCTTACCTTGGAAGAAGAAAATCTGTCTTCACAAAACAGGTTTCTCTTTAGTATGGCGAGTTTCATTGTGACTGTGGGATAAAGGTTAGACCAAGTTCTGATCCCAGCTTTTTCGAAGGTTCGGGGTGCAGCCTGCCAGCCATCATTACGAGAGAGACTCTGAATTTCTTTTATCATTATGAGAAACAGAGACATGCTCTGAATTTAGTTTGGTATTTTAAGGTGCAGTTAGTGTAAAGAACAAGAAGATGGTAACATCAACTACTTGTGATTCAGAAACAGTGCTAGCAGTTACACAAATGTCCAATTGATTTTTCACTGCTATAGCTGAATACAGCATTTAATCAGTACTATATACTGCTTTGTCAGATACTTCAATAGGAATAGTATACACCAGTGCAGACACCTTTCTTAAACACCACTGATATTTACAATATAATTGAATAATATTTAGTGTTTCAGTTTGAGGCTGTGCTAGATACTGGGTGATTTTACAGCTCTTTGGAAATTGTTATAAACTACTTAAGTATTTTAAAAATTAATTTCAACTGAATGACTTAAGCAGTGGTGGGGCCAGCAAACAGTTGATCTGAATCAAGTTGTAGTAGATGACTAAACACAAAGAAAAAAGAATTCCCCTAAGCTCAAATTAGTTCTTTGGAGTTGAAATATTTGTAGTGGGGAGATGGTTGAATGGCTACCTGTGGGAGGACAGCTGAGAGCTGGGGATGGTAATGCATGTCTCTGTGTGCTCCCTTTTCCCAGCCTGGATGCAGGCTGACCATGATGAGAGCTAGCTGCCTTAACTTTAAATTCTTGTTTTTAGTACACAGCTGCCCATATCAGCTGATGAGCAGATGGTCTGTTGCTGCATGGATGGGAGCCCGAATCTCTGCCCTGAGCCCTGCAGGGAGCACAGCACCTTCTCTTTGGCACTGCAGTTCTGAGATCAGCCTGTCCAGGGTGCAGAACGGAAAAGCATAATTTGTTTAGCAAACAAAGGTCCAGAATGAGACCTTTTGCTTTTACAGAGACAAAGCAATTTAGTATATACAGAAATACTTGAAAGGCTTTGTAACTTCTGGTCAGTGAAGTGTTTTGAGTTAGAAGAAAAATGCTGCATTTAGAACAGTTCTCAGAAACCTATCCTCAAGAGGCTGTTTCATACTTCTAGCTGTTGTCAGGCAGAGCGTAAGAATGTTGGAACACTACAATTCAAAACTTCTATCCACTTCAATTATTTGATGATAATAAATGGAGGGCAGTTTGTTTATTTTGAAAGAACAGATTTATGGTTTTCCCCCTTTTCACATACTTTTTATTTCCATATTGAATTTTACTTTATTAAACAAAACTATAAAGCAGTTCTGTCATTAAGAAGTTGGTCAACACATCTGAAAGTTCTCATTTATATTATACAGATAACGATGAGGCAAACTGAATATGAAAGCAAAAGAGAAATCCTCAAGAAAGAAAGGTGGTTTAGTTGCATCTAGAGAGAAAGCAAATATCTAATTGAAGTTGCTTTCATTAATTGTGGGAGGAAAGGTGCGTGCAGTGTTAACCTGAAATTAATTTCAAGCAAAACATAAAAATTTGACACTTGAAATTTATCTCTATGCAGCACATAATTAACCTGTAGAATTCATCGCAACAAGTTACCATGCAGGCCAAAAGCTTAGGAAGGCTAAGATGTGATTCAGTATTTATACAGGTAGTTAAAATATCCACTGTAGCATTTGCTGGAATATAGATATAAATTTATAGATACATATGTAATAGTTTAAGGCATACAATGTCATAAGCCAAGCAGGAGATGAGAATTTTATGTATACGGTAATATCAATAGCCATAAGGTATTCTGACCTTTCTCAGATGAGGGGCAAAAAAAAGGAACTTCTGTGAAAGTCAGGACAGTTAAACGTATAGCCCATTACTGAATTTTTGTTTCTATATTGTGGAACTTCTTTCTAACCAAAATAAAGCTGTATGCACAAATGCCCATACTTGTCTGCAGTTCAGGGCATTACGAGAAGTGTAGACTCAGATGAGCAGATCCTTGTGTATATGGCCCAAAAAGCTAATTAACACAAATGTGAATCCTTTGGTGACTGGGGTCCTGAAAACAGTACCTGAGTTTGTCACTGGTTTTTGGCATTGTGCTTTCTGTCAGAAAAAGCATGTTTGGAATTTTATGTTTCAAGATGGAAACTTCATGTGCCACTTCTGGCTTATTTGAGGAAAACATGAAGTAGAGGTTTGGATTCTGTGGGTTTGTAGTAGTGTTTGTTTTGTGCAGGGGTCTTTTTGGTTTGTTGTTGTGTTCTCTTTGGTTTAGAATATGTGGTTCTGCAATCAGTAATAATTACATAAACATCCTTTTATTATATTAAAAAGCTAATACAGAACAGAAGAGGTTTCCTAAGATATGCACATTCTCCCTTGTGATGAGACAGTGCATTACAGCACTAATGAGTGTAGTGATGTGTGGTTGCCCATGTCTTCAAACTGTACTGCTATCATGAATCCAGTCCTAAAGATACTCATGGTATTGATCCTGTTGAGGAAGCCTTCCCCTGCAGGGTGATCCATCACTGGCTTACAGCTAGCAGTGTAGTTTTATACCTGTGCAAATGAGAACTGGACCTGCCCTTAAGCGGCTGTGCTGTGGAATAGTCTCTCAAGAGGAGAGGTGTTCGCCTGCTTGGCTGGTACTTGAGAAATAAACTGGTCAAAGAGGAGTAGAGGAGAGTTGTCTGTTGCCCAGAGGGATGGAATATCTTCCAGTTATCTTCATGATTTTAGAGATACAAAAGTGCTACTACAAATGCCTTTCTTTATATGGCTTCTTTGAAAGTTTTAGGAAGTAATATTTTCTGTCTGTGCGAAGTGTTCATACATGCTAGATTGTCAACATTCCAGGATTGGCATCAGTTGAAATGAATGTGTCAGACCATGCTAATGTGTAGTTTAATTTCATTGCAAAATGCTGTTTAGGGGCCAGCAGAACACACTAATGTATTTATCCATTCCTACATGGATATTATCAGGTTAATATAATTAATTGCTTTGAACTTAGAGTTGTCATTGCCCTGTTGTAATTTGATGGGAGAGTGTTGGTTATTGAAGTATTAATTTGATGTAACTTAATTTGGACTGAAGACATTTTATGAGTTACTGTTCCCATAATAAATCATCTACGTGATAATTCTGTACCTTGTGGAAAATGAGCACAAGTTGCTCATCTTATTTGGATGGCTACATTTATGTTTCTTTCCTGAAAAGTAAAATGGTAGCTATACCAAAATAAGGTCAAGTCAGGAGTAGCAGTTGTTACAGATTACTTTGACTTCAGAGAAGTACGTAGACCATGAAAGCGAAGTTAGGATAAAACATGCCTAGGTACCCTTCTGCTTCAGGCTTATTTCTACTCTCTGGGGCTTGAGCAAAATCTTTGGCAGAAGTGAATGGAGTTCCTGTAAGTGTATGGAATCCCAAAGGAAATTCAGAGCACTATTACCTAATGGTGCTTTGCTCTCATACAGGTGGATCCATTCACTAAATTGATGACTCAGGTACATTCTGTTGCAGTATCAGTAATTTATTTTACAGCAGTTTTTTTTGTTATGTGAATGATGTTGGGATAATGACACATCACCTGAAGGTTTCTGTAAGGAGATGCCTTAGTTTTACTGAAATTAGTTACTGTGTTAAAAATACGGCATTGGTCTGAAAGGATGCCTGTATAGCAGAGAGTTTTATATGAACCCTTACTGGGCACAGCAGACCATGTGTAGTGAATGAAATGAGAGTCTGGAAGAGATTTGCAGGAATGCTTTGATTAAATAAAAGTTAATCACTTGAAGACTGGTGATTAAAATGATAATTACCTGTATTTTTTTTGCTACCTGACATTCAAGTGGCAAACTGAATGCATTCTCCAAGCATAAAGTATGTAATCCTATAATTAAAGAAGCATGCCTGAAGGAGTAAGGTGGGTACTGTATGTGTAACCTTACATTTGTTCCAGTACACGCTTGTAAATTTCTCAGGTTTTTTGCTGCTGTCACTAATCTGATGGCTTTATAACCATCAAGCGTGTATAAGCTTGTAGAACTGAGTCTTTGAAGTGCATTTAGATATATATGATAGAACATTTTTTATTCTTTATATATGTATATCTCATATGTCATATTTCTTACCTTCAATTTTCAAAAAAATACTTAAATTGTAATAATTGTGTTTTCAATTACTTGTAATATCAAGACATTTTTTCCTCCTATTTTATTCTTTGTGGAATGAAGGGTGAGAATGGGAAACAACATTTCGCCCCACTGTGTGCTTCTGAAACTGTTGATCTTCGTGTTCACAGTCAGGTTAATCTGTGATGACCCAATAAGATTGTGTCTGAGCTGGGCATGCAGTTTGCACTCGCCTTTATGAGAATGAGGGGGGCTGATTGAAGATTTTGGGACAGGAATGCGAGAAGGGCAGGACTTGCTTTCCTAGTAAACTGTGAATTAAACCTGAGTCTCCATATGTTTCTTGCTGCCCAGTAGTGCTCACCGTCCAATAACACTTGCTGCACAATAACTGTTTCCTAAGAGTTACTCTGTTAGTTGAAATGGCAGACCTGAATATTTGAAACCCACAGGCTGGCTGAAACCAGAGTAAGTTTGGCTTTGTATGCAGACAGCTTTATATGTGTTAAAAGGCATTGGAAAAAGGATGTTACAGGTTTAGAGATTAAGTTAGGAAATTTCAGAAGAAAGAATCAGGTGAAGATGTTACAATTTCCAAATTATTACATCCCTGTCTATGTATGAGACAGAGTTTTCTCTCAGGCTGGAGCAGAACTCAGTCTTGGAAAAGCAGTTGCTTACAGTATTTCTGTTGCTGCTCGTATTTCGAAAATACTGAGTGGTGTGTCAAAATGCAGATTTGAATTATAAAAATGAGATTATATCTGACTTTAGAAAACTGAAATGCAATTTTGAAGAATTGAACTCTGTATTGCTTTTGCCACTAAACTATATATTAAAGCAAGATGTCTCCATCTGCTCACAGAATATGCTGTACATCATTAGACACTCGTGGCTTAAGTTTGCATAGCACCTAAATGTTAAGGGCAACAATTGAAATGATCATTGGGAGCTGAGTGTTTAGCCTGTGGAGTTCTAAGATCCAGTGGCTTGAGTTTATTTTACACCTAGTGTTGGTGTCTGATGTTAGTAGTTTTATTCTTTGTGTCTTTCCACCTCACTTCTATGCATGAAGAAAACAGAACTCAAGCTAGAGTGTCTTTGTGAAGATGAACTAGTATTTAAATGCACTATGGCTGAAACAGTGCAGGAGTCTTTGAAGGAACAATTTTGCATGAGTGTTGAATTTTAAGTGTTCTATTGCTACCACTTACCTATTTCACAGGAAATGTGAGAAGTAAATTAATGTATAAATGTTTGTCAAGGGAAGTTGTGCATGGATTGTATCACTGTGCATGGGTGTGTTTGTGTGAGTGCATCTGAAAGATGCAGATTTAAAATGCAAATAAATTCAGTTTTAGCACTCCCTCTTACAGGGTTCTGTAATATGACTAATTTGAAATAGCTTTTATATAAATAAAACATAATTTCAACCCCATATCACAGATTTGTTTGTTAGAATTATTCTTCTTTGATGGCATTGGAGCATCACAAACTATGTGACTACTTCTGCTGTAGCCATCTAGTCATGTGTTTTGTAGGAACTTTTTCCTTCATTTCACGGTTTTTAGAAATATGACTATTAAATTGAGCATTAAAAAACCTTCTGTCCTTATAGCATAGACATTTATCAAATTGCTCAGTTCCATCTTTTTCTCTTCTACCAGATGTGCCTTCAAATCTTCCTGAAGCAAAAGAAATTTTTTTAAAGTTACTCTTTTTTGATGTATAGCACCTGTATATACCTGTCTAACAGGATATACTATATAAGTAAAGCTTTTTCTTGGTCCATTGACAGTAGGCAGCTGACGTACAGAAGCCTAGTTTCCACGAATGTGTACTGTTCCCAGTGAAGTAGCTCTGGCACCTTCCCCTCTCTCCGGAATGTCTTGCTTCCTCTTCTGTATCATCTACTCTTCCTAACTGCTGGCTGGGCAGCAAGTGCATTGCAATAGCCATAGTCTGTGGCATGCAGTGGGTGAGTAGCTTGGCTCGTTGGTGCATGTGCCAGTTGGCCACCTGCCTGGTGTGTGGACAGAGCACAAGCTGGTGGTTGGCACCTACCTTGTATTTAGGATGGGTAATTTCAGGGGGGCACTCCTTCCTACCCAATTTTCATCAAACTCATGAATCTTAAGTATCTCTGAGATTTACTTAACCAACAGATTAAAGGCATCAAGACAATATGTAACTCAGTTCCCGGTGCTTCATTTCCTTAAAGAGGGACATGCACACGTATGTGTGAAGCTGCTTTTCCTTTGTGAAATTTTTGAACTTGTAAGATTTTGGAACTTCTTCTTTCCAGTATTTTGGAACTGCTGTTAGCCCACACACAAACAGATTTTGATTAAAGCTGAGGTAAAGCACATTTTAGAAACTGCACTTATGTGCTATGGAATTTTGAGTTTGCAGTGGAGGGTGGCTAGAGAATTGAATATGAGAAAGCTTCCATTATTTCAGGAAGCTTCTCAGTAGGTAAGTTTTGTTTTTTTTTTTTTTTAATTGTAGTGGCTTATTCTGTGGTTGTATATTAAAATACATCACATTTAGTCAATGTACTGTGAATTCAAAATGTGTCTATTCTGAGATCTCAGAGTGCTTCTTCATAAGCAAAGTTCTGAAGGCAGAGAGTTCCTCTAGACTGCGGAACCTTTACTGTCTGACGAGTAAGCATGCACAAGTAACTAAATGCTGTTAGGGAAACAAGAATGTCATAGCTTTAAATGCTGTGTTGGTTATGTCGAATTGTTTGTGTAATTGGATTCTATGACAGTGCAGTTCTGCCCTCACCTTAAACACTGTTCCTCTCAGAACAGCTCTGCAAATGAATGAGGTATGATAGATTGTTGGTAGACATTTTCTCAGTGAATAGCATTAATTGAAGACACACTTGTTATTTTCTAACTGCGCCTCAGGAGCGCTGTCCTGTAGATGCTCTCTCTTAGTCTTGAACTAAGTTCTGACTCTCGTCAGAATATGTACAGGCTGATGTTCCAAACAGTCAGTGACCCAGAGCAAACAACGCAACAGGAAGATTGCAGAAGAACAGACCAGCTGCTGCTGGTGAGGAAATCAGTGTGGCTGCCGTTAATAATTTCCATTTTTGCATCACTGGTGTGCTTAATCATAAAACATATAACCGATTTGTCTAGATGATGGAGCGGGCTCTATGTGGCATCCTTTGAGCAAGATGAGATGTCTGAGAACGGTTAGATCTGGAGACATTCCAAACCCACCTGGGTGTGTTCCTGTGTAACCTGCTCTAGGTGGCCCTGCCTGGGCAGGGGGTTGGACTAGATGAACTCCAGAGGTCCCTTCCAACCGTAACGGTTCTGTGATTCTGTAATTAGTGCCAGTTCTGAAAACCTGGTGTTCTTCCCTCACCCCCTGCCTTGTGTTTGAACAGTATTATTTGCACATGGAAATAGAGATTCTAGTGGCCCTGTCTATCATAAAGAATCTACATTTTCAAGTAAGCCTTGAACAGTTTCAGGAATGCTTTCACCAAGTGCTTACAGTGTAAGTTATTGATTCAGAGGACAGTAGGGCATCACTGATGGGCATTTCTGGAAAACTTGCTCCTCTGACCTGGAAGTAAAATCCTCCATTTGATGCTGTATTGAAGGATGATGATTAGTTATATGCGGTGTCCCCGCTGATCTTAAATGACCAACTGCCTGAGGAGATTTCCTGATGTGCCTCTCAGAAAAGAAGGGTGTGTTACTCTATATTTCTGGTAAGTGGATGTATGACAGATGTGGACATTCTCAGCTTTCTTACCATTAAGTATAGTCTTGAGTCTGGCTACAATAAGAAGTCCTTGCCTTGTTAGTGGGCTTATCTACTTAATTGGCAAGTTCCCAGATAAGCTAAGAACTCGGGTTTATTTGGGAATAGTTCTTCACACTGAATTTCAAGAGCTCTGCTCCGGTGTGCGTACAGTGTGCCGAGTGCTTTTAATGTTTGGCCAGTTGCTCCAGTGTGAAAATAGGAGCTGAACGCTTGAAAATTTTGGTGTGTTTCATCCAGTTACAGTAAGAGGCATCCACAAAGCAATACATTTCACTGAACTTACTTGATGAGTTCCTCTGCATAGCCAATAAAATAAAATACTGTGAAGAAATTGTATTACGTGTTATGTAGTGGCAGTATTTTCTTCAACTCCATTTTTCATGAGGAGAGCAAGGAGAGAATGGTTTGATGGGTGGCTGTGTTTGATTTTTGGTATTGTTGCATTTAGAACATGAGCTTTTAAAGTCATCTGTGTAAGAAAGATAGGCAACCCAAGGTTTATATATATATATATATACAGTATTGTATTCTTTTTCTGCAAAGCAAACAACCAAACATAATGAAAATTTTACATCAAGAGGAGCTGTAAAAGATAACCAAAATATTTTACAATATTGATAATTGCAGAGCAGTTTTTAACATAGTACTCATCTGCCTGCCATGCTTTTCCAACCTGTTGTTTGTCTTGACAAAATGGAGTTGGCAATGGCAAAATGTTTGAGTTAACTGGCCATTTCTTTCATCATACTAAAGTTTTCCAGCTGCGGTGGTGACTTCATGAGTGGTGTAGAATGTAAATGATAATGCTCAAGTCCTTCCATGCAGGGATTCTGATGAAAAACCACTGTTCAAATGTTGTAAAGAAATTGATGCCATATGTTGTGGATATCAAATATCCTTGCCAGCTGTAGATTAGTGAACACCCTGTGTTCTATTACATTAATTGCAAATATTTCTTCTTAAAGATAGCATTTCTTAATATATTTATAGTCCATTTGTTTTCATAAATATTAATTTTACTTCAGCATTTGTCTGAACAGCCAGACTTCAATGGATTGTAAATCTGCTGTGTTCTTCCCTTTTAAATTGCGCATTTTAACTGTCAACCTTGTGTTAGCATTGTTTAAGAAAGGAAGAAAAGGTTGTCTTGTCTGTATTTTTCCCCACTCTAAAAGTTTTGATGTATTTCTTTAAGATAATTTGAGCTTTTTTAGTGCCATGGGCATATGTAAATATATATATTTTAATGCTGAGTTAAGGAATGTTTGCTTTTATGAATTTTATTCCACCTCCACTAAGCAATACTGTCTGCCCTGTTCCAGTGTATTCTAATAGATTCTTTTAGGAACCCATAAATCTGAGACAACTAATTTACTGCCTGGATTTGCTGTATGTCCTCTTATCACTGCTGTGGCTGCTGCATGGTGACATTTCCCTTTCATTCAATAGAAAACAACAGTTTTGTTGTTGTTACTATTATTTCATCATAAATATTACTCAATCTTTTACGGTCTTGTCTGCGTGAATATTTAGCCTCTGTTCTTGTTTCATTTACCCATTTCCTAGCAGTTCTTTTTTGTTGTTTTGCTTTTTGGGCTTTTTCCCCCTGAAGTAAAATCTTATTATTGGCTTTGTAACTATTAAATTGAACAGATTGACACGTAGGGCCAGTAACTGTAGGATGAAAGTAACCTCTCCAGAGCATGCAAGAGATTAATATCTGTGGGGGTATTGCTGCTCATAGCACAGTACTGTCTTTCTCAAATTGGAAAAATTACCTCCATGTGTAAGATGTTTCCAGAGTTCCTGTCTGGATGCAGAGTTAGTGCCCTGGCTTCAAGCAGATTGACTTAAATCAGCTTTACCACCAAAAATGAGACTGATTGTTATGTCGGAACTCTGTTACTAAAGTTAGCTTTTGAATGCTAAAACTTGTGTAAGTAGCTGGTAACCAGATTCTGCTGTAGCTTGGTGGAAGCCTGTGGTAGATAAGGATTTAAAGAACTGTATAAAGAACTACAGTATAGGAGAGATTACTCGTTCTTGGAGCCCACCCAAGCAGTTTACAGATGCTTCTGTTTTTAGAAATTGAAGTTGGAAATTCTTAATGGTGTATTTCTCTCCTTTAAAGTGCTCTTTGGTACATGAGCTGTCCTGCTGAGAACAATCAAAGCAAAAAACCAGTTTTCTTAGGTTCTGTTTGTAATCATATTCTGATGTTGATTTGTTCCAGCAAGCACCTGTTAACATTACACAGGTTGCAAAGGACTCATGATACCACATCTCTGCAGTGCACTCCAAAATGTTTAAGAATAATGATTTAATGTTGCAGATACACAATTAATAGCTTTGAGAAAGTCACTGGAAAGTAATTTTCCAGGGAAGCACAAAGTTTAAAAGAAAAATCATAGGGACTTGTTTGGACTTGGAGCTTGATATGCAAATCTGGGCTTTCAAGTGAGGCTGCTATAAATTTGCAGAAGAGTATCTTGGCTTTATGGAATGACCTGTGTTTCCTGTGTCTAAAATAGAGCTTCAGGGTTTTCTGATATGTAGCTAGATGTGTCATACAGTGTCCATGAAGTAGGTGGCAAGGCTCACATTATACGCTTAAGTTCCTTTTAAAGCTTATATTTAGCTAGATACTGTGAAACTTACGGTTTGTAAACTAAACTCTATTTGTTTTACCTTTCTTGATCTCAGTCTGTCCTCTGCATGTGATGCCTTTGTAAGTGATCATTCATCTGAACACCACCTAATACCTTGAACATAGTCTTGAACAATTTTAGATTAAATCCATAAACTTTTTAGTTAGCTCATTGCAGATGCACTGGGCCATATGTATTTTCCTCAGTTATTCTTGTTTACTAATTTCAGCAAATGTTACCGTGTTTTCAGTCTTCAGAATAAGTGGGCTTTTCTTTACATACTTTACAGTTTCATGTTTGTTAATCAGCTCACAGTCACTGCAGGGGTTGCTGGACGTAAAGGATAGGGTTTTGCTGGATGTACTCAGCGTTTGTTTTACTGTTCTCTCATTGCAATCAATTGGCACGTCTGCAAAGAAGAATGAAAGTGAACTTGTAGACATACTTTTTGGATGAATATATTCAGTACTGAAATACTAGTAACTTAATACAGGTATGTCAAAGGTAGCACTCTGTAAAAATGCCTGTCCAGGTGTCAGCTGTGTTACCACAGGTACAGTGCTCAGGGAATGCTTGTAGTTTTAAACTTCAAATTGTCGTATTGCTGTAAGAGTGTTGTTCTGTGTGTGTTAGAATGAAAACAGTTGATTAATATAGCTGAAAGTATGTGTGACAGAAACAGAAAATGTGATGTGCATGTGATAAAGCCTGCTTTTGCTGCATTAAGCTCATACCTTGTTTTCTCAGAAATTACTTTCTTGCATATTCATGTTCTTCATGTACCATAGAATAGCTTAAATAGCCGTGTTCTTCTGTAAGAAGATACAGTATGTTATTAAATTTATCTGCACTGTATCTTCATTAAGATTCTCTGCTGATCTAATTGGAATGCAAAGTTATAGATGCAAAAAACTTGAGCTGGGGAAGTGCCTCCATCTGCTTTTCTTACCTAGAAGAATTAGTATGTTGTTACTCAAAGGTGATAAATACCATAATACAAGAATACAATTTTATTAGAAGGGATAAAAAAGGATGGAGGTAATGGATACGTTAAACTGTGTTCAGTTTTCTGTCATGACCATGAGCTGAGCCACCAGTGCTTTTACAGGAATGCGTGTCTGTCTCCTCTCTAAGGGATCTCTAACCTCAGTATGCAGGCTCCCTCTCAGGCTCTGCACATGTTCTGGCCCCAGTCACTTTACTGTAGTCTCTGGCATAGAAGCATAGCTGGCTACCTGAGCTAGTTACACTCCTCATATTTGCAGAGTTTTTCTGTGGAATGTCTTTATTTATGGTAGGAGATCTCAGGCAAATGTGCTCCTTAAAAGGAGGCTTTGTTACACACTTTTTCCCCATTGTTGTAAAACTGAGTGTTGTACATCTACCCAGAGATATGGTAAATATTTTGCATACCCTCCCTAAATATTAGTGGGTTGGTTTTGCTTTGGATTTGAAATTAAGCATAGAAGAGCAGCTCTATCTAGCTTTCAGGTAGATTACTAGGAGATCCTATAAAAGAACTTTAAAAGTGGTGTTGGAGCTTCGTTTGTGATATTTTTAGGCTTGAAAATATGTTATCTGTTAGAGAAGAAAATATTCTGAGTTTTGTTTCTTTTGTTTCCTCCTTTTGTTTTTTTGGGGATTATGGAGAAGGTAATACGATTCAATGAGGGTTATATATGAGATATAATTAGATTATGCCATCAGGAGGTGGAATAGATATGTTTGGCACATCTTTGTTGTCTGAACTAGTAGGATTTGACTGTGGAGCTATATTGGTCTCCCCCATAAATTGCAGAGTTGCAGCAAGGTATCAGGAAGGCTCTTTATCTTCTATTTGGTGGTAGGAAAAGAGCAGATGAATATACAGTAACACACCCTCCTATGCACAGTGGATGTGTACATGCACACATCCAGATGACTAATTCTTTGTCTCATCTTTCCATTCTTATTTTCTACAGCAGGGGGAATGGGAGGAGAAGGCTGGTACCATATCTAAACCAGAAAACTCACAAATTTTCAGTAGTTCTGAAGTAAATCTGCTCTGTTATTTTACAGAAGAATACCAAAATATTTAAGGAACTGCCAGTGTGTCTTCACAGATATCAACCTTTTTTCTTTAAGGTTTACAAAAGGAAAAATATTCCATGCTGTTTCTGATGCAATGGAAAAAAGAATAGTATGGGGAAAATCTGTGCAACCACAATGTTCATTTCCTTCTTGGTGTTTTTAGAAAGATGCCTGCTGGAATATAATTAAGCTACCACCATTTCACATTAGGTTAATAAGTAATTGTAATGGAGGATAAGGAGGTGAGGAAGTAATGATTAAAATGTGGTTGGTGCTGTCTTCACCCCATAGGTGAATGGCAATATAAGTTTGAAAGCTGAGATTCCAGGAGGAGACGATTTATTTCCACTGTCGTATTTTCTTATTGCGGGTCACTTTATTATTAGTGTCTCGGACTTGCTACTAATTTGAATTCATGTGTCTAAGAAAAAGGAGCTCAATAAAAGGAAAACAGCTATTTCCATATGCAAATCCCTCCTAGTCAGATGAGGAGGTTTCCCTGGCAGCAGAAATGATGCGTTTACTGTTAGGGATGTCAAAAGCATCAGGCCTAGGCAGTAGGATCTCTTGTATGTGCCAGTTAATAGTAGTTTGCCGTGAAAATCAAATGTTAATGGAATAATATGCTCTTAAGATAAGGTGAGAATGGCATTTGTAGGAGTAGCTCTGTAAAGGAAATGACTTCTGCCACTTCTTTGCTGGAAGAACATTACTGACCTTTGAGCTGGTATTACTGGGTTGAAACACCATCTCTGTTGAATGTTGATGAGTAAATGCATAGAAGTAATTTGGGATTTATTTTTTTTTGCTGAAATGTCACTGAACTAAATATGCATTGTTTTCATTTGAATGAATCTGCATTGTCTGATAAAGGAGAAGTGGGACAATTTAAATGCAAAAGTTCTGGTGTGAGTATTGACATTGTATGTGTGTATACAAAACTGAAAACCTTTGTCTCGGGTTGCAAGTATTTCTTAGTACCCTAAAGAGCTGGAGGATGTATCAGTTGCCTTATGCCATACACCCTTGTTGTTTCCACACTGTCACAGTGAATGCAGTAATCCATCAAAATTATTTAGATTGGGTAATGGCTAGTCTAGGAGTTTTGTAACCATCCTTTATATTGTTATAACCAAGGCCATTTTGTCATCAGCTTTTCAATTCCAGAGCCAGCGCCCATCATTCATCTGCGTAACTAAAACCAAGGGTAAGCACATTTCTGCCAGAGTGAGACTGATAATGGTTTCTGTTAAAGTCTTTTTAATGATTCAATTTGGAGCAGTGATTTCCAGAGGAAGGAAGTTCCATTTGTTAAGGGTCTTTTACTTTAGTTCTTTTTATGAAAAACGTACCAGAGAATAAAAAATAATTTTGCCTTTTCCTCAGGCGTGCAAGATAACTGTATATGGAGTAGGAATGTGTCCTTATTCCCCACTGTCAAAAAGAAAAGCTTTGTTAATGGAATAAAATGATGTAACTGCAGATACTACAGTCTCTTTTCCATTCTAATAAAATTCTGGGTCTCCAGATAGTGCATCAGTTACCTGACATTGCTTACGTAGTTTTAATCATGTTTGCATTTCCATATTACCTCAAATTGGAGAACAGTGGCTTAAATGATGGTTTATATAGAGATTTTACCAGCCTGCTGCTACCTACAGTACTACCTACAGTAATTATATCTGTGCCTGAGCACAGGAGTAAGCATCTGAATTTGTCTGAAGCATTCACGTCAAATTTGCCATTACCAGTGGCAAATGATTTTCCAGGGCTAGCAAACCATCTCTGCAGTTCTGCCTTCACACCGTACTGTTGGCAAGTTTTCCTGATCCTAATTTTAGTTCTGTGCAAGTATATAATATGTTTTAAAAACAGGAAAAGAAAAAACCCAAAATAGAGATGTTAATGAGGAGCTTATATTCATGTGGTGAGAAGTGTTATTTACAAGCCATGTAATTTGCTGTAATTCAGGAAACAGAATGCAGGCAGTTGCCCAAACTTGCCTATGAACAGCATGTGATTGGAGATGCTTGGGCTGCAGTAAGTTTAGTCCCAAGTGTGTGGTTTTGGTTTGTTTGTTTTAGCCATTGCTGTGGACAACTGTGGAGCACCAAGATTTCATCTTGAATGTTGACCTTCATTTAGAGGACCCATGCTCAGACAGTGGAGTCAAGATTTAAGGGATTAGGGTGGGGTTTTGTATATGTGTACTCTGTCAAGTGTAAGATGGTATGTTTTATAACATGGGCAATGCCCATATGATAGCTCCATCATTGAAAGCCCATATTTGAAAATTTAATGATTGTGGTAGAGTTTTGCACAGATTATCTTAAGTGGGTAGAACTTCTAATTAAACACATCTCTGCCAGCTGTAAAAACCTGTGTAACATTCAGTTCCAGAAACTGCAACAGCCTTTGTTTTTTAGCAGTTGAAAGCAGGAGGCAGGGTCAGGGGGATTAGTGAGGAGGCTGCACTTCCCTGTTCCCCAGGGCTGGCGGTTCTGCGTTGGCACAGACCACACTGAAGCTTTAGACTGTGTGAAGGGAGCTTCTGATCAGCACATCTAATTCCTGCGTTTAAAGACGCTGTGTTGGTAACACTGTGGGAGTTAGAGGTTTTTTTTGAGGCATCCCTGCCCATGGCAGTGGGCTGTAACTGGATGATCTTAAGGTCCTTTCCAACCCTAACCAGTCTATGTTTCTGTGACACCGTCTAATTAGTGAATTAAGGCAAGTAATTTAATATTAATTTTAGATCATGTAAAGACATAACAAAGTCTTCCCCTTCCTAGGCGGCTGGACTCTTTAAGAGCTAGCTGTATGCAAGTTGTCATGCTTTGAGGTGGCTGAGAGCAATCTGCCTTCAGATGTATCATGGTGTGTCTTCTCAAATCTACTTTAGTGTTTGCAGGTGTCTCCCAAGTTGATCTAAGAAGTTCATTGCTTTCTTTTTGTGACAGCCATAATTATTTGTAAAATGGTGTGTGAAAAACTCACTGGCTTTTTGAGACATGTTACTCAGCAGACTGGATAATGTAATCCTAGTGGTCTCTTTCAGTCTAAAATGCTATAGCTCACTCTTCAGCTGATCACGTGTGAAGTTAAAATCGTATTTCTTTCCAACAGCCACAGTTTGCCTTGTCCTTTGAGATGCAAAGCCTTTGAGGTCAGGAAGTCAGTTGGCCACACAGTTGAGACAGTCACTGATCCTCATGATTGGTCTCCGCTGGAATACGAATCTGTTGCTTCTAGAGCTGCTTGAAAGTGGGAGGAAGGAGGGTGGTTGTGGTGAAGAAATACTTCTTGCCTGATTTTCCACACTTACGAGGGACCAGGCTGTCATCTTTTGTGCCTGGCAGTTATTCATCACATTGTACTTATGGCATCCACAGAAAAATCTTAATGTTTAACGTCTTGATCTCTCTTTTAAAGAATCCCTAAGATGATTCCTGTGCTGATTAGCATCAGTACTTTGTGATGGGTAATGCAACTTCACTGGTAAATAATCTTGTTTACATTTGAGTTTTAACTTGTGTTTTCATAGTCAAAATGTGGGCAAAGGGTATTTCAGCAGAGATGGAGGGAAGGAAGTTCTCTCTGTGCCACAACACATGAGAGAGTTGTGCCATTGGGAAAAAAATCAGTCAAGGGAAAGACTACCAAAGGAGAGCAGACTTGTTTCTGCGTTGGCCTACTTTTCACATTTTTTGACTTAAAATTTATAAATTATTTAGTTCCCTGCATTGCTTTAAACATTATATAAAGGAAAGCTTTATGTGGAAACTTCTCAAAATGTGCATGTTATGAATGTTTGAAAGATGAGCAGTGTTCTGCAGCCTGTCGTCCTCCAGCAATTTGTTCCAGGTTCAAAATCACAAATGCACTTCCTTTTTCTCTGTTGAACAACTGCTTCTCAGACTGTTCATTGTGTCTTTGCATATCTGCCTTCAGGATTGCAGCTGTCCTCCAAGTAAATTGAATAGGTTCATTGCTTTTCATTTGTGGCAGTGTGGCAGTGCATTCTCATCTCTGATCACCTCTTGTTCTACACTCTGCATATTTCTTGTTGGTTCTCTGTCACAGTCAGCTTTCTGCTGGTCATAGCAGCTTTCTGCAGCTAATTTCCTTTGGGTAGCTGCTTAACTTGGTAGTTACTCTCTGAACCCTGACCACAATTCTTTCTTGCTGAATTTGCCACTGTCAGGATTCTCAGTACTTCCTCATGCCTCATCAGTGCCTGTTCACAACTGGTTAGACTAAGTGATGTAGCACTACCTCTTTTCTACTTTCCTATTCGCGCACCCAGTGACAATAGCTTTGGACAGTAGGTTATTTTATAGCAGAACTTTCGTACAATGCAGATGAACCATGAAACCTCTATCTTTAATAACGGTGTTGAGGTTTTGAGGGTGTTACTGGTAAATCACCCAAAAAACAATAGGGAATCAAATTATCTGTGTCTTTGCTTGAATGTATCACATGAGCTCAGCTGTTTTTTATGGACTTTTTCTCATTTGAAACAGACTTTTCTGTTTGTGCATAAACATGGCACCATCTTTTACTTTCCTTCTTTTATTGCTCTCTGTGGATTAAATGTTTTGTTTTCTGTGGCTTCACAGGTTTTGGGTTTCTTTCTTGTGTTCAGTGCTACACAGCCTTTTGCCTTCCGTTTGCCAGTTCTCTCAGTTGTGTAACAAGAAGGATCTATGTGTGCATGAGTATATATATCTGTACAGTTCATTGAAAATACAAGTAAATTTGATATCAAATGACCATCCATGTGTTCCATAGAACAAATTACTATTCCCCCACATTTCTGTCTTTCTTACTGTACTGTCATAATTAATAAATAAGACATGATAGGGCATGAATTGTGGGGAATTAGTTTATACGTGTTAGCTGTGAATCTGACATCTGAATGCAGTCAGCAGAGCCATACATGCTTTGACAGGATTCTTGTGCAAGCCCAGCAGTCTAAGAT
Organism: Strigops habroptila; assembly: GCF_004027225.2. Lineage (NCBI taxonomy): Eukaryota > Metazoa > Chordata > Aves > Psittaciformes > Psittacidae > Strigops > Strigops habroptila. The sequence continues at coordinate 14,058,502 of NC_044278.2, forward strand.
TATAAAATACATAAATACATGTACATGTTTCTATACTTCCCCTCCTTCCCAAATTGGAAGTAACTAGGTAGTCACTGATTACAGTTCCATGGTCCATTTTTCTCTGTGAGTTCTTTGGGGGGTTTGTGAGTTCTCATCTAGCCAGTACAATTTTCAACTCTGTAATGAAATGAACCATTTACAGTTGCAGCTCAGAATTCTTACTAGATGGTCATGCCTCTAGATTTCTTCTGCCTGTTTTATAACAAGAAATATTCTGGTGGCCTGCATGATTGCTGACAGCTTTGTTGTGAGCTTTCTGACAGTAATAAAGAAGCCCCTTCAGTACAGCAGCTAATTCAAGATTTATGAAGCATGTGGAATGCTTTTTGCTCATGTATATAATCCTAAAGCAGAGTCTGAATACAGGGAAATTGAGGAGGGCATTGCCCCTCATTTCGTCTGGTGGATCATAAACCATCTGCTGTTAGGAGCGCCATGCCACCAGAGAGGCTTTTCCAATCTAGTAAGTCATTTTCAATCATACATATAAACAATGAGAAGGCGTGAAGGATGAAGAATATCTTCCCTAAAATTTGTTCTGTCAGTGTTTTTCTCCTTCCTGTTGCAGGTCTTGTATGTTTTCTCTTCTGCCTCTTCATGCAGCTGCTTCAATCTTAATAAAGTACTTCCTAATATATTTTCTTACTTTGGGCCTTTAAATCATATATTAGTATTCAGGTTGGTTTGTGGATGAATAGGCCTTTCAAAAGCATTCAAAGTTAAGATTGCAAGTGTCAGTTTTAAGATTTTGGCTATTTTGTGAGTTTTGAGAGTTTCACTGTAAAATCTTGATAAAGATTCATGCTTGATCGTTGTTTCTGTATACAGCAAAACTAGTGAAATCTGGTCTCATAAGCTTCGGTTCCCTAAATCTCTGACTCTTCCTCCTTGATTTGCTTGGGCAAATTCTGGTACATGCTGAATATGCACTGGATGAACCACTCTGTAAAAACACTTTGGCCAGATAGCTGCTGTGTCTTGCAGTGGGTAGAGGGTTGAGGTACTATTGCCTGAAGGAAGCATCTGACCTGGAGGCAACTTCAAGTTTAACAGTGGAAGTTTGTCAGAAGTATGAAACTTGAAACATATTGGGAATCACTAATGTGAAAAATAGTTCATTGCTATATTGCCTTTATCACAGTGAGCAGTTGTACTTTTGTTCCATCCTGCTCTTTCCCAGGGGTGTATTTTACTCCTGTCCAGGCCTTTTGAAGGATTTTGGTCTTTTCTTTCACTGGTGGTGTGTTTCCTGCAAAAGTTTGGGGAGAAAGTGTAATCCTGCAGACAGCAGTGGTTATTCCTGCTAAGTTTATTGGACTTGGCATCTGTAATTTTGGAGTTTGGGGGTTGGACTCAATAACCTTAAGTGATTCTGTCCTGTATTACCTTGCCATGTTCTAATAATTCCAAAACAAATGAAGATGCAGACAGGTTTTTCCAGGCTGCATGGGCTAAAATTGCTGTTAAGCTTATCTTCTTTTCTGCGTATTGCATTTTCATTTCCTTCAGTTTTGTTCTGATTTCAGTGTGCCATGGAGCCTTTCTTATTTTATGACTAAAAGGGTACATTACTCGATAAAGTGAACAATTGTACTAAAAAACCTGTCTCTCTCTTACCCAAGCTTCTGGTTCGAATCCCATGGTGTGAAGCCCTCAAACTCTTTCATAACCTGGTTTTAAAGGATGTGTTGTGTGTTCACGGCATGCTGCAGCCTGTGCATCTCAAATGGAGGGACTTCTTTAAGGCTGAGTAATTTAAGGTGTAATATTTGGATAGGTAGCCTTTTCTTAGCATTTTTCTGCAAGTGGGCTCTGGCAGCACCTGAATGTCCTTCTCAGAGTCCTATTTTACATGCCCAGCTTTGTGAATTAGGTACAACCCTACTGTATAAGGTTGTCAGCTCAAAAAGTCCAATATTGAAGCAGTGTTCTGTCTTTTAAATTTCTTTTACAGATCTGGGTCTCTGCATGAACAGTTACATTACTGGGAGTTGTGTATCTCTATAAACTAGGGACATATGTTCCTGGACATGGGTGATGACTCTTATCGTGGGCTGTGTGTGGAAAGAACAAATGAAGTGTCATTAGTCACTAGCATGTAAAATCTAGTATAATTTCATTGTAAGACAAAATCAGAAGGCAAGAACGCTTTTTGGTGCTTGGATTGACACGATAGTAAGGGAGAACAGATACCATGTGTTAATTTGTTAAGGGAACATGTTCCACAGGCAGTTTGGTCATCAGGACAAACTTGTTTTCCCATGTGTTAGTTTTGTGTCATCTCAGTTTCAGCTGTGAGAATATAGTCACAACCAATAGGTGTAACTCAGGTCAACCTGTTTTCTTTGGTATGGATTTTTTGGTGCAGTATCAGGATGAGAAGTTTTGGGTGGTATATAGTGAATTTGAGGTATTTGGTTGCTGCTTCCAAGTGCGGCTCACTACCACTCAGTTACAGGGTTAAGGGGAATTTCTAAAATACTTTAAAAGACATTTGAATTTGGAGTACAAGTAACTTTTAACCATATTACATTTGTGTTGTAGACTGTGGTTTTGAGTTCTAATTTAAAAATACATAAACATCTCAAATTTACTAAAACTTCTTTTGGTTTCTGTTTTGGGAGGATATGCAAAAAAAGGCACTGAGAGAGTTCTTTGTGTGCACAGCTGAGCAAGGAACTGAATATTAAAATATGGAAGCAAAAGGGGTATTGGCTGTTAAATATGAGTGTAATGGAAGGGTTTTGATGTAATTCTGTAAGCTATGTACATGACTATGCAGATAATTCATATTTTAATATTGATGGCAAACATTTTCACACTAAAATATGTATGGAAAAAGGGAAATTGACTATTAAAGATGTATGTAAAGAGAAGAATGTAAATGATATTTGGAAAGGGATATGCCAACCATGATCTACCCTGACAGCTTTTCTTTTTAAATTTGCAAATTGGAAAGAATGAAATCAGATTACAAGAAAAACTGTTACGTTCTTTACTAATGTACAAAATATTATTCAGATCAGTAGAAGTCCTTTGTTGCTAATACATGCCAAATTAAATAATAAATGGAAATGTGTTGAGCAGTCATACTGCAGAGAATAAGAGATTGAAATCTAACTTAAATTGAAAAATAGCCCTCCCTGCTCTTGCAGAAATTGCTATGGAGTGACAATCGTGCAGTGGGCAGTTGCTGAATGTCCTTAAACTTGGTGTTCGTAAGGGTTGTGTTCAGGTTGATGTCAGTGTTATCCAAGAGCTGCATGAACTTTCTGTCTAAAGCTCTGATTCACAAATTTACTTTTAATGTAATCTTAAGTTGACTTTGGTCTAGTAAAGAATCAGTGTGTCATGCTCTGAGCTCTCAGGTCTTATGTTCATACTTACTTGCTTTTCTAAATTAGGATGAGGTGGTGTATGATCAGTGAACTGAAAAGGCAGATGAAATTTGAAAGCTTTTACTTATGCGCTATAGGGAGAAAGTAATGAGGTGTTCTGCCTGAAATCAGATTAATTTAAATGTGTCAAATTGATCTACAGAAATTTCTTATCAAAATACCAGTGAAGTGAATTTTACAAGATCTCTGATCAGTACATGTAACTTTTACCAAAGTTGTTCTTCCACCCAAGGTTAAATACTACTTTTTAGTAATAAAGACTTATTTGGTATTAAATACGGTACTCCTGTCTATACGACACATTAACTTTGTGTTAATCACACAGAAAATGTTTGAGCACATGTTGAATTACCACTGTTCACATGGTAAGATGTGTGTATTTAGTGCCACAATGCAAGCTATGTTTAGAAGTGATTGAGGTACACAGATTCATAGAATGGTTATGGTTGGAAAGGACCTTAAGATCATCTAGTTCCAACCACCCTGCCATGGGCAGGGACACCTCACCCTACACCATGTCGCCCAAGGCTCTGTCCAGCCTTTCCTTGAACACTGCCAGGGATGGAGCATTCACAACTTCCTTGGGCAGCCTGTTCCAGTGCCTCACCACCCTCACAAGGAAGAATTTCTTCCTTATATCTAACCTAAATCTTCCCTGTTGAATCTGCTACCGCTTGTCTTATCACTGCAGTCCCTAATGAAGAGTCCCTCCCCAGCATCCTTGTAGGCCCCCTTCAGACACTGGAAGCTGCTCTGAGGTCTCCACGCAGCTTCTCTTCTCCAGGCTGAACAGCCCCAATTTTATCAGCCTGTCTTCATACAGGAGGCGCTGCAGCCCCCTTATCATCCTTGTGGCCATCCTCTGGACTTGCTCCAGCAGCTCCATGTTGTTCCTAAGTGATACTTAACTGAGGGTTTTAAACGATCCTACACAACTCAGTCACTTACTTGTTTTTCCTGAGTCTTGCAGGAAAAACCTGCTTGGTCCACATGGTTTAAACTGAATTGCAGTCAAAACACTTTATTGAACTTTCAAGAACGTGGAATTAGGCAGCAGTCAGTGAAGTGTTGCATTCAGGTAGTAATATAAGAGGTAAACCCCCAAACTAGACACATAGATGTTAATAAACACAAGCAAATATCTAAACACCCTGTGTTACAAACGTTACCCTGTGTAACAAACGGAGAATAGATTTCTTAAATTCTTCTTTCCAAGAAGAAGACCTCACCATAAGCAGTGTAGCAGCAAATGCCACTTGGTGTATTAATAAGGAATGGTGAGGAAATGCTTTATGCTCTCTATGTTTCTGCAAAGTTCATGCAGAGGGAACCAAACCCCTTTCTTCCACCTTTGGAATCACCCCAGTCAAATGACTGTACGTGGTTTACAAGCTTTTATTGATACAGTCTGAACATACAGATTTATTTACAGGGACACCCCGCAGCGGTGCCCTATGTGTGGCTGCCATGGGCAGGGACATCCCCCTGGGCACAGGCACAGGCACTGCCTCAGGGCCAGCAGCACAAAGACATTTCTCCAGGGCATGCTGGGAGAAGGGGCAGCAGCAGGGCTGTGCTGGGCACGGCGGTGGGGGCCCCGTCACCCCCATGTCATAGTGCCACCACCCACCAGCGCAGCATCACAGTGCCCTGGGGCAGTATAAAGCAGCATCCTCCCCTGTCCCACTGCCAGAGTGCCCGGCGCTGCCACCAGGGCAGAGCTGGCAGCCTGAAGGCATCCGAGAGTACGTTCTTGAGGCACTGGGGGAATTATTTGGAGTGGGCTGAGGGGGGGGGAACACTTGAAGCTGCACGGAACGGCTGGAGGTTCTCTGCTGCAGTTCCAGCTCCTCGAGGGGCTGCACTCAAAGCTCATCGCATGGATGGAAATCCCGCTTCAGTCGTCGTGGAGCTCTCGCCATCCTCATGTCCTGGGGAGAGAGTGGCAGTACCAGAAGAAAGAGGATGCGCAGATGGCCCAGTGCCTCCCCCAGTGCTTTGGAGCTCCCACTGCCAGGCAAAGGAAGGATTCTTGCTCCAGGGTTCATCGGCCAGCGGCATTTTGCTGTTGTTGGAAGCCCCTGAGATGGCTCCAGGTGGAGGCAGAAAAGGCAGTGCCAGTGTCCCCTTGTCCCCTTAGAGGCATAACCAGCGTGCGGACCAGGAGCAGGTCTTGCTCACGTGCTCAGGGAGTAGCCGATCGCCAGCACCGGGGTCAGGAAGGAATTTTCCCCCGGGGCGGATTGGCGCTGGTCCCCGGGGGTTTTTTGCCTTCCTCTGAGCACTGAGCATGGCCACTTGTGAGGGCTCCTGGGTCCACTCTGGCTGCGTTATCGCCTGGTGCTCATGCACCACGAAGGTGGCCCCTCGTGTCCCGCAGCTGGGGGAGGAAGGCTTTTTTGCCCCCAGGGCGGACCGGCAAGTGTCCCCGGGGTTTTTTGCCTCCTCCGCAGCCGAGCACAGCCCCTTCATGGGGCTCCTTTGGGTCATTGTGGCCCAAAGGCAGCTGCTCGTGCTCCACGCAGCTGGCCCTCGTGCCCTGCATCCGGGGGGAGGCAGCCTTCTGGACTCCCAGGGTGGCCCCAGCGTGGCCCTGGGACTCCCTCCCAGGGTGGCCCCAGCGTGGCCCTGGGACTTGCTGCTGTCCTCTGGAGCATTGAGCACCCCCCTTGTCAGGTCTTCCCTGGCCCTTTCTGGCTGGGTTCTTCTTGCACTGCTCTCGCACCACCACGGCACCGCTCCTGCATCAGCTTTCCTTTGTCAGGCTGCAAGGGAGGTTTTTTGAAGCTAAACTGAATGATCTAAAGTAAACTAGACTAAAGTTAACTAAACTAAAACTAAATTAAATTAAACTAAACTAAGCTAACTAAAATAACTTTATTTATAAATAAAATAGTCTTTCCACCTGTAACCTTTCTGACTTGTGTCTTTGAAAGTGCTTTTGGTGCTGAAATTCCCTTGGCATTTCAGGTAAATAATGGTCACATCATTATGCAACTCACTGTGAGTGTAGGGAATGGAACGGAACAGAATAGAATGGAATGGAATGGAACCGAAGAGAATGGAATGGAATAGAACAGAAGAGAATGGAATGAAATAGAACAGGACTGCTATGCTGTGTTATACCTGTAGAATCACAGAATAATTAGGGTTGGAAAGGACCTTAAGATGATCTAATTCCAACCCCCCTGCCATGGGCAGGGACACCATACACTAAACCATGTCACCCAAGGCTCTGTCCAACCTGGCCTTGAACACTGCCAGGGATGGAGCATTCGTAACTTCCTTGGGCAACCCATTCCAGTGCCTCACCACCCTCACAGTAAAGAACTTCTTATATCTAGCCTAAACTTCCCCTGTTTAAGTTTAAACCCATTCCCCCTTGTCCTACCACTACTTTCCCTAATGAAGAGTCCTTCTCGAGCATCCCTATAGGCCCCCTTCACATACCAGAAGGCTGCTCTGAGGTCTCCACGCAGCTTCTCTTCTCCAGGCTAACAGCCCCAACTTTATGAGCCTGTCTTCATACAGGAGGTGCTCCAGCCCCCTTATAACCCTCTTGGCACTCCTCTGACCTTTCTCCAACAAGTCCATGTCCTTCATGTGTTGAGGACACCAGAACTGCACACAGTGCTGCAAGTGGGGTCTCACAAGAGCAGAGTAGAGGGGCAGGATCACCTCCTTTGACCTGCTGGTCACGCTTCTTTTGATGCAGCCCAGGATACGGTTGGCTTTCTGGGCTGTGAGCACACACTCAGACTGGCTCATTTCAGTTTCTCATGAACCAACACCCCAACAACTTCATGAGGTTGGCATTGGCCCACCTCTCAAGCGTGTCAAGGTCCCTCTGGATGGCATCCCTTCCCTCCAGGATATCATAGAATCATAGAATCGTAAGGGTTGGAAAGGACCTTAAGATCATCTAGTTCCAACCCCCCTGCCATGGGCAGGGACACCTTGCCCTAAACCACGTGGCTCAAGGCTCTGTCCAACCTGGCCTTGAACACCGCCAGGGATGGAGCGTCCACAACCTCCCTGGGCAACCCATTCCAGTGCTTCACCACCCTCACTGTAAAGAACTTCTTCTTTATATCTAATCTAAACTTCCCCTGTTTAAGTTTGAACCTGTTACCCCTTGTCCTACCACTACAGTCCCTAATGAATCAACAAAACCACACAGCATAGTGCCATCGGGAAACTTGCTGAGGGCACATCAATCCCACTGTCCCTGTCGCTGACAAAGATATTGAATAGGATCAGTCCCCACCCTGACCCCTGAGGAACACCACTCATCACTGGTCTCCACATGGATATTGAGCTGTTGACTTGAACTCTCTATGTGTAGCCAATTCTTAATCCAGTGGGTGGTCCATCCATCAAATCCATGTCTTTCCAGTTTAGAGTCAAGGATGTTGTGCAGGACAGCGTCAAATGCTTTGCACAAGTCCAGATAGAATTCAGCTGCTCTGCCCCTGTCTATCAGTTCTGTAGCCCCATCATAGAAGGCCACCAGATTTGTCAGGCATGATTCACCCTTAGTGAAGCAAACTTACTTTAATTGATAGAAACTACCAGCTCAGCATGAAGAGCTGGTCATTCTATCACTACTGGCCAGGTAGGAATGTATTTAGGATGTCTGATGGTCTGGTGGCTAGGAATAACCCAGGGAACTTGCACCGTAAGAGTTTAGACGAGTTTCTTAGCTTGGGAGTGTTGCTCTGATTTTTCAAAAGCTGGAGAAAACTGAAGGACAAGACGGAAACTGCAAATATGAAGAACAAGTTTGTCTAGGAAGCCTTAATCCAAAAGGAAAAGACAGTGAAGTAGCCACTTTCTTGTTGCCAGTTGATACAGCATGCAATGTGCTGAGAAGGGTGTTAATACTGCTTGGGAAGTGAAGGGAGATGCATACCAGGCTGGAGGACAATGGTGTATTTAACAGTATGTGTAAAGGGAAGGACATTTTGTGACTACAGCTGGCTTTTCTAGTATGATTTTTTTTTTCATATACATTTATTTTTGAGGCATGGGAAAATGGGAGATGGTTTGGTTTTGCGCCATTCCTGCAAGGTGTCACTGTTTGAGACATGCAAGTGAAGGAAGGCGAGGAGACACTCTCAGTTTATTTAATGAGGACAGATGTAGAAATGCGGAGAAGAAAATTATCGTAATAGTGGTGAAAGATGCGTACAGCTCATTTGTAGCACAAGAGTGGTAACATGAAGAGTAGGCAAGGTCAGAATAAAGACTGCGTATTGTTGTTTATAACTTGAAACTCTTGAGCTAGGGACTGGCTTTCTTTTGCAAAGTATCCGAGTAATGGCATGGGACTCTGAGAGATTTTGCTTTTATAGCAGACTTTTGCAGTTTCCTCATTCTTGAAATGATGTTCCAATAAGTTTCAGATACAAGTGGTGTTGATCTCTTGCTTACTCTGAAAGTTGATTTACAATATGCAATCTAAAACAGAACAAACAAAAAAAAAAATATTGCTGTAATTATAGAGGTATTGTGTTTCTTACATTGCAGTAAAAAGAAATCATCATGGCTTTGTTTGCGTACTTTCAGAATAGGAACAAAATTACTTCAGAATGCTCAATTTTGATAGAAAACAATAAGCCTTATTTATTTGTAAGTAATTCTCTCTATTTTTGATGGTGTCTTTTGTTGTTCTGGTTTTGGCAGTGCATTTGTTTTTCCCTTTTTTTTTTTTTTTTTTCTTTCTCTTTACATTATCTCCAATTCAGAATTTTCAGGCAAGAGTTTCAAATGATACAAATAGGCAAAGTTCTTATAAAAATGGTGCAGTTGTTTCTTTATTTAAATTGGACTGACTATTCTCACTTCTAGTTAACTAATAGCTGTTTTTCTCATTGTAAGCAATAGCATTCTGCTTTTTAAATTAAATAATTGCTTTCAAGAACTTGAGAAGAATGCAGTGGCAGTTGTTGAACCAGTGGAGTTATGCAGAATTTGCAGTTTTCATCTATCACTAATAGAAGTTACATGTGCAGAGCAAAAAGATTATAGCGCTGCAGGCAGGAATTTATGAAGAGCTGTATTCTTTTGTTTTTATGCATGCCTCAGTGTAAGGCAGATGGAGTATTTTAGGAGGAAGTACGTGTTTGCATTCATATCTGGGAGCATGTTACGTGGCAGTGATGTAATATCACCTGAGCTTGGGAATGTGAACCATATAACTTCATCAGATTTGAGAAACAGTCTAAGGAAAAAGAGTTTCAGAAAAAGATTGAAACATAACGAAGATGCAGATAGCTTTCTATTAGTTGGAATTCAGTTTATAAATTTTACCAGTTGCTCTTCGGTTCAATTTTCTTAAACCATGTCTGCATATATGAACACATATGTGTCAACGCAGATGTGGTACCTATCAGTAAAGTTGCCTGGTATTTCTCAGAGGTACCTTTGTTATTGCTTGTAGCTTTACTATACTTTAACCAATGAGCTCAAGTTTTAATGTTGGATATCTAATTCACATTCACTTCTGGCTCTGTCTATATTTTCATTTTCAGCAGTAGTAGAAGCCAAAGTGAAAGAAAAATGCATGTATGCAGCTACACTGAAGAATAGCTTGCCAGTTTTTTAACAAGTTCTGTAACATACTTGAACAGTAGATATGTGTCTAGGTAGGGTAGTGTCATTTTCTGACAGGGATGTAGGGAAAATGTGCTTGTTTTTAACCATTTTGTCTTCTAAAATCAGTGGGTTTTGCTCATAACAGAGATTTTAGCAGATAAAACCTGAGGTTTTAGCTTTATTGGGCATGGTCTCTGGCAGTTTGTACTTACCAAACTGTATATACATCCTTTTAATTCCAGAAAGTATTTAAGGAGGCTTTCTTGAATCCAGTTTAGTATGCAAGTGACCATGCCTTGTAATAGTTGTTTTGATCTCTATTTCTTTTCTAGTGATTTCTAACACTTGCTTTTTGGCCACTGCTGGGCACTGAGCTGACATTTAGTGGGAATAATCATAAAGCATACAAGATTGACCACCTGCATGGTACGGGAGTGCCCATTACTTTGTATGTGAAACTAGGATTATTTTTTTTTTCCTCTTAAAGTGCTTTTATTTCAGTTTTCTTATCTTGGACTTCATCTGCCTTTTACTGCCCAGTTACTCAGTGCTGTCAGGTGCACCTAGAGCTAACACACATGCAGGTTTTCTGGGTGTTTTGTACTTTGAAACTTGAATATCCAAACCAGTAAATTGGATTAAGAAAGATTTAAGGGTTGAAACCTCCTGATTAATTCGTACTCCAAAGACTCTGAAATTTGGACGTAAGAAAAAGACTTAGTTCTAGTTTAATTGTAGCTGAAGTGAAGAAAACAAAGCTGAATTGAAGAAACAACATAGTAATTATTTGGCTTTGGAGATGTGCGGTTAGATTGGTTGTTCTTTTTCTTTCGTCACCTTTCTTAGGTGAGGAATTTCTTAACAAAAGAAATCGGTGGAGTAAGGTAAAATTAAAAATAGCCAAAACAATAAGAGTTTTGCTTAATATGTTGGAGGAACTGATGTTCTTGAAGTGACAGGACTGTTTCATACTGCAAGGACTAGTGAGATCTTGACCATTAAAGCAAGGAGGCAGGACTGGAGTTTTTCCTGTCTCCTTTATGTATTTGTAGCTGCTTTTTCAACTTTGTACCTACAGGATAGTTTTTGAAGGCACAATCAATTTCACAATAGCACTGGCCAGAAAGCAAGGCTTTTGATGTGCTGGTAGCTTCTGGTCCTTCAAGATTTGTTCTAGCTTGAACTGCATTTGTCTTGAAGCCAGAGGCCTGAGAAGCACCAGTCTCAAGCCATCAGCATACCCACCAGAAATCCAGGTTATTTTTTGTTGTTTTTACTGGAATTCTTTTCAATTAGGATTTTTTTTTTTTCCCAGAGATGGAAAATTCCTTGTTACTGCTTTTTAGAGGTGTGTATTCATTGTCAAATCTGTAAGTTTCTTACTGCTTCAGCTTATTTAAGTATTTAATTGAAAATAAATAGGCACAATAATAATGAATTTAATGGCAAAAGAAGTTGTAAATGTAGAGAGATAACACTATTCTTCAAGGCTTTGACAATGCCCACTGAATGTAGAACCCCACAGTGATTTCTCAATCTCTGTTACAGCTCAGCTTTCAGCAACATCCATAATGCATGGCATTAAGTATTAATTTGGGCTTTTATGCTCCAAGGACATTGCATGCTAGTAACCAATATGTTATCCATGTATTTTTGTTCTTCCTGCTCCACGTCATACTTACTGGTAGATCTTGCATGTTTGTGTTGCTGAAGAGACATTAGATAAAACAGTGCCCTGACAGCTTTAATATCTTTCTGAAAATGAGCTGTTGGTGAATAGGTAAAGTTCTGATGTGTAACTGTTCGAATTTAAGCGGTCAGGCATACAGTAAGAGTCCGAATGCTGTATCCTACGGGTCTTGTCATGCCTTTGCTCCTGAAGATCAGGGCAGTGCCCTGTTCTGTGTCTCTCAGTTAGTCATTACAAGGCAAAGATGTTATTCTGATCACTCTTAAACCTCGTGTATGTTGTTGTTGTTTCATTGCCCATCTAGCTAAAATATTCTACACTTTTAAGATCCTTTTCCTAAGGTCTTTTTTTAGTCTTCTGAGATACCCAAAATAGTTTTTCTTCATACGGTGTAATGCTGTGAACTCCTGAACAACTCCTGTGAGGCACTGTGTATGCTCTCCTTGCATTAATTTCATTGGGCTTTAAGTTGGGTCATGGTGAAAGAAACTGGAAGCTTACCTCCCCCCTGATGAAGTCTGCCTGACCTTTTAGCTAACAGGAAAGGAGCTGTCTGAGGTAGCTCACTTGTGCTAACTCAGTGAAGCAACATGCAGAAAACAAAACCATCCAAATCATTATTTTGTAAGTTCACATAGCAGATGATTTCCTGCATCTGCTAAGTTACTCTGTGGAGTGAACAAGGGGCTGAATCCAGTGAAGAAATTGTCATTCCCCTTTAACAGTCAAACAATCCTGAAAATAGGAATTCTGGAAAGCTGCTGCTTTGAAGTCTTGTTGTAAATCTTTGATAACTTCTTTATAATCTACTGATCAGACATTTCTGGCTGTGTACTTGGTCCAGTGTGGTGGTACCTGTGATGCACCAAGAGTAAAACTCCCATTTTGAAAAAGAGTATTCAAATGATACCTGACCAAAATTGAGAACTGTACCCGGGCAAAACAGAACCACCCTCAAACTATATGTTGATAGTGCTTTCAGCATGTCCAGAAAATGGATTAATAGCAGTGTGGAGCAAAATTTTTCGGCCAAAATGATCTTTTAAAGCAAAGGGCAAAGTTAGGCAATGCAACTATCTAAGAAGTTTGCTTTGAGTGTAATAAACCAGTGTTGTAAAAATAGAAACTCTTTCTTAAACAACACTGCTTTTGCTTACTTTGTTTTCTGTTTTTAAGACACATGATGTTCAAACCAAATAGGACAAAATTGTACAGTTTAAGCCCAAAGATCATAAAAGACTGTTCTAGATTCATCTCAAATGGGCGTGATTTTTTGTATTGGCTTTTTTTTTTTTTTGTGTCATAAATAAGCTGAGACATGATTTTCCTCATTTCTTTTGTTCATTGTCAAATCTGCAGGTTTCTTACTTCTTCACCTTATTTAACAAAGTATTTAGTTGAAAATAAATAGGCACAATAATGGCGAATATAGTGGCAAAAGAAGTTTGCAGCACAGATTGTTATTGTTTAATTTGAAGCACCAGGGATCAGAAGTTCAGTTTGAAAGTTATATAAACATTGAACCAAGAGATGATCTCTTCCCAAGAATTTACCAATTACTGTTGCAGTGGAAGTGTTGAATGATTCATGTTTCAGATTTGAGTTTAGCCTGGTCTATTCAGTGTTACATTTTAAACTCATTTGTCTGTGTGGAAATGCATTTTAGCTGAGGGCAGCTAGTACCTTGAGATCTTTAATTTCCGTGGATAGGAGGCAAGATGATGCTTGCAAATACTATCAGAAAGAAGCCTACTTTTAAGTAAAAAATCTGCTGGACTTGTAAAGCGGTGATTGCAAACAGTTACTTTCTCTCATGGGAAAGAACATGTTGACATTATATTGATGGCATTTCAGTAATTTCTGTCTTGGCAGTGCTTTCTTTTTGTGGGCAAGAGATGCCTGTTGATTTATATACTTGTGCAATTAACTTCGTACTTAATGTATCTTATTTTAGAGGCTGACATTCTGTGAAAGTAGCCTTTAAAATAATACTGTCATTTAAGTGGTCAACAGAAAAGTCATTAATTATAGATCCCATTTTAGACCTCATTTAATTTAGTATTCGGTACTTATTTTTTGCCTCTGGCTGGATGATAATGAGTGAATTCACTCATTCTGCATGGTGTTGTGGCCTCTTAATAGCACAGAAACATTAAATACTAACACATTTTGTGTGTGTGTGTGAAAAGCTAATGAATTTACTCTCTTTTTTGCTGTCTGCAAGCAGCTTGTTGCTTTTCTTTGTTTTTATGTTTAGTAATTAGCAGCTGTTGAAACACTTCACACATGCAGCTTCTTAACTGATATCTATAATCCCTAATTTCTGGATGTTAATGATTCCTTTTTGTTCTAAAATGAAAGCAGTCACATATCCATGCAACCTCGGTGTGTTTGAGATGTTGCAGAATTATAGAAATGGGCAGCCCTTTGCAGCAGACACATAATATGCTTTCTGTTTCTTTATACATATTTTTGTGACATCTGAAATAGCATCACTGGCCTTTAAGTTGATGCTGTTTGAAATGAATGGGACAGCTGACAGCCCTTTATTCAGGCAGCTGGAATACTCAGGGGGATCTTGCTGAATCTCTTCCATTTCCATCCCGTGTTTTCCACATGTAAGGATGACTTTACAATCGAAATAAATTAAAATTTTAGGTTGCCTGTGCTCTCCTCCTTCAGATCTCAATAGAAGTTGTTTATCTACCTTGGGAATTGCTGGAAACATTTGGTCCTCTGTCTCTGAATATTTGTTATTTCTTTTGTATAGTTCAGTACAAGTTTCATTGCACTGCTTGTACTGCTTGTTTGCTGTTTTATTCTTTCTTGTTAGATTTCAAAAAGTTAAGTGTGGAAAGAGTTTCAAAGTGGAGTTGTGATAGGAGAAGATTCAACAAAACTCACAGAAGGTGACATGTAGGCCTCTGGCAAGCTAGTATGCTTGAACTTCCCTGTTTTCTGTTTGTATTAGAGAGGGAATTGTATTTGTTCAGGTTTTGGTGGCAGCTGAATTCAAAATTATTACAGGTTTGTCCCGAAGCCTGAAGGAAAGGCAAGAGTGGGGAATATATAACTTTGTAAACAAGAGAATATCTGGGAGTCCAGCAATTCAGGGCTGTGCTTCAGGTCGCTTCTCAAGTTACTCTCCTGATTACTTCTCCTCCCTCAATCTCTGCTCCTCTTAAGCTTCTTTCCTTCTGATGCCTGAAGAAATTTGGCAGTTACAACACTTTTGTGCTGTTCTGATGAACTCCACTGTTGTGTTACTTTCTCATGCTTTCTGTGCATCAGTCTGCATGTGCCTGTTGTCCCTTTGGTCTTTCGGAAGGTCTCACTGTGATTTGTCTGTAGTAATACAAGAAACTTACACAGTGGAGCTCTGTTTGTGGCCTGGGTACTTTGAGAATGTAAAAAGCCCCCTTTTTGGATGCACTGTGTCTGTTTCATGAGAAAATAAACTTGTAGGACATAGAGCAAGCTTGCTTTGACTAGTACAAATCTACTGGTACAGGCAGCAGATAAAGTAAGGAGAGGAGAACAGGGATTTTAAAGAATGCTTTGTATTCAAAGGCCTCTTTGTACACTAAATACAAAGAAGGGGAAAACTAATTTAGGCTTTCCGAAAGTTAAACACAATTAGTTAAATAGTGGCTTAAATTAAAGTTCATGTCTTGATTTTCCTTTTAATGGTTATGATTCATGTTCACTGAATAAATGAAGATTAATGAACCCTGGAAAATGTTAATTCACTAATAGAATGGAATTACCTTATGATGAAACCATCATAAAAGGTGTTGATGGACTGTAAACAATATGCTCTAATCTGTGTCATGAATCTTGTCTGAGGCACTGGAATGGGTTGCCCAAGGAAGTTGTGAATGCTCCATACCTGGTGGTGTTCTAGGCCAGGTTGGACAGAGCCTTGGGCGACATGGTTTAGTGCGAGGTGTCCCTGCCCATGGCAGGGGGGTTGGAACTAGATGATCTTAAGGTCCTTTCCAACCCAAACCATTCTGTGATTCTATGATTTACAGCGTGTGTTTTGGGGGGAATAACAGTTGATAAACATTCAAGACAGCCAGATGAAGTTTTTTATGTAGAACAGAATACATGCTGATGAAAACAGTGTGACAGTCCTCAGTAATGGTTTTTACTTTGTAATTGGGAAAAACCTTCAAAGGTGGAGGAATAGGAGTTGCTTGGATGTAGTAATACTACACGAAGATGTATGTGCAGAAGAGTGCCTGGTTGAACAAGAGTTAGACCTTTAGAATTTTGTGTTTGCTTTTGAAATAGAATACAACATTAAGTAGTCTATTCATGCACCTTTACTGCGTAGGTGAATCTTTTAAATTGTATTTTGCATTAAATGTATGTTGCTATCCAAATCTGTTGCTCTCCACAGAAACCACTGCCTGTATTTCACTGAAATCAAAAGCAGAAGGAAAAAAAAAATCCAAAACAATCCTTCTGTGTGAGAGAAAGCGAAGTTGTGCCTTGGGATTGTTTTACAGGGTGTCTTTCAGTTACAAAGGGGATATACCTCATTCTTTCTGCAACTGCACGGGATTTCTCTTTGGTAGTTTTTTGGCATCTAGACAAGTGATGGCTTGTCTTTACATGAAGATTTTGGAAAATGTAGCTATACAGCTGTCCACTAAACAAAATCATGCATTTGATCCATCTCTTTCCTTGCAGTTCTTAGTGGTGTTCATAACGTTTTGTTTACCTTCTATCTTGTGCTCCATGAAATATTACTAGACCAGTTAACATGTTATCTTTAGCCAGTGTCCAGAAGATAAAAGTCATTGTGTATAAATGGTGGTGTTTCAGTGGCTAGTCTGACATTTTCCAGAATTGGAAAACCCCATGTTTTATCCCTGTTGTCTGCTTTCTACAGTGTAGCTAAGGAATAAAGTGCTTTTTTTGTGCTGCAGATTTAATATGTGAGACTTTGTAGAAGTTTCTCTTTTGCCATTTCAAAGACTACTTTGAATGTTTAGCCATTTATCCCTAAATAGCAATGGCTTGTATTTTCTTGGATCCAAGAAAGAAATACACTTTTGAGAAACATTACTCTGGCAAGCTGCTCAGTACTGTCTGTCGTGGCTGTGTCATTGCTTATGTCTCTCATTTATGTCTGCTCTCCTTTAAGTCTCTTAGTCTAACGGGCCTGGTACTGCGAGTCTGTATTCAGGTCACTGGGGAGTCCTCTGGGGAACCCTCTGGATGATTCTCATTGGAATTGTGTGAATTAGAGCAACATAGAAAGCTTCATGAATGCCATGACTAATGTCACGGCTAGCTTAAAAAGCAAAGGGTATGATGAAAATAAGGTATTTCTTCATCTACCATATAGCTGAACAGCTTTCAAATATATAAGGCAGTGATTTAACACACACACACACACATCCCCCCTGCTCCCTTTTGCCTCACGTCTCTCGTGTAATGCAGATGTATTCAGTAGGATAGCTTTTTCATCAGCCAGGATAGTACCTAGTGGGCTAGTAACTTTCCCATGATACCCGCGGGAGCAGTCCTGGCCATTTATAGCAGCGCCTCTCTACAGTTTGTTAGGTTTCTTCTGTTTCTTGCTGTGGTTACTTCTGCAGTTGAACTTACCTACTGTGTGAAGTCCCTTCTCTAGCCTGTCTTCCCCACCGCACAGTTTTTTAACTCAGGATCTGGGCCATAACAAGGAAAACGCTAGCCTTTGCTGGAGTCTGTGACCTAGTTGCCGCATGCTTCCTTCCTTCTGCTCTTAGGGGCCTGTTCCTGCAGAGGCTTTTATGCCAACTGTTGCAGCTTTGTGCCTGACTTGTGCAGTGGTACGGAGAGGTGCTTTGTGCTATGTTTGAAAAGTACTGTATGAGAGAGACAGAGCTGCTAGCTTGGTTTGGGATTGCCAGCAGTGTCTGAGCCATATGCTGTTCTTGGGAAGCTAGTGAGCTGCTCCATGCAACTCAACCTAGTGATGTGGAGATGCTGTGTCTTCTAATACACAGTTAGAATACAAAGTGATCCTAAAGTTACCCTAAGACTAGGCAGTGTGCGCAGCACTCTTCTCTCAGAAGCAGAGTACTGAGAACACTTAGGTACCTGCTGTCCTCTCTCGTGTGTGGTTTTGTCCCAGAGCATCTCCTACCCACCGGTCTCCTAGGTACACATCAACTGTTTGTGCTTATGTCACATGAGTGGTTTTGCATGTGGATAATAGAGACAGGATGAGTGAACATCTTGGCTAATTTAATAAGTGTAACACATGTGGATTAAGAAGACTTGAAATATAAATATACGTTTATGAAGAGTGATTTATTATAACCATTTTTTGCTGTTAACAGTAACTGCTTAGCAGTAGTGATTTTAATTAGCAAATCACTTTTTTCAGCTTGAAAGCCCTATAATTAATTGCTGCTATAATTCTTTATATTGTTTGGGATTTCATTGCGGATTCTTAATTACAACATGTCTCTAGGAGCAAAAAGTTTTCAGAAAGACTTGTATAGAAAAAACCTGTAAGAGGTGATACATGTGTCTCTGCAATCACTTATATTTGTTGGTTGCAATTTAGAAGAGTTTTTACCAGAACAGCTATGGAAAAATGTTCTGTAACATAGTCCTTTACTGCATTTGGGGGACAAATAGAACCATTACAGTTTTGTTAATTATAGTTTTTTGTTTTCCCTGTAAACCATTGAGATATGAGTAATGCCATCTCGGCTTCCTCAGCCAGATTCAAAAGGACTTTTCAGTCAGTGTTGCTCACAGAAATGGCCACTCCAAAATGGGCAGAAAACTTTTGTCTTCTGTGGAATTTTTCTTGCTTTGACCTCAGTAAAAGAAAAACCTTTCTAAAATGAAAAAGCCATCTGTTGTGGCCCATTAAGTGACATAGTGTAACATAGGAAGGAAGTCTGAAGCATTTGTTGAATTATCAATAATAAATAACTTTCAAAAGCAGAAAAGTAGCTATTCTGTAAAATGACTTTGTCAAAATTTAGCTACAGTAAAATATTACCGCAGAAAACCAAATGAGAAACACTTTTTACTTCTAAACTTATTCTTATCCCAAAGAAGCTAATACATGTGGGGTGTTTGAGTCTTGTTCATTGCTCAGAGGAAGAACTCACCAAGGCATAATTAGGGTGCTTGGGGAGAAATGAAGAAGAACTGCTGCTGAGGAGACTGCAGCTTTTGCTGGGAAGGTATTCCTCAGCCTCACAGGCATTTCAGGTGTTCTTCAGCAAAGAAATGTATTGCTGCATGTAGGGAAGAGAAGAGGTATTTATTTTATGAATCTGTTCTGAATTCAGACTACACGTTTGAGTCTCACACCGGCATGGCTCTGGTAGCTGGGAGCAATGCCGAGCTACCCGTGTGAGAGAGATTGCTGTCTCTTAACAGAAATCTTTGGACTTTGTGGTTGGAGTAGAAATGTAATGTTTGTGCTTGCTCATGCATGCATGAGCCCAGACAAGCTAGGGTAAAGGAGGCTGAGATCACTGGTTGCTTTCATGCTGAGCAGAAAATTGCCAAAATGGGACATAAGGCCATATAAAGTCTTCATAACTTACTTTGATTAGATTGTCTATTCTTTCTAGCACCACTGTTATTTCTGGGAGCAACATTTTTACTGTTAAGATAGTTCAGCGATTTAAAAGATCCTTGTGTAGTCATAATGCTTCAATAAACTCATTTCCAATTTTCATATGTACCATTTCTGTAATTTAGTAGGATAACGTGTGGGGCAAAAGGCATAAATGAGTGATTGTTGGCGACTGGGTTTTCCAGTTTTCAAAGCGGTCTTGCTGACTTCACTTACCTGCCTGCTACTTGGAAGGGGATCCTGGTTTTACAAACATTAGCAAGTTTGAGATCAAGCCTGTCTAAGGTAAGGCACAAAGGGGTGTATTTACTGTGATGAAACTCATGATACTTAGAACCCAAGGATGCTGTAGCTTGAATTAAGTGTAGTTTGAATTAAGGAAGTCTTCCTTGGCCTGAGAAATGTTTTAGTAGTTTTCTGATGAAGAAAAGTTAGGTCAGGTTGTTAAGTTTGAAGACTTTGTTGTTGAGATCTTTTTCTTCTCCAATTGAAGGCTCCAACAATTTTACTGCAGTTGAATCTTGAGTACATTTCTGCTACAGGGTTTTATACTCATAAGTGGGCTTTGATATTTAATTTATTTTTTTTCTTTTGAAAGTTCCTGGCATTTGAATGCAGCCTTTGCACTAATGATTGGACTTTCAAGAGGTCTTACTGTACTGGTTTTAAAAAAAAACCCAGTTACCAGTCTCTTTTCTTGTTCTTCAGAACAGTGTGTTCAATCTTGCTATCGTTCCAGACAATATTTATTTAATATCTTCCCTAAATAAAAGATAACCAACAGTTTTACTTGTTTTTTAGACAAAGGTGTTATTGGTAGTTTTTTACCCTTAATCCTGAAATGTTGTTGAAAAATTCAAATCCAGATTCCCTTGAAGCATAGAGGATATTCAGGTCTGTGGAGGTACTTCATCTCTGAGTGGGAAGCTTATGCTTCAAACTAAAACCTGCACTTCCAGTGTATGGCTGAGTAAAGTGATTTCAAATTGTTTGCAGATTGCAGGCCGTGATGAATGAGCACTGAAAACATTTGAACTGCTTTGCTTTGGTATCAATCTGTTGTGTTAAGAGAGAGCATATGGCCAGATCATGCAGGCCCCTTGGCTACCGCGAGCTCTGGCACCTCAGCAGATTCCTGATCAGGAGTGTCTCATATCCACACGTGCTGGTGACGAGTCGGTCAGGATTCCCACTCCTCTTACCGACAGCCGGGATGACAAGATACCCAGATAACATCCATGCATATGGAAATGTCGCTTTTTTCCCTGTTAACGAAAGACACACGGTGATAATCTGTTTGTTTGTGAGATAGAACATATTCTAGTTTAACATTTGAACTTCGCTTGGTAACATTTTTAACACAAGTTTTTAACAACCCTAACGATTTGCCTTATGCACAAATTTTGAATAAGGCTACTATATCCAAGACTGTATATTCTAATGTAATCCAGATTTTAATTCAGTCTTATGGTGATCCCATTGTGATAATTTTCTTCACGGTCTAGCAATTACAGTTGGCATTTGCTGCACCATAGAAAACAATTATACTTGAGTAGACTTTGCTGGGTTTTTTTCTTCTTGACAGTGGTATAGGTAAAAAAAACCCTTGGCCATTGCTGTACAGATGCAGTAGAGAAGTGATTTGTTTGCAGTTAAATCCACCACTTATTCCAAAATTGATTCTGATTCTTGAAGTTGCTTATAGCATGTGAAGAAAAAAATGTTCTGTAGAGAACAAAACCTTATCAGTTAGCTTTGTTATGAAATTCTTAGATGATCATAAAGACTATCTCACCTCAAGAGCTGAAAGATTCACATTTACGTCTTTGCATGCCATCTTAATAGTTCTGAAGAGAGAAACTGTCTCACTATGTGAACAGGTGGTAAGAGCAAGATGAGAGCACTTGATGAATTCTTTCTTCCCCCCCCCCCCCCCATTGTATTTCACTGATATTTTGAAATACAGTGAATAATTGTAATAACAGTTACAGGGAGATTATCTGTAATCATATAAAGAATGATTTCAGTTTCAAACAGTCTATCAGTTTGAAGTCTCATGGTAATGAGTACTATTAAAAAAAGGGGAGGGAAAGGGAGGGAACTTATTTTCTCCAACTCACTCTTTCAGATTCCTAGATATCAGAGAGAGAAAAGAAAGTAAAATAGAAAGTGGCTTCTTTTGTGAAATTGCTGGTTTCTGCAGCTAGGATTCTGCAATACTGCTGTTAGGTTTTACTCTTTTTTATACATATATATATATAAAAATATTTTTTCTGTGATGTTTTTGTCATAGATGTACTCTTATTAGCAGCGTAAAAAGAGCACCAGATATGTACTCTAAATAGTATGTTACCATAAGATAGGTCCTGGTTACGAGGGAGATGGTGGAATGCAGTTAGTTTCTGATCTTACAGGCCAGAGACTATTAAAGTGTTAATAATATGCAGAGAGGAAGAATGTTGTTTGCACATTACTGTTTTCAATGAATGTTTGAGTAGACAGGAGTGCATAGCTGGTTTGTGCACGGACAGAGTTCTGCTGAGAGCTGAGTGCAAGGCTTCATTGTCCCAGGTTTCTGGTGGGTCAGACACTTTGCGGAGTGGTGGCTGGTGTAGGTCCAGCCCAGTCAGCAGGCAGGCTGCTGCTCTTACTGCCTCTGAAAAATGGCACTGATTTGGTCTCCATGTCTTTCCATGCCAGCCAGGGCTGCATTTTAAATAGACTGCTCTTAAATGGTTCACTTCCCCTATGGGAGTTGTATTCCCTTTGCTCTTGAAACTGTTAATGCTCAGTGTCCCATGACAGATACTCTGAAGCTAAAGTTCAGGTGACAGTTTAAGACTGCCTGGTCTTTGTGGAGGATGGCATGATGAGAGAGCTGTTGAGAAGGAAAGGGCATGTAAAGGTACAAGGAATAGAATCTATTGCATGTTGGGCTCCAGAGGTGGTGGCTTGTGGAGTGAAACCCTACAGGGCAGGGAGAAGGAAAGAGTAAAGAGGTGTGGTTTGATTCTGAGAGAGAACAATGCTGCAGGGAGCAGCAAGAGCCCTACCAAAGGTCAGAAGAAAAAACCATGATCTCAGAAGTTTAACTTCTGTTAAATAGTCTTATTGTGAACAAAGGAAAGTGGAGTCGTCAAAGAAGAGGAGCATGGAGTCCCATGAGAGCATTCTTTGGTGAAGAGGTTGAATTGATCTGATGTGTTACACAAGAAAAAGCTCTAATCCATCTCTTGTATGTGGTGTTAGAAACAAACAAATGTAAAGCAGTTTTCTTTGTGTTTTATTTATAGCTGCAAGTCCTTGCAGCACACTGTTCCTCTGTGATAACCTTAGGCTGCACTTTGGCTTTTCACACTCTTAGGATTTCTGTGGAACAAGCTTTCTTCTTCATCAGCTCTTAACTTTGGTTACTGGCACGCTATGCACCTTGTAAGTCTCAGACCACTGAACGCTGCCACAGTGCTGCAGGTAAATTGGTTGTTTTGTGGAGGAGACTTTAAGCCTGCAGATGGCTGGAGGCTGTTCTGAAGTTTATTATTTCTATTAGTATGTGTTGTAAGTTTGTCACGATAGTAATTTTTTTGGAGTAAGTGGGAAACAAACTTCTTTCAGGGATAGTGTAGGTGAAGGTGGGGTTCAACCATGAAAAGATTCTGTGTTTCTGTCTGAAAATGCCAGTGAAATGGAAGGTTGATGGAAAATACAGCAAAAGTAGTTGGATACATGTCATCTGCTCACTATCTCTATTAGCTTCATTGCAGGCCCAGCTCTGTAAACAGGATGGTTACTGAAAGTGGTTCAAACTATTGCTGTGGATATGTGTACTCTCTTGGCTTTCCCTTCACTTGAGCCTTCTTTACTGACCACCAGTTCTGATTTGGAGGGGGTTTCCAGGCAATTGCTACAATTGTTAAACGGCGTAGCAACATAAGCCTATTCTAGAGTTTAGCTGAAATGGGAAAGCCTTTACAACATGGCATAACAGCTTCCATGTAGCTTAGTTGCCCTCATTAATTAACAGGTAAGTCTTGTCCCCCAAAACAGATCCTTACCACGTATGTTAGAGATTTTACTTCAGTTTGGAATGAAATCAAGACTTCATTGCAAACTCTTATTTTTGGTGTATACTTCAAGTTTGTAATGACTCACTCTATGGAGAGGAATCCAGAGTTGCTCTTCACCTGGTAAAGTCAGTGTGGTCTTGTCCCTTCATTTGCTTAGAGAATGTTTTGACACCAGTTCTCTTGATAGTTCTCTTGATAGTTCTCTTGATAGTTCTCTTGATAGTTCTCTTGATAGTTCTCTTGATAGTTCTCTTGATAGTTCTCTTGATAGTTCTTTTTTATTTATTCATTCTAAAGAGCCATGGGTTGGGTTGAGAATAAACCCCATACCTAAGCATGGGGTTGGGTTCTTCAGAGCATTTAGTTAAATCTCAAGGTACGGATCTACTTGGTCACTGACTGACTGATGTTGTTTAAGCAGGAGTTACGAATAAGGAATGCAGACCCTGTATGTGTTCATGATGGTCTGAGTATTCTCACGAGTAGTGCTTAAAGAAGTGTGACCAGCAGGTCAAAGGAGGTGATCCTGCCCCTCTACTCTGCTCTCCTGAGACCCCACTTGCAGTACTGCGTACGGTTCTGGTGTTCTCAACATAAGAAGGACATGGAGCTGTTGGAGCAAGCCCAGAGGAGGGCTATGAGGATGATAAGGGGGCTGGAGCACCTCCCGTATGAAGACAGGCTGAGAGAGTTGGGGCTGTTCAGCCTGGAGAAGAGAAGCTGCGTGGAGACCTCAGAGCAGCTTCCAGTGTCTGAAGGGGGCCTACAAGGATGCTGGGGAGGGACTCTTCCTTAGGGACTGTAGTGGTAGGACAAGGGGTAATGGGTTCAAACTTAAACAGGGGAAGGTTAGATTAGATATAAGGAAGAAGTTCTTTACAGTGAGGGTGGTGAAGCACTGGAATGGGTTGCCCAAGGAAGTTGTGAATGCTCCATCCCTGGCAGTGTTCAAGGCCAGGTTGACGGAGTCTTGGGTGACGTGGTTTAGTGTGTGGTGTCCCTGCCCATGGCAGGGGGGTTGGAACTAGATTATCTTAGGGTTCTTTCGAACCCTAACTATTATATGATTCTATGATTCTGTGAATGAGGGATCAACAAAAGTGATGCAGATCTGTGTGACTGGGATTTTTTGCAAAATTGATCAGCCTTTGAACACATACTGGTATTCTTGCAGTGTTCAGTGAACAGATCCACTCCCTTTTATTCTCAAGTTGAAGCTGTAGGATTGTAGCAAGTAGGCAGATACTTCCAAACAGATAGAACCAGGTTATCAAAAATTTCAAGAACTATTGCATGATGTCCTTGATGTGAAGATAAGATACTGGAAACAGAGATCTGCTGTATGCCTTGCGGCCAAAATATAACACCCAAATTGTTCAAAAACAAGGTTAATTGCTGTTTTCATTATACAGCCTATTTATATTTCAGAGCAATTTCAGATTGTATCGGCCTGAAGCATAGTGCAGTCATGTTCCCTGTGATAACATGACACAAGTACAAAGCCATCATGTTAATAACTTTAGCTTTCATTTTTTTCTGGAGGGGTTTTTTGTGGCATAGGTTAATATGCTCAGGTTTGTAACTTTTTTCCTTTAAAAATAAGTTTTGTTTATTTTTCATGTGTTTTATTGGAAGTTTTTAATGGATTAATTGTAGGACAATACGCTAATTACAATGAGCAAGTGACTGTTGGATTTGTGTGTTATGTTAGGTTGGGGTAAAGGAGAATGTGAAAGTCTCTGGTTTAACTTCTTGACATTCATGAGATGTTCCCTAACTGTCGTATTGAGAGAAACAGTATACACTGGTTCCCAGTTCATCATCTCTATGCTTCCTCTTTATTACATTTACGTATTTTTAAAAGGCTTCCACAGATAGGAATATTTCCTTCAAAATAAAACCCAATTATTTCTGCATTTAGGCACCAACTTTCTTATAGAGATTTTGAGCCCATCTTCTCAGTTCGTATGGTGCAATTTAAGACCACTTAGACTTCAATCTGTAGACAAGGAAAATTGCTGCATCTTACAATCAACTGCTACTGAAGAGGCTACACAAAGAGAAACAGTAAGCTGTTCCCAAATGAAATGATATTTAGATCTCAGCACTTGAGTAAGTGAAAAATGTCCTAAGTGGATCTGGAAGGATAACAGAGCCATAGGCAGGATGGAGGAAGAAGTTACAGAAACTGGAGAAAATTAAAACTGAGTATTTTTCAAGAAAGAAGATATAAAGCCATGTCAGAAATAACATAGTGGAACTAACTAGCAGAGTGCAGACAAGGTAGCAGGCCAATCAGATGTAAAGAACAGGCTCCCTGTAGGGAAAAATTGGGATTTAACATCCTGAGAAAAGTATCAACAAGTGGAATGGACAGCAGTGTAGCCTACACTTACGGCATGGGTAACCCAGATTTAAGCCTAGTTTTCTTTCTCATAGGTATCATAAAATGGCCCAAGCCAAGAAGGTAAAATTACCAGACAGAGTTACCTGAATCTGAGCTCTGCCTCTTGGCAGACGGACTCCTCCCTCCTGCATGTCCTTAGCCTGGCAGACACATCACTGGGCTGCTGTGAATGCCTTTGAAAGGCAAGGTTCCTCTTGTGTAACCTGAATTACTGAGGAAAAGATCCAAGAACATCTCAGACAGCATGGAGCTGTCTCAGGACCCATGGCATATGTTCATCCCTGGAGGTGAACACAGGAATAGTGGAGGCACAGCAACATGTATGGGATCTGTGAGCGGCAAAGCTCTGCCCTGGTTTTCTTTGCGCATGCCTGTATACCATTCTCCAAAGCAAAGGGTTAAGGATGTGGCAAAGAAACTGCTCTTCAGTCACTGAGGGTTTTGGAATCCCAGTGATGTTTTGAAAATAATTTTGAAGACACATTAATATTCCCTGACCCTTTTTTGTGCATGAGAGGATATCCTCATTTTATTTTTTTTTATCATGTAACAGAAATATTTAGAAGATAAAATTATTTGGTTTTGCTATAATGTTTGACTGGTTTTATTTGTAGAAGTACTATGGAGTTAAAACCAAAGCCTATTACTTGCATTTCAGATTAGTGGAAAGAAACCAAGAGAACAATTCCATGGCTGTAATAGAGCTGTATCTTCCCTGGTTTAGAAAAATCTTGATTCCAAGGTAGAAGGCAAAATCCAAACAGAGGGTGTCCCCTGCATTTTACTAGAAGCCATCGTAGTCTCTCTGATGAGGCATATTGTTTTCTGTTTAAACAGCCACATATAGCTATGCCTTATCCATACTAATAGAAAAGATTTATGCTCTGGAACAAATGTAAGAACTGACAGTTATTTCATATAGTACTTAGGGGTATCTTTATCCATAATGGCAGATATATATTAAATTTTGAAAGCATATTATCCTTTGATGCATGCTTAGCTCCTATTACTATTAATAGGAATTAAATATGTTGAAAGAAGAAAATATTCTCTGGTGTGCCATTTAGGACACCACAGCTTTTAAATGCCCTGTTTTATGGAAGTATCTTTCCTATTTTGACCAATGATGAAGAACTTCTGCAGCGTTATATGCGTGCATTTCGAAATACCAGCCAGAAATAATTGTTTACTAGGAGAAGGTAATGTTGCAGTCATGGCATCTTGTGTAATGAGTGTATGAAGTGCAAAGCCTTACCAGTGGAGAATGTGCAGAGGATTCACACAGTACCCCTGAGCACTGCCACCATCAAACAGGAGCTCCAGAGTCTTGTCTTGTCAGTACTTTTGTTCAGAGCTCTCCCTTAGGGAAGCCGTGGGAGCATTGAAAGAGGTAGAAGGACTTTCCTGGCTGCCTCCTTGGATTTTGCCTTTAATCTCTTTGCTTCTCTTTGATGCAGCTACAGAGGCAGTTCTACCAAACAGTACCAAGAAAAGCACTTTGCTAGCTGCCTTCTGTGTCTACTTTCTCTTTGGGCCTGTCATGCATATCAGTGCTGAGTGCAGTGGGTAGGGGGTTTACTTTTTCGGCAGTCTAGTTTTGAACAGGAAGGTAATGGCTTTCTTACATTTCTCACGAGTGAAATGGAGAATGCAAATTCCAGCATGATGTACCTTAACTGTGGCAGTAGCGTCTTAAAGTCCTAGCTCCTGCATCCCTTTAGGTGCTAATTATAAGCAACTCTTTTTTAATAACACTCTGTTACAATTTTAGGTCGATAAGTATTACTTGTATCACCTAAGGCTCATCTTTCATTGAAATAGAGTTTGGTTTGTAAAATCTGAGCCACAGTTTGTTCCACGTTTCGTGCAAGTATTTTCCTAGGCATGTGTTGCACTGTGCAGTACTTGCAGTACTGTGTTTTGTGACGTATTGTGTTAATATGACGGTGTAGTTACAGTTGGTATTTAAAGCAAAAGATCTTTTGTTGTTGCTGTTCTGAAATTTGTGAGTTCATTTCCAAAATGCAGTCATTTGGACTTTTATTGAACTGTCTTGTGAAATTGTATTGCAGGTTACTGTGTGTATCTGATCAGGAAACTTAGCAGATAAGTCTGCTGACAGACACTGGGGGTGTTTGACAGAAATACTGGTATGGCATCTTTGTTACTTTGTTTTTATTAATGAAAAATTTTTATTTTATTAATGAAAAAAAGAAGAGACTGCTAGTAATGGTAAGAAGCAAAAAGTTACAATTGACATCCAGTGTGATTTAGTGGATAAGATCTGTATATATTCTAGATCCCTTAGGGAGATAAAGTCGTATATGCTTATTTTAATTCAAACTTGGTATTTTAATTCTTTTTGCCATACTTTTGTGCAGCTTTTACAAAGTCGTAGTTTAAATTCAGCAATTAATTGTGGCAGTGAATTTGCAAGATTTATTTGTGGGATTGCAACTAAAGCTTTGAGGGGTGTTTGTGTTGTGAACCAACACTGAAGTTGCAAATTGCGAGTAAGATTTCTTGGTAATTCATTTAAATTACTTCAGAGACCAATATTAGAGTAGCCACAAGTAACATGGAGCTTTTAAACTAGGACACTCCTGCATCTACAGGGTCAGAATGCAATCTTCTTTCCTGAATTTTAAAGTTACATTAATTATACGAACTGATTGAATAAAAACTTTCTGGGATAACATGTAAATCTGACTCTGTCTATCTTCTAGCTGCTGCTGTGTCTCCAGAGTGCTATCTGTAGTGGCCACAGACCGAGATCTTTTATGTGTCCTTCCTCCCTGGCAAGTCACATCTGCAAGTCCCAGGGCTTTTTGGGGGTAACTTGCAGAGGCTTCAGTACTGTGTATTTGAAGGTTTATCTTTCTGGCCACCTTGATGTGGAGATCTTGGATGACTTGTAGTTGCCTCATGTATTCCATCTTTTAATCTGTGTCTCGCTTTGCCAACACCTTACTGTCACAGCCTGTGACCTGTGGGTTGGACCTCAAGCCAGACCTCCTGTGCTGTATAAAACCTCCAGTCCCGAACAGTGCTTTTGACAGGGCATTGCCCAAGGAAGTTTCTTTGCCTTGAAATACGTCCCATTCTTCTGGGGCTGCTATGAATTGTTTGAACATGTTTGTTTTGTTCCTCAGGTCTGTAAACTTCTGTAATTGAAAATAAATGTGACACAGTTATCTGCCTTATGTTTAAAAGGAAAATGCAAGTTTACTATCAAAAGCCTAAAATGTAACATTTTTGCAGGAAATGTACATGTTCAGTTTGAAAACAATTCTGTTGTGATCAGTAACCAATATTTAATGACATCCACCTGCACAACCCAATTCAACCAACAGTGTTGCAGCAGAGCTTATTTTCTGAACTGAACCCACTGTGACCATACAGTTGTGGTTTGTTTTTCAGCAGTATAAAGTCTTTTAAAATAGCATGTTAAAAATAAATATGCCTTGTCATTTTCCACCCACTGGCATTCTGTTTCTGGAGCAAGTCAGGCACTTCACCTGTATCAGCTTGCATCTCTGACTGAGCTCCCAGTGTCTGCTTCAGTTGCTGGCTGTGTGCAGAGTTTCAGAAGGGCAACTTTGGAAAAACAGCAGAAAAAAACCCCTGCTGCTTGGAGGTTAATTCTTATTCCTCCGGAGTGCAGTACTATGAGGAAAATACCTTTCAGGAAAGTTCAGGAAAATGCTCTCTTTTGGGAGGAAGGAATAAAATCATATGAGATAATAATAAACTAGAAGAATGTCCGCATCTCACCGGAGATGGATTCCAACAGGAGTCTTGAAATCATTTACTTCAGGAGCAAATTTGTCATTAGTTTGAGGATTCTGCTGTGAAATACATGAAGGTGGAGGAAGGTATCTTGGGAAGTCAGTATGGAATTTTAAAATAGGCAGAATTAGAGCTAGAAGAGAAATTCCAGCAAGGAATGAATTAAAGTTCTGTTGTCTCTGGTGTTATAAACCATCCCAAGAAAGCAGTGCTACTGATGTGTCCAAGGAAGCTTTCCTTGGCTTACCTGCTTCGTTTGTCTACTATGGAAAGATCGTCAACACCTTGTTCTGTGTGTGCTGGATCGCTTTTAGTAAAGGCATATTACATATCCCTGTCCTCTTGGGAGGAGATGTGGGCTTAGAAGAGAGCTAGTCTATGAAGTTTTGATTGTGTGGAGACTGTTTTCTCAGTTCCACTTTTTAGATGGAAATATAGATGGTTTTAACCACAAACCCCTTTCTATTCCTTAATTCTGAGAAGCTGCCAACCTTTTGAAGTTCAGCCAAGACAAGTGCAAGGTCCTGCACCTGGGTCGGGGCAATCCCAGGCACTGCTACAGGTTGGGCAGAGAAGAGATTCAGAGCAGCCCTGCAGTGAAGGACTTGGGGGTGTTGGTTGATGAGAAACTGAACATGAGCCGGCTGCAGTGTGCGCTTGCAGCCCAGAAAGCCAACCGTATCCTGGGCTGCATCAAAAGAAGCGTGACCAGCAGGTGGAAGGAGGTGATCCTGCCCCTCTACTCTGCTCTCGTGAGACCTCACTTGGAGTACTGCGTACAGTTCTGGTGTCCTCAACATAAAAAGGACATGGAGCTGTTGGAGCGAGCCCAGAGGAGGGCCACGAGGATGATAAAAGGGCTGGAGCACCTCCCGTATGGAGACAAGCTGAGAGAGTTGGGGCTGTTCAGCCTGGAGAAGAGAAGGCTGCGTGGAGACCTCATAGCAGCCTTGCAGTATCTGAAGGGGGTCTACAAGGATGCTGGGGAGGGACTCTTCCTTAGGGACTGTAGTGGTAGGACAAGAGGTGACGGGTTTAAACTTAAACAGGGAAAGTTTTGGTTGGATATAAGGAAGATGTTCTTTACAGTGAGGGTGGTGAGGCACTGGAATGGGTTGCCCAAAGAAGTTGTGAATGCTCCATCCCTGGCGGTGTTCACGGTCAGGTTGGATGGAGTCTTGGGTGACGTGGTTTAGCGTGTGGTATCCCTGTGATATTGTGTTCTGTTCCATTCCATTCTCTTCTATTCCATTCCATTTTATTCCATTCCATTCCCTACACTCACACTGAGTTGTACAATGAGGAGGCCATTATTTACCTGAAATGCCAGAGGAATTTCAGCACCAAAAGCACTTTCAAAGACACAAGTCAGAAAGGTTACAGGGTGGAAAGAATATTTATTTATAAATAAAGTTATTTTAGTTATCTTAGTTTAGTTTAACTTAATTTAGTTAATTTTAGTCTACTTTAGTTTAGCTTGAAAAAACCTCCCTTGCAGCCTGGCAAAGGAAAGCTGGTGCAGGAGCGGTGCCGTGGTGGTGCGAGAGCAGTGCAAGAAGAACCCAGCCAGAATGGGCCAGGGAAGACCTGACAAGGGGGGTGCTCAATGCTCCAGAGGACAGCAGCAAGTCCCGGGGCCATGCTGGGGCCACCCTGGGAGTCCAGAAGGCTGCCTCCCCCCGGATGCGGGGCACGAGGGCCAGCTGCGTGGAGCACGAGCAGCTGCCTTTGGGCCACAATGACCCAAAGGAGCCCCATGAAGGGGCTGTGCTCGGCTGCGGAGGAGGCAAAAAACCCCGGGGACACTTGCCGGTCCGCCCTGGGGGCAAAAAAGCCTTCCTCCCCCAGCTGCGGGACACGAGGGGCCACCTTCGTGGTGCATGAGCACCAGGCGATAACGCAGCCAGAGTGGACCCAGGAGCCCTCACAAGTGGCCATGCTCAGTGCTCAGAGGAAGGCAAAAAACCCCCGGGGACCAGCGCCAATCCGCCCCGGGGGAAAATTCCTTCCTGACCCCGGTGCTGGCGATCGGCTACTCCCTGAGCATGTGAGCAAGACCTGCTCCTGGTCCGCACGCTGGTTATGCCTCTAAGGGGACAAGGGGACACTGGCACTGCCTTTTCTGCCTCCACCTGGAGCCATCTCAGGGGCTTCCAACAACAACAAAATGCCACTGGCCGATGAACCCTGGAGCAAGAATCCTTCCTGTGCCTGGCAGTGGGAGCTCCAAAGCACTGGGGGAGGCACTGGGCCATCCGCGCATCCTCTTTCTTCTGGTACTGCCACTCTCTCCCCAGGACATGAGGACGGCGAGAGCTCCACGACGACTGAAGCGGGATTTCCATCCATGCGATGAGCTTTGAGTGCGGCCCCTCCAGGAGCTGGAACTGCAGCAGAGAACCTCCAGCTGCTCCGTGCAGCTTCAAGTGTTCCCCCCCCTCAGCCCCCTCCAAGTAACTCCCCCGGTGCCCCAAGGACATCCTCTCGGATGCCTTCAGGCTGCCAGCTCTGCCCTGGTGGCAGTGCCGGGCACTCTGGCAGTGGAACAGGGGAGGATGCTGCTTTATACTGCCCCAGGGCACTGTGATGCTGCGCTGGTGGGTGGCGGCACTATGACATGGGGGTGACGGGGCCCTCACAGCCCTGCCCAGCGCAGCCCTGCTGCTGCCCCTTCTCCCAGCATCCCTTGGAGAAAGGCCTTTGGGGTGCTGGTGCCTTTGCCTCAGGGGCATGTCTCTGCCCATGGTGGCCACACACAGGGCTCCGCTGCGGGGTGTCCCTGTAAATAAATCTGTATATTCAGACTGTATCAATAAAGGCTTTTATACCACCTACAGTCATTTGACTGCGGCCATCCCAGTGGTGAAAGAAAGGGGTTTGGGTTCCCTCTGCATGAGCTTTTGCAGAAACGTAGAGAGCATACAGGATTTCCTCACCCTTCCTTATCAATACACCAAGTGGCATTTGCTGCTACGCTGGTTATGGTTCAGAAAGGTAGAGAAATGGGGACTTGTCATAATCTTGGATTTCTTGTAACATCTGGGTTGCCTGAGTTTTGAGGGAATGTAGTCACGAACTTGGAGCCTAAAGTCATCTGTATACTGAACAGGGACACTGTGTCCCAGTGGCTGTCTCATCAGCCCTGCTCAAAGATGCAGGAGCTGTATCTGTGCCAAAGGAACTAATTTAGTGTCTGACCTTCTCTATTTGGAGAGTTTTGCCCCCTTTCCTCACCAATTGCATGAAGTCCACCTGCCTGTTATGCAGGTGAGGTGCTAGTAGGAGGACCGGCTAGTATGTATGTTTTGCGCTTGGTTTGGTGGATGGTGCTGTTGCTGAAGGTTGAGATTGCTGGATGGGGATAGCTGTTTTATAGTAAGATGTGCTATGGCTGTGTTTGATGTGAAGGTAAATGAGAATAAACATTTTTGGAAATGCACAGGTTTTGCTCCTGCTCCTAAACCTGTTATTTACTTACAGAATTAAGGATCTGTGTTAAATAGCTTTTCTTGTAAGCAATAAAGATCCTGAAAAACAACTTTTGCAGATTTTTAGTGTAATTGAGAGACTTACAAAAAGCAGTGTTCAAGTATAAGTATTTGAGTAGTGTTCAATAGCCTATGTAGGAAAAGCTGCGGATCACAAAATTTATTGTCTAACTGTTGTAAATATAGGCTATTTCCTGTCAGTAGGTCTCTGACCCTTTTGTTTCTACAGAAGTTAGCTCTGTATTTAGATACATTGGGGGTGGTGTTGTATTTTTTTAATATTTAGAGGATTAAAAAAATCAGATGTTCATTTCCCCTTATAAAATATTTTATGAAAAGAAACAATAGAAGCTTCCTCTTCTGCACCATCAGTTTTAATGTCAACCCAAAGGAACAGTTTTACACTATGCTCAGAAGAGATCTCTGAAGATAATGCTGCAGTGGGACAAAATACTTAGTGTTATATTTCATCCACTGGACACAAAGCTACAGTAACTTTAATTGGGGTGATTTTCAGTCTTTCTACTTGGTAGCAGAATGATGGCATAAATAATGATGGTGTGCCCTTCGGGTGCACTCTCTCTAAGTAACATACTCTTGTTTGAAAATTAAAACCTGTCTCTTCAGCTGACTTTTCTACCTCATGCTGTCCAGGAAATAAAGAAATCTTAGTGCTGAGTGTCTAAAATATGTATTTTAATGATCCATGCTGGGAGGAGTTCTCATCATGTGCAGCACACTTGTTGGAGAAGTTAATGTGGATTTGAGTGCTGCAGTATGAGCAGTGACAGGAGTGTTGCCTCACAGGTTCTGCTCCACAGCTTTAAAGCAATCTGTACGTTCTTTGGGGCAGGGACTTTGGGGCAGGGATGTCTAGTATAATACCCTGTCTAGTATATACCCCTGAGCCTTGATAGTACAAGCAGACATCATTCCCATGGATAACAGGAAGAATAAGACAGAGGCGAGGCAACAACAGCAGTATTTTATTAGAGCAATGAAATGCTGTATGGGCTGGTCAGGTTCAGCATTGAACAGGTGAACAGAATTGTTTCAGTGGAAAATGACAGTGTGTGTGGCTTTCAGTGCGGTTTGCTGGGTGACATCCTTGTGGCAGAGCTGTACAGATGAAACAGTGCCTGTAGCTCTTCAATATGAGTTCCGTCTTTACTGTGTGTTTTCTCTATAATAGACCACATCTACAGAATGTTGAGTAAATATTCCATAGATCTCTGGATATGTGAGGACTTTTTGGCACCTCCCTGTAAAGATAAATTGGAGTGACTGGATAAATCCAAAAAGAAATTAAAAAAGAAGGAAATTAAAAAAAAAAAAAAAAGAACATAAATATTCCTGTGATGGAATTAGTGCTGGTTTGAAGAATTTTTAAATAATTACGTTTTTTTCATACAGCTTCTTTGTGAATATAATGGTTTGTTTTCATGATCAAGTGCCTGAAATTATCCAGATATGAAGAGCCAGGAAGAAAAGAGATGCCTACATAAGTTATCTCCTAGTAAACAATTGGAAGTTTTTAACATAATGATGGGAGTATAAATGAGGAGTCCACCTCATCTTTCTAGACACTCTACAAAACTGACTTTAACTGGAGAGAAGGTGGTATTTGAAAGGCAAATTAAGAATTTGGGGAAGGCAAGTCTGAATTGAGTAGGTGAGTAGTTGTAGAAAGAACGTGGGCAAGTACTTGTGGTGTCTGTAGAAGTTAGATGGGTTTAAATGGGTATAATAAGGTACATATGTTACTTCTTTGTACTCCTAACTGCAATCTGTGTTGCAGTAGGGTGTTTGAGAGGTTGCATTTTGAGATAGGTGAAGGTAGGAGGACCAGGCTTTGAAAAAAGGGTGCATTTTAGGAGGTATAGTCATACAATTAGTTTTCTAACCTTAGTAGTTTTGTTTGCCATCAAGCAATACCTCTGATTTTTTTGTGGCATTTTTCCTGCTTTTTTGTGTCAAAAGAAGTTGCTGTTTTATGGTCCTTTAGATAAACTGCTATCAATTACTTACTGTATTCTGTTAACATATGTTAGTTTGAAAGAATTCTGTCAATTATATATCAGCTCTGAAGTAATGTGTGTTATCTTGGAATACAGTTCTTTATTCTTTCATACAGCATCTTTATGTCCACTGTATATCATTCACTGAATTAAAAATAATGGGGTTGATGAACATCATTCTTAATTTTTGCTTTGAAAACACACAGCACTGCTTCAGGGCCAGCAGCCCAAAGGCCTTTCTCCAAGGGATGCTGGGCGAAGGGGCAGCAGCAGGGCTGCGCTGGGCAGGGCTGTGAGGGCCCCGTCACCCCCATGTCATAGTGCCACCACCCGCCAGCGCAGCATCACAGTGCTCTGGGGCAGTATAAAGCAGCATCCTCCCCTGTTCCACTGCCAGAGTGCCCGGCACTGCCACCAGGGCAGAGCTGGCAGCCTGAAGGCATCCGAGAGGATGTCCTTGGGGCACCGGGGGAGTTACTTGGAGGGGGCTGAGGGGGGGAACACTTGAAGCTGCACGGAGCAGCTGGAGGTTCTCTGCTGCAGTTCCAGCTCCTCGAGGGGCCGCACTCAAAGCTCATCGCATGGATGGAAATCGCGCTTCAGTCGTCGTGGAGCTCTCGCCGTCCTCATGTCCTGGGGAGAGAGTGGCAGTACCAGAAGAAAGAGGATGCGCAGATGGCCCAGTGCCCTCCCCCAGTGCTTTGGAGCTCCCACTGCCAGGCACAGGAAGGATTCTTGCTCCAGGGTTCATCGGCCAGTGGCATTTTGCTGTTGTTGGAAGCCCTGAGATGGCTCCAGGTGGAGGCAGAAAAGGCAGTGCCAGTGTCCCCTTGTCCCCTTAGAGGCATAACCAGCGTGCGGACCAGGAGCAGGTCTTGCTCATGTGCTCAGGGAGTAGCCGATCGCCAGCACCGGGGTCAGGAAGGAATTTTCCCCCGGGGCGGATTGGCGCTGGTCCCCGGGGGTTTTTTGCCTTCCTCTGAGCACTGAGCATGGCCACTTGTGAGGGCTCCTGGGTCCACTCTGGCTGCGTTATCGCCTGGTGCTCATGCACCACGAAGGTGGCCCCTCGTGTCCCGCAGCTGGGGGAGGAAGGCTTTTTTGCCCCCAGGGCGGACCGGCAAGTGTCCCCGGGGTTTTTTGCCTCCTCCGCAGCCGAGCACAGCCCCTCCATGGGGCTCCTTTGGGCTATTGTGGCCCAAAGGCAGCTGCTCGTGCTCCACGCAGCTGGCCCTCGTGCCCCGCATCCGGGGGGAGGCAGCCTTCTGGACTCCCAGGGTGGCCCCAGCGTGGCCCCGGGACTTGCTGCTGTCCTCTGGAGCATTGAGCACCCCCCTTGTCAGGTCTTCCCTGGCCCTTTCTGGCTGGGTTCTTCTTGCACTGCTCTCGCACCACCACGGCACCGCTCCTGCGTCAGCTTTCCTTTGTCAGGCTGAAAGGGAGGTTTTTTCAAGCTAAACTGAATGATCTAAAGTAAACTAGACTAAAGTTAACTAAACTAAAACTAAATTAAATTAAACTAATCTAAGCTAACTAGAATAACTTTATTTATAAATAAAATAGTCTTTCCACCTGTAACCTTTCTGACTTGTGTCTTTGAAAGTGCTTTTGGTGCTGAAATTCCCTTGGCATTTCAGGTAAATAATGGTCACATCATTATGCAACTCACTGTGAGTGTAGGGAATGGAAAGGAACGGAATAGAATGGAATGGAATGGAACCGAAGAGAATGGAATGGAATAGAACAGAAGAGAATGGAATGAAATAGAACAGAACAGCTATGCTGTGTTATGCATATAGAATCATAGAATAATTAGGATTGGAAAGGACCTTAAGATGATCTAATTCCAACCCCCCTGCCATGGGCAGGGACACCACACGCTAAACCATGTCACCCAAGGCTCTGTCAACCCTGGCCTTGAACCCTGCCAGGGATGGAGCATTCACAACTTCCTTGGGCAACCCATTCCAGTGCCTCACCACCCTCACTGTAAAGAACTTCTTGTATCTAACCTAAACTTTCCCTGTTTCAGTTTGAACCCATCACCTCTTATCCTAGCACTACAGTCCCTAATGAAGAGTCCCTCTCCAGCATCCTAGTCGGCCCCTGTCAGACACTAGAAGCTGCTCTAAGGTCTCCACGCAGCTTCTCTTCTCCAGGCTGAACAGCCCCAACTTTCTCAGCCTGTCTTTATATGGGAGGTGCTCCAGCCCTCTTATAATCCTCTTGGCACTCCTCTGGACTTGCTCCAGCAGCTCCATGTCCTTATGTTGGGGACATCTGCTTACCTGCCTGCTTGCAGTGCCCATGCCTAGTGCAGCGCCATGCCCTGATGTGCCACAACGTGTTTGCCGTGCTCTGAGTCTTATGGTCTTAATTTATTCTTTGCTTTTCCACCCTTTGCTTTCCTAGATTTTTCGGATGTGGTTTGTTCATTCTCAGCCCTTAACTGCTAGTGGACTTTTTTAGTGCTATCTTGAGATTTTTCTGTAGATGAAGAAAACATTAGCTTTAGGTGTGGGTTTCATTAGTACAAAAATGAGGATGTTTAGTAAGTGCACCCAGTGCAATGTGGTTGTTGAATAAAGACATTTGTTATATAGCTAAATCCTACCAGGTGGCTAGAAGATGCTTATCCTAACATAAAGCAGGAGCAAGACACAATGGATTCCCAAAGGAGTGAGTGCCACCACCTAATTTTAGGCTTTGAAAAGCACTGCTGTTTTTGAATGAAGGCCACCAGCAGCCTAATCTGACTGTGAATTTTACATGGCTGTTCACAATTCCAGCTGACTTTAAACACAATCTAATGTATGTATCTTTATCAAAACCATATTTCAGGCTCTGCTTTGCTGCTTTCCAAGTTTTCCTCAGGCTGAAATTGTTGCCGGCCACTATTTAATAGCTCAGGGCAGGAGAAAATAACAGGGAATGGATGCTTTCCAAGTGATGACTTGGGACCAGCTGTTGCTTCATTGTTTTGCTTCATACTTATGACTCTCTTCTCTTTCTAATCCAACTTGAATAACAACCCATGATGCAGCCTTAATGCTCTCTACATAACGTGTAGTCAATGTCTTCTGTCTGCACAACATCTCCACAAGCTCAGCTTACTTTAAAGCAGGTGGTATGGTGAAACAGGTTGGAAATTTTGTGTGGGGAACGGTTTTCTTATTTCGATTGTGGACAGTTCTGGGTCATGGAACAGCTGTACATTCAGTGTACTTGAAACTTTTTATCGTTGTTAGACTTTTTAACTGGAGAACAGGAAGAGTAGAGGCTATGATTTTTTATTTTCTTTATAAAAAGGGTCTGGGAAATTGCCTCGGGTGATTATAGCTATTA
Organism: Strigops habroptila; assembly: GCF_004027225.2. Taxonomy (NCBI): domain Eukaryota; kingdom Metazoa; phylum Chordata; class Aves; order Psittaciformes; family Psittacidae; genus Strigops; species Strigops habroptila. The sequence continues at coordinate 14,096,949 of NC_044278.2, forward strand.
GTCAAGTGTAGCAAGTAAGACATGAGAGTCGTTTTTTAAGGGAGGCTGGAAAAGGGATAAAAAGCTGCCTGAGTTTATTAAACATAAATCTTTGTCGGTGAACCTGAAAAGTTCACCTCAGGCAGGTGTTGAACAAGCTCCTTTTGTGCAGCAAAGGGAGCAGGAGTCATGGCCTAGGGTGAGGAGCACTGGTGGGTATTCCCTTGGGTTACTCTCTGCAGGTCTGCTTATGCCTAAGGGTGAACTGAAACTGGAGTAAGGGAGAGCAGAGCTGCTAGGAAGTTGGGGAAATGAAAGAATGTTTTCACTGACATTTCAAAAGTGTCATTAACTATTACTGGCTGGTGGAATGCTTTGATCGATTGTTGTTGAAATTGGATAGTGATCTTGCTAAGACTGTCTTTCCTCCTTTTCTTCCACATAGATGTCTGTGATAGTGTAAGGTAAGGGACCAGCTGCTAACTTAAGGACTGGAAGCTGGGAGCTCAGCATGGTAACACAGCCAGCTGGGCAGTGTCCTCACCAGCAGGGGCCCAGGGCCATGCCGTGAGCCAGGGCCAGCCCTGGGGAGGGCAGCCACGTTCAGCCAAGAGTCCCCATTGCTGGGCAGGTCTGTGGTGATGAGACAGGTTGGAAAGTCTGGGTCAGTACCAGCGTGAGGCACACCTCAGAGTGCTAAGCCAGTCAGTGGTGACAGGTCAGGTCTGAGGAGAGGCCAGGATGCCAGTGATAGGGTATGACTCAGGCTCATGTCTGCGATGGTGCTGCGCTGTAGTACAGGTGGGGTCCCACGTGAGAGCCTCAGTTTGGAATTGGCTCCAAAGGGAAGGGTAGTCCTCAAGGAAGTTTCTTCTGAGCAGGTTTTTTCAAGTGTGTTCCTGCCGGTGATGGCCCTGAGCCCAGGCAGCCAGGGAGATACACGCAGAGGGCTGGTGCTGCGTATCTGTTTTAGAGGATGTCTTCCTTGAGCTCTTCCATGTTGCGCTATCTGGTGCATTTACAGCTGTCCCTTAGCTTGTGTGAGTGGCCAAGATCCTTCCAGAGGAGCAATGCCTCGGGAGTGCCAGCTAACCCATCCAGGTAGATTTTCCCACATCAGAGACTCCTGCATGAAAATGCTGCTTCATCAGGGCCTGGTGTGCTTCCCCCACCAGCCTGTGCAGCTTTCGCTGCCGTGGGCTCAGGGGCAGCTTCGCTGTGGCTCAGTTGAATGACCTTTAGAGGCCCCATTTGGAGCCTTCCTTGCTGAGGAGATGATTTCAAGGTTGGGCTCTTGCTTTTAGTGTCTGCCTGAGCTGCGGTGCAGCCATGCCTGTGCCTGGCTGGGCATCCCATTGCTCTGGACTCAGATCTACACATCTGACTCCTCAATTGACTTTGGACCTGCCTTATCCCTGAGCTGCTGGCTGACCCTAGTTACATCACTGGACCAGCCTGCCCCTGTTGCTCTCTGGCACTGCATTTAGGTTTTGACTCAGGCTTCTTGCTGTTATCAATTTTGGGGGGTATCATCAGGAGGCAGGCCAGATGTTTTTGATGTGAAGGTAGGAAGAGAAAAAGACACCTTTGATTTACATCCTCTACACGTGATTTCATGTACTATCCCCTTCTGATAACTCTCCCTTCAAAAATAAATCATTTTAATGTGTTTTCATGCTCTCCTTTTATGAGATTGCCTCCACCTTCTCAAGATAATCCATCTATTGGCTGTTGACCTTAGCAGCAGTTGCCAGATTTAACATGCAAAAGTTCTTTATGTGATTACAAAGCAAAATATCTGTGCTGGATTCTGCTTAAAAAAAGTATAAATCTTGATTATTTTAATATCTAAGTCTAATATATAATAGAGGAGTTGGGACGGCTCAAGGAGAGACTTTGCTTTGTATGCAAAGTAGATGACTTGTCTGTAGTATATAAATCTGATAGCTTACAGCTAATTTTTTCTTAATCCTTTCTATCTCATGCTTCTCCCGAGTAAGGTTCTTGTTCTGTTACGTGACCTCTCATTCAACTTTGTACTTAACAGAAAAACTTCATAACAGACAAAATACATCATGTTACTGTCCTGTTTTTTTGATTTTGTTGAAGGTTCAGCCCCAGTGAAATCAGTACTGGCCCTTTTCCACCTATCTTAGATTTTAGTTGATGCTTGTCTCTAACCTATCTTAAACATGCAGGGAAACAACAGTTCAGAAAACTCTGACCTTGTATTGTAAATCTGGGAGCCTGAATTGATCAAGAGTGAGAGTGGACAAAACAACAGATACTTTACACAGGAGAAACTTGCTCAGCCTGGAAGGGAATGTTATTAGATGACCTGTTGCAATGGTACTGTGCCATTGTATTAAACTGGCACAGGTTGCCCAGAGAAGCTGTGGCTGCCCCCTCCCTGGCAGTGTTCAAGGCCAGGTTGGATGGGGATTTGAGCAGCCTGGTCTAGTGGAAGGTGTCCCTGCTTGTGGTAGGGGGGTTGGAATTAGATAAGCTTTAAGGTCCCTTCCAACCCAAACCATTCTATGATTCTATGCCACAGTCGTCAAAACAAGCTTCCGCTTGGTCTTCTTGAGGTGGATCAGCTAGTAACACTTCAGCCAGCAGAGGAACGTGAGGCAGTGTTGGCTGTTCCCTATCAATTTATAACCCCTTTGGGAGAGAAGGGAATTCCTTGCAAATCACTTCATATCCAGGAGAATAAAAAAACCCCACCAAACCAAACCAAGCACCCCAGTGCTTTGGGGTTTATTTATAATAGCATGAGCTAAATTAAGAAGCAAACTCTTTGGCTGAATGGACATTCAGAAGAGAAGCCACTGCTTTCCCACAGCTGCCAGTGTGTTTGTGTGTGGCCAATGTGTGGCCAAGTGTCAAGGCAAGGACTGAGCGAGGCAAGGATTGTGGCAGTTCTTGCAGGGTGACCTTAGTAAAATTAGAAAATTTAGGAGATATGCTTGGAATTTCAATTCTGCTACATGCTGTACTTTCTTCTGTTGCACTCTCTGCTCTTCTGCTGGGAATGTATGCTCACTGGGGATTTGAGTCAGTATAGCAAACTTCAGGTATTGCTTTTTGGAGACCTAAAGGTGGGGTAGTATAGGTGTCACTAAATTCGTTAAGCATTTAATTCCTGGTTTAACGAATGTAACATTTGGTTTTATCCACACGTTTTTATTCTTACCTAATTGAGAACCCAAGGGATTAACAGGATGGGCACCAACTATAGTAATTTTTATTCTGATACACAAAAGGTGCCTTCAATTTGCATTTTAACTCCAGTTCTGCTTTAACACTGATAATGCGCAAAGCCCAGTGATATTATTACACTTTGACACTGAATTACCAGATAAATGGCTTGTCAGAGTTCATTTATGTTTCTGAATGTTTGGCAAAGAGTGACAGCTGCATAGAGCTCGTAATTCAGTGATGCATTATCTCAGTGAAATAAGAAGCTTCCCCTGAAAAATATACGCAAAACAAAACCTGGGGGCTGGTGGTGTCTAGGTAAGGTGATTTTAGATTCAAAATGTGATTTTGTGCCAAATAGGAGGATTAGTTCTAGAAGTCAGATAATGCCAGAGAAAACGAGATAGCAACTTGCCTCTTTTTGGGTAAAGAGAGGAATCTGGGATGATCATCAGGCACCTGCATGGGAAAAAAATGTCTCCTCTGTAAAATGTAAAACAGAACAAAGGTACTGGTGTCATTCAAATTTGGTTTTGTGTTTAGTGTATTCTGGTTCCCACTTTTTTGGTACGCATGATCTCTGCACTCTGCAAATCAATGTGATGTGACTTTTCAAAGTATCTGAGAAAAAGTGAGGCTAGTGAGTAATTTAAAAACATCTGATGCCCCACTGGTAGAAAATAAAATGTCGGTATTTCCGATTCAATGTCTCTTAAATGTGGAGGGGGATGTATTGGCGTTAACTTCCAGGGGAAAAAAAAAGGTAACAAAAAAGTAAGGCAGACCCTGCTGCTTCTCTTGGTCCTCTTGACATCGTTTCTTGCATCAGCTTGGGGTTACTTTGCCAAAACCGCTGTTTTGCATGCATGAGACCTGGATTTTAACATTTCTTAATTTTGCTCAGCTGGAGAAGCATTCCCTTCCTGCTAGTGATAAATGTAACGGGAGGCCCTGTTGCAGCTGTGGGTGCTGGAGGGCAGCTCTGATGCTGTGCAGGTGTGTGGCTGTAGATTGGAGCCAGGTGAGACCAGCCTCCATGAGTGGACATTTCTCTTCTCCCCCCCCCCCCAGCTCCACTGGGGTCGGTTGCCAGACCTGCTGCCTTGATTTGGTGGCTCAGCCCCATTTTATCACCAGGGTCTTTCCGTGTGATCCCTGGTCTGCTGGCCAGCCCTGGCTGCCATTTCTGGACCTGCTCTGCCATCTTTGCTCCAGTACGGCTGCTGCCCTGGTGTCACACTGGGCTCCCAGATCCCCAGTCTCTGCAGAGCAAACAGCCCACACTGCTCCTGAGGGTAAGGTGCTGGTTCTTCTCCTTGATGGTAGTAGTCGGGTTACCTTTATCGTTCTCTCTGGGTGTTGCAGCTGTGATCAGAAGTAAAATATTGAAAGCTTTAATTTTGGATTGTTTTTTCCAAAATTAGCAGTGCAACAGAATGAAACAGTTCTATTAATGTTGGTAAAGTTTTAGCTAGCATTCTGCACCCATTAGAATGGAATAGTGCTGATTGTGTTTTAAAAAAACCCTCATGCAATTGCAAACTCGAATTAATACCATCTTTTACTTCTTTAGCTACTATAAATGCTCTCATAATGCCAGATTGCCAGATATTATTATGGCCTGATTACTGGGTTTTCAGCCTTAACTATATTAATTTGCAAAAAGAATTTTATAATTATGTATATTCATCAGTTCAATTCATCAGTTCAATTCATGAAGGACAGTGTGTGGTGTACAGGAAATTAGAGCTCTGGAGATAAGAAACTCTCCCTCTCCCACCTAGCAACAGTGTAATTAGAAGTGCTCATTTAGTGGATCAGTTCACAATTATCTGTTAAGTGTAAGTATTTGAGTTAGATGTGTTCCTTTGTCTAACATGACTGAACATAATTTAACTTAGAGTATGTGAGATGTTGGCTACTGAAGGCAAACTGACAGATGATATTTCTTATAAACTGTATTTTGGAATATGAAACTTTGTATGTGTAGTCCATGTTCATTCTGAAAGGGAGCTGGGAAGTAAAAGGCAGAGCTAGGATTATATACCATTCTGTAAGTGAATACTTCCAGGGACGTGCTGTATAGTTTCAATTTGTTATAATCAAGTTTTGTTGTAATAAATAGCATAGTAAATTGCATAGGAGGTATGAGACAGGATTGATGGTGGCTATAACAAGGTTCTGTTTGTGGATAGGTACATAAAAGGATCAGATACTGCTAGTCTCTAGTTCAGGTACTCTACTGTTGAAAGAAAATCTCTCCTAAAGAGTTTGATTGATTGGGGAAAAAAGGGAGTTCAGAGTATAAACCTGTTTGTGTGTGCATGGTGTGGGTTTACTGTTTGTTTGGGTGGTTTTTAACCTCTTGCTGAACCTGTGGATTATTCTGTGAATGTTGTCACTGGTAGAGTCTATCATTAGTTGTTTTCATATTTAAAACTGTAGCACTTGCTAATACCTCATACTAATACCTGTTCTTAGTTTTTAAATTCAGTGAACACCAAATAAACATTACTGCAAAGCTGAGCTTTACTAATACAGAAGCATTTCTGCAAAGGAAGCTAAACAGCGAATTTATAGCATGCTCATGACTTTGTCCTGTATGGTTTTTTTGGTCGGTTTTGTTTGTTTGGTTGGTTTTTTAAAAGCACAGTGAGGGTAGTGTTACCCAAGGTACAAGGTCAGGTTCAATCTTCTCAGCTTTAGGAGAGCTTGAGTGCCACTAGTGTGTAAAATCAGAGGCTTGTTTAAGACAAAAAGCATGAGACCTGGGCAGCTGGTGCCATGCCCTCGAGCAATTCGGGCTGATTTTTGGGTAATATGGGTTGTCTCCTTCCTTTCTTGCAGGCTCCATCTTCTTGCAGTTCAAGCAAGTCCAAAGACGTTAATTTAGGCTTCTTTTATAATCCTTATTGTCCTTGGGGATGTGTACTAATCTTGTTTAGCTGCCTGGTTGCTAATCTATTAATCTTATTTGTAAATGTGTTAAATATTGGACTGCACCTTATCTACAGCAACCTTATCAGAAAATTCAGGCAACACCAGATAGAACATGAAGTGTTGGATAATGAATTAAACAGGCAAAATCAGCACCTGTGTTTCTTTTACATAGTGCATGTGTATGATTTTTTTCAGAATTTTCAATGTCAAAGTTTCAAACACTGAACCAGATGTTTATGTCCATAAGATAACTTACAGGCCTACAGTCAGGAAGTTCACCTTAGGAAGAAAATGCAGTAAACCACTTGTCTCCCCTTGTTACCAGTGTTGTTCTGCTGTTTATAGCACCTGCTTTTTCTCTCTGATAATTTTGACTATGTAGTATGGTCAGCCTAAACTTAGGGCAGCTGTTCTCAGTTGGAAAATGATAGTTCTGCTTCACAAGTAAAAAGATTGAGTCCTAATTCCCACCTCCTCTCCTCCCAGTTATATGAATTGACCTAGCAACAGGTAGCTCCTTAATTTGTATGGAGGTACTCTGTAGGTAGGTGAAGAGTAATGAATACATCAGTAAGCTGGAAATTCACAACATGCCTTTCTTCATGTAATACCACACTTTCAGGGTGTAATCAAGTGAGCCTAAGGTAATGGGAGCATGCCTTGTGCTCTGGGGGTCAGTAAAGCCTGGGGCAGGTTGCTAGCATCATACTCAATCCCTCCCGTTGTGGGGTGTGCTTATCAATGGTTCAGACTCATCTCTTAAGGTGTTGATACTAGAGTGCCTCACATAATACAAGGACCATGGGTTTCTCATATAGAGCTATGTAATAGCAAAGGTCCTTTGTGATGTACAAAAATACATCAAAACTTGTTTTTTTTTTTTTTGTTAAAAACCTGAATTACATGAAAGGACATAAAGCCTGAGATACTGTTTAAACCCTGGAATTATGCCCAGTTATCATGTCCTCTGCCCCAGAGTTCCTCTTGCCACTTGGTTTAAAACCAAGCTTTAAAAACAGATTGTTTCCCCCCCCCCCCCCCCCCCCCACTTTCATACCATAGATTTAAAGCAGAATAATTAAGCTTTTTAGTGGTCATTTGCTGTTGTTTTGCACAGATTTATTTCAGTTAAGTGGCTTTCAAGTGTATACAAAGAATGATAAGAGAAGGTTTTACTCGAGCACTTAAACTATAAACCATCTGTCTGTGAAATGTGATGTTGGTTTCCCATAAACCTCTTTTAAAACTTACTGATTGCTTAAAAGCAGTAGGATAAAATGGGGCATGGTGTAATATTCCTAAATAGGTTTGTCATGACTGCAGGAAGTGTGTTAATTTTGAAACCAGGCCTTCACTTCTGCTCAGCGCACTTGTGTTTTTCATTAACATTTCCGAAGACATAGTCTGTTATACTGGCGACCGGCGATACCAGTAAGACGCACAAGTTTTATGCTCATCTTTGGGCAGTAGGTGACCCTCTCCCTCTCTGTTAGTAGTCCTGTTGGAAATCTTTTGTATGCTTTTCCTTGCCTTGCTTTGTTTCTGTGGTCTTGTGTGTGTGGGCGTACATCTCTCCAGTCTCCTGCACAGAGTAATTTCTTTTCTTGTTCCTGCAGCATGTTCTAATGCATGAAGTCATATTGGTTTCATGATTAGAAAATGTTATTTCATGTACGTGAATGCTGTGTCAAAAAGTGTATTTTCAGTATAAACAAACACATTGCAATCAGTTTAACTGTTCTTTCTGCACATATAGAGTGTTTGAGACTAGATAGGAATTCCAGTTTATTAGCTTTGTTTGAAGTTATCTTTATTTCCAAATTGTTTAGTGATTTTGTTAGGACTTCTGAAAGATTTGCTTTGCTAATCCCAAATTCTTCTCACAATTTGGGGATAGCTTAGTCATGAATGTGGCACGTTAATTCTGTATATGAACAAAAAAAGAGAAATCTCTAAAAATCCAGTGAAAAGAGAATGCAAAAGCCTTGAAATGGCGTTATCTTTAACCCGGTGGAGTTTTTGCATCATTTCCTACCATACGACTCAATTGGGACGTTTGATGTGTGATCATGCAAAGCAAGGATGGATTTCTTTTCATTTGGGACTATTTCATTGTATAATTACCCATTAGTAGGGCTAATCTGTGGTATCTGGATGTCATCATGTAAATGCTGCTTTCCGTCCAGGTGTTGATGATACAAAATGATAAATGTTGTCCCTTTACATGTTCTCCTACTGTAGTTACCTTCTGTAAATCTCTGTGAGATACCTTGCTTCTAAAGAGTAATTCAGAGTGTGAATGTGGAAAAACTTTGTGTTCTCAGCATAGGTCACTACTCAGAAGGGTGAAGCATATGTTTATGCAGCTTCTATGAATATGTACCTTAAGAGCTCATTTGGGATAAACCTCAGATTTGTGGCACTTGGAGAATCGTGGCCATGTTGTACTTTGCCATACTGAAGGTCACCCTTCAGAGAAGTCTGAAACTTGTAAGAAGGTGGAGGTGAGCTGAGACCCAAGTGTCTGGATCTAGCCTCATCTGGGGTTTGGTTCCAGTACTGCTTGCTTAGACTTGCACGTCTGCCTTGGCAAACTGGGACCAGAGAGTCTGAGACTCTGAAAGCAGTCATTATAGATAAACATTCTGTGGGCTGTGATGAAAGTTATCAAGGATGAAAGTTATCAAGGATGAAAGTTACTTATATGCGTATTTGGGAAAGCAGTCAAGTATCTGGGCTTAACGGTAAGACTACTGTAATATGTAACAGCCAAGAAACAGAGTCAGTTTTCAATTCATCTGAAAATGTGTGGTAATTCTACAACCTTCATTATGGCAATTTCACCACGGGGAAAACTCTCTCATTATATGAGCATTGGCATGCTTTGATTAAAATTTTAAACATGTGACAAGTGAAAATTTTTCCACGTTACTGGCATGTGGAGAATCTGCAGGGGGTTTGAGGACCTTTTTAATAGATGAATAAACCTTATTTTACTAGAACTTCTTAATGAAGATGTTATATCTTCAGTCTAAAAATTAAGTTGCATTCTAGTTACCCTTACACTTAGCAGAAAAAGCGTGTAGATTTCAGCTTCCACAAAACAAGTCTTCATGTACTTGAAAGTATAGAGAGAACTTTTTTCCTATTGACTTACTTGAGAGCAGGGTTGGGTACTTACAGAAGAGTCTCAAAGGTGAAATCAGAAAATGTCTAGATATCTTTAATCCCTGAATTCAGTAAGTATCTTGTGGTGTAAATATATGCTTGTGTCTTATTGGATCACGTATCAGTGTCCTCTCTGGGTTAACTTCATCTGTTTTTCTGGGGTGTATTGGTGCTCCTGCAGGTGGCTGAGGGGCTGAACGTGTTAGTTAAGCAGCAGTCCTACTACAGTAGTGGTACTTTCTTACAGTTTAATGGCTAATGCAAAAGGACTAAATTTTCAGTTGTTACACAGAATGGTGAAGAGAGGCCTAGAGGTGTTTAGGCTGGTGCTTGGCCAGAATGTGCAGGTAGAAATTGAGGTCATATGGATGAATCTGATAACTCCACTGTTATTTTCTTTTAGAAGTTCTGCTCTTTGAGAAAAGTATCACAAACTCTTTGTGAGACGGGTGCACTGTGGGTTAGTATTTGACACTTCTTGTTTTCCTGTTGAAGTATGTTAGAAAAGTGTAGATTTTTATGGAAAAGGAAGTTTACTTTTATTGGAAACAAAGCACTGAAGTTTTGAGGCAAAATATCTAATAGTTTCGAACGCTTTGTTCTTTTTCTTTCTTTTTCTCTGCAATGGCAACCTTTGACTTAACATTTTAAAAACACACCCTTCCCATGCTCAAACCCCATTCTCTCCAGTAAGTCCTGTACCTCGTTCCTGAATGCTCGTTGCAAATTTCAAATCCATCACTATATGTATTGTTATTTTTCCCATTTACATTTATTAACATTGAATTTCATTCGACATTTTATCACTCATTCAGTGGTACGAGATACTTTCATGCTTTGTAGTCAGCTATAGGCTTGACAGTTGCAAAATATTTGGTAGACTACACAGGCTGTCACCTTTTTCAGGCTACAAATCTCTGTTTAAGATACCTACGCATCCTGCTGACAGCCACACTCCATTTTAGATAGGCAACAATTAACCCAGCCTTTGGTGTCTTACTCTGTGCTGTACCAAGAGAGTGACTGATCTTTCCTAGGAGGACTTGATGTCTTTCGAGGGGCACTACTGAAAACATGTTTTCTGGGTTTTGTTTGTTTGGGCAGTTTAAGTGCAAATACACTACTACATTAATTGAACGCCTGCTCATCCGAAGGCGTGTACTTTTTCAAGGAATTCAAATAAATTTGTGGTTTGTTTAAACTACAGGCATGTGTTTGTTTCCAAATACAGTTAGTAATTCTCTTACCCTAATTGTTCTCTGTTTTCCCAGAACAAACTAGACTTCCCTATAGTTCTATGAATTGCTTTGTATATTAACCTTCATAAAGATTAGGATTGTGTTGGTTATATTTTGGTTTATATTTCTATATATTTTTTGCAGGATGCATTCTTTTGTTCTTATTTACAGGCCTAGTTAGAGCTGTGTTTGCACTTTCCTGGCCTGACGTTTCAACCCAGTAATGACAAGTTGTAGATAGTGTAGAGGGTACAATAGGAACATCTGCCTATGAGATGCACCACTCTCCTAGGTTTATTAACAAACCAGCCTGTTGAAAGACCTTCACAACAGCTGCATTATTAGACTCTGTTGGCAAAACCCAGCGATTTTTTCTTTATCATAACAGTTTGATTCTTGTTGCATCAAAGCTGAACTTCAAATACCTGGTTGTTTGCCAGCTCTTGCACCCGTCTGGGCAGCAGGACAGCCTACAGAATTAGCTGTTGTCTGCATGTAAATACTTGACGTTTCACCTTTGCAAAGGTTCCAGTGCAGAAATCTAAGTGCAGATGTTTTGTATTGACACATGCAATTTTCGCCAGTGCTAAGAGTGTTTCACCTGGGCAAAACTGGTTTAAGTTGGTAGTTGAATGAAGCCCATACCCTATTTGTCCTGTAGTGTCTTTTGTGCTGTTTGTTTCTTTCCTTGTTCATGGATGGTTTCAGATTAATGTCTACGGTTCATTTAGCAAGGAGAGTGTGTGTGGATTCTCTTTCTTCTCTAAAGAAATTGCTGTCTGTCAGTACCGTGCCCCCTAAAGACAGAGGCCTGTCTGTGAAACCTCCTTACAATTATTGTATAATGAGTTCCAACCAGTTCATTAAAAGTGAAAATCACCAAAGAGACCTTTTAGGGCTATGTATGCTGTATGGTTCAGTGTAAGTACAGTGTAACCTGAGCAGGCAGATAAGACGATGTCTCTGTGGTGATCTTTCGACTCTGTTCAAAGTGTTAAATAAAGAGAGGCTGTATGTAAAATTTCATGAAGCTCTCCTAAAGCTACAGTGAACGAAGGGTTTAATTTTTGATTTGGGTAAAATTAACTCTTGTCCACAAGTCCATCTGCCTGACTTGGTGCTAAGTGCTTAGTTACCTGAATGCTTCATCATATTTGTGGAAGGTTGAATAAACTTGCAAGAAAATTTTGTTGTTGTTTGGTTTTTACTACTTATTGTGGGAGATGGCATAATTGTTTTCTAAATTAATTTTCCCAATTTTAACCCATTAATAAAAATTTTCATCATCGTATTGACGTACTTTTTGTCTGTAAATGACTGAAGAACTGGGTTTTTCTATTCGGGCAACTAAAAACTTAGAGTCCTTGAACTTACAGGTACTGGGCTGAAATGCTTCATCTCTCAGGGAATATTCACAGTGTCCGACTTGAGATACTTATCTGGCTTAACTGTCTCTTTACCTCCTGCATTTCAGAAGGTAGCAAAGTTGCGTTGCCCTCTTGAAAATCAAATTTTTTCTATGCTGAAAGTTGATACTTCCATGATGAGGTTATCATGGACAAAAAAAAAAGGAGGAGTAAGACAGTTTAATCTTTGTTCTTGATGGGGGGGGTGTGTGTGCCTATTTCTTTTGAAATTGATTATGAAACAACATAGTAAAATGTAAGACTAATGGCTACTGCAGTGAATAGAGTATTCATGCTCGTTTCTAGTTCTAAAATGATTTCAACCATGCAGGAAAATGGCCTGCATGCCACTGCTGATGTTTTAGTCAAAATGTTTGTTCAAGAAACTCATTTGTATTGAAAATAAATGAACGAAACCTGAGTGAATATTTTGACCACTGTAAATATGTTTTTCTAAGTCTCTTACAAAGGCATTTTTCATTATTGTTTTGCCATGGGGGGGGGGGGGAAGAGACTTTCTGCTGAAAATGTAAATGTTTAGACACAAATACAAGGTCAGTGCCTAATGGGAATTGTAGCTACAGCTTCAGGCCCGAGTCCTAATTTGTACATACATTCTCCCTGTCTGCCCTTTCCCACCCCCTCCCCTGTCCACAGTCAGGAGCAGTGTACCTGGTCAGGTTGCAAACGGAACACTAGCTTTTTCCTGTGGTGCAAAAAAGCAGATTCGAAAATGCGGATGTGAGGAATCAAACCCAAAACTGTCAGTGGGGTACAGTAAGAACCAAATCTGTTGTTTTGAAAATTCAAGTTTGGGGTGGTTTTTTTTTCTCAGTAGGGGAGAAGGGGAATTTTTTATATTTTCAAGGAGGCAAAGTGGAGATGCACAATAACTGTGATGGAACATAATTTATATGTTACTATTAACAGAAATGATTATGCTTCCATCTGTTACACTTTGGTGGCGCTGTCCCCAAAATAGTATCAGACATATATTGGCACAGAGATGATGAGGATGACTTTAAAACCCCCCTAAAATTATAAAATACTATTACACTTCTCGTAAGTGAGAAGCAGGGGTAATAATGTGAAGCTGTTCTGCTTCACATATCCATCTTAGTTCATTCAGATAGCAAAGCTCACTTGGGTATCTCATGTCAACACAACCGTACATCCAGGAATCCTTTTCGCTGTCTTCAGTAGTGGTTAATTAATTTGAATTCATTTATCATTGATATCTAAATACAGTATCTCAACCTTCATTTTCAAAACAGGTATTGTTGGGCGGACTTGTGGGATTGTATTCTTGCAGTTCTGGTAGATCTTATTTTATCTCTTCCCACTAGAATTAAATCCTCCTACACAGGTGACTGGAATTGAGAGCTTGTATGAAAACTGTTCACATCAGTACAGAGTACAGTGGGAATAATTTCCTTACCTCTTCTGGAAATTACGCATCATTGATGCCGTTGGCCTTTACACAGATAGGGTATATTTATGCTGTAAGTTACTTCGCTCTCAAGTAAAACACAGACTTTTCTCCAACTCTGATTTTAGAACAGAAACGTGTATTTTCAGTCTTCAAGTAACCTTGTAAATACCTTTGGATGATTTAGTACTTGAAAGTCTGATTCCTTATTATACCAGTCTTCATGTCTTTCATGTTTAATGTTCTAGTCCTTTCTTTTGAGTGTTCCTCCCACTTTTGATTTCCAAGACATTTCATTGCAGCTCTTGTCCTGTGTGCCTGGGTGATTTCTGAATCTACTAAATAGCATCGAGTACTTCAGGAACTTTGTTAGGTGGCTTCTAGCATTATGAATTTTCAAAGGGGTATGGATGGTTTCTTCTTTAACTAATTTGCTATTCACTATAAGAATCTTGTACTAACATATATAATTACATTTCAATGATGAACCTTTTCTTAGAATATTTTTTTTTTCCAAGATAAAAATGTAAGGTTACAGCTGGACTGCAGAGGTTTTGTCTGAAAAACTGTTCATGTATTGTCCCTTATTTACTATTTTTACCCATGTTTTTCTTCTTCAAAACTTGTTTTTCAAGCTTTTTGGACTACTTCAGATCAGATTGCTGGCCTGCCTCACGCTCCTTTCCCTGTTACCAACTGTTTTCCTGCATTGTTAGTGTTGTTTTAGGATGGTGCCATGTTTCACTAAATTTATTAAAAATTAATCTTTGGTCTACAATTTTGTGTGCTGCTCTGTCTAAATTTGTGGTTTTGGACTTGTCTGGTCAGTGTGGTGTGTTTTAAAGTTTTGCTTGTAAATCACTTCTGGGATTACTTACTTCTATACTTCCCCATACCGCCTTGCACCTCCCCTCCTCACAGCAGTGTCACTTTTTCCTCCATGTTCAACATCATCTGCTGTATTGAATGTATTACAGAGCCTTTTATTGTGTGGCTGCCATACGTTTTCTGTGATTAATGCTGCTTCATCAGTGTGTAGGTTTACTTACCATTTTTATGGCTGCAGTTCAGTTTCGTTTTTAATGCAGTCTAACTCAGTCTGACTAGGTGCAGTTCTTGCTCTATCTCTACTTTTCTTCATGTTAAAGGCATAATATTCTTTGGTAGGTCCTTTTCGCTGATGCTTTGTAAGACCTCTGCATATCCAGGTATTCCATTTCACAGGTGGAGGGCATCCATTCCAGGCAATACTTGCACCTTTTTCTCTTGATGAAATTCAGAATTTCCTTTGTGCTCTGCAGTTCTTAGTCCAGTATAGAACGGTTTCTCTACCTGTATCCCAGTTTCCCCTTTTGCAACAATGGTTCTCGATGCAGCTTTTTTTTTTTTTCAATGCTCCAGTTGAAGTTGATTGACTCAGACTGTAATCATTCTAGCTGTAGTTATTCTGTGCAATGTGTTTCAATGTTTAACTTTTGGTAAGTAGTGAGGGCATTAAGAATAAATGCAATAAAATTATCAGTTCAAAACACTACCTTCCAAGAAACCTTTTCTTGGGAGCATTCTAGTATGCCAACAATAATTCAAAAGATGGATTTTATTCATTACCTTGCTATCAGATACGAATGTTTTGGGTATTATGAGAGCTATTTTGGCAACAAAAAGATGTATTTTTTTGGATTGTGCCCTATTTCTTGAGGGTTTTTTGTGATCAATCATGTAATTAGACTTCTGGAAATCCACAGATACAGATAGTCAGTAGTGCAGTGTTTTTAAAAAGAGAAAAAACAACAAAAACCCAAACGTTCATGCAGAAAAAAATAGTGGATGAAACTCCATTCTGACTGTAACCACTGAAATGGGGTCAGGCAGACTTTGGTACAACACATTTCATGGGGGATTCTTTTGCTGAGTAAAAAGTCATGGAGCGCCCAGGGCTTGTAAGACATGAATGACTGCTGCTTAGCAGCTCCTTCAGTGGCTGGAATTAAATGCCTTTTACTGTGCAAAGTCACCACTTGCTCCTGGACTCAGATTCTCTTGGGGCATTGACTCAAGTCCTTTTGTTCCTTCAACTTTGATCATACAGGTTTGACTTCTGTATTTTGAAAGCACACACATCAACACAGCGTGGTTTTCATGTACAACTTGCTTTCTCTTTCCACCCCTTTCCCCCCAACCCCCTTCATTCCTGACCTTCCTCCTTATGACTGACTTTATGTAAGGAATAAAAAAAGGAATAATGGAAGGCTGTGCAGTATGTGAGGAGAGTGAGGGGGAATGTTGCCTCCTGTGTGTTTGGGAGTTGAAAAATCCTGAAATGCCTGAGCAGCAGCAGCAGCAGGGAATTTCATTTCCCTGGTGAATTCATGTTCTGTGCTTTTGTTTAACTGCAAAACAAATAAATATAACTTCCAAAATTGAAATCTTGTCTTTTACGTTTTAAGTACTGGTATCTGGATGACTATGCTAAACTTTGTAAGAATGGGTCATCACCTCTGATCTCTCCTTGAGGATTCTTTATCTTGTCAATAAAGATAAATTGCAGTTTCTCTTGGTAGTTCTGAGATTGCTGTTTGAATCTGGTGTTGCTAAGCCACATACTGCATTCAAATTATGCGTGGTTTTCAGTGGTGCTCACATGAATAGGCTTTTTACTCTGGAGGCATAGCTTAAAGTTTCTCTGTCTCCACAGTGGTTTTCATTTCATCTTTCTGATATTTGTGAGATAGTCTTGCCTTTTCAGGTCAATGTAATAAGAACCTAGTCATGAACATAGGTTGTGGCTGAGTGTTAGTGAGGATATGAGGATATTTTGCCATTTCTGATGCCTTCTATGCTTACAGGGCCCACCTGTCATGTGGATTCTTCAACTAACTTCCCTGCCTAGTTAGATGCAGCATCCTCCTCCTGTGTTGTGGAAGACAGGGAAACATCACCTGTCTTATGTTGGTGAGAACTGGTGTTCACTGAGGTACGCCTTCACTCGCACCACAGAGAGAACATTTTTTTGCTGTGGAGTATATTCCACAGCATAAAGAACGAGTCATATGTGCTGTGTGTGTGGAGGAACTGCATTACGAGAGTGGGCAGGGCTTTTTTCCTTTGAATCTTGTGCAGTCTTTGACATAATACTAGCATAATATTTACTGAATCATTATGATAGGAAAAATACTGACAGTAGTCTTACTAAAGTCACTGTCAGTTCAGCTTTTGTGACTTCAGGGTAATAACATGAAGTGCAAGTTTCAGATAATTTGCTTTTCTGATTTTTTTTGTATGTGCAGTGAACAGAGTTGTGAAAGAGAAAATAGTTCACCAGTAGAAAGAAAAAGTAGCTAAAGCACACAGTAATAGTCTTGTAATGTACGGGTTGTGTAAGAATGGTTAGAAATGTTGTCTTCTGCTGAGTAAGAGTTGACAATACTCAAATGTTAAATTTTCTAACATGGAGAAGGTCAAGGGTATGGATCAGAATCTGCTTGTATGAGCTTAGTCTCTGTCCAAGCTAACTGAAACCAGTTTCCTGCAAAATCGAAAGTAGGAGGATGTTCACCAAGCGTATGGGCTTTCTGCCTTTTAAATTACTGAGATTGACTTGTGTCTTTTTGGTTTTGTTTTTTTCCTCTGATAACCATTAATTAGGTTTAATGCTTTGGATTTTACTGGGCTCGCTCCAGTGTGCCCATCTCCCTTTCTTGCATTGTGGAGCCCAGGGCTGGACATGGCACTCCATGTGTGTGTTACCAGCACTTGGTAGAGGGGAAGGATCACCTCCCTCTGCCTGGAGTGATGAGAGAGATATGATATGGGGAAGCGTATTTAAAAATGAAGGGGGGAAGAGGGGGACGTTACACACCCAGACGTGTTTCAGAATCATCTGTTTCAGAACTCGGACAAACCACCTTGTTGCCCCCTTCACAATTAAAAGAGAAGGGGAGGGGAAATAGAGAAGGGAGGAATGACCCTAACATTTTATCATTGACTTTATTGTGCTACTTCCTCTGAAATACCTGTTCTCTCAGAATTTCTAATCCATTTATCCCTGCAGCCTTTTTGTATGAAAGATACATTAAGTGTATCCTGAGACTGCATAATGATTCCAGATGGATTACTAAAGGCATGCACTAAGCCGGTTTCATGGAGGGAAGCAGGGCTGGCTAATCAGTTTCTTTAAAACCCATTCAGTAACCCCTGGAGTTTCACTTGCCTTCGGGCACCTGTATGTGACCTCCTGGAGAAACTTCAATATGTTGTGTATTCTGCACCTGGTAATATGTCAGCAAGTTGAGCTTCAGTGGCTGACAATGTAACCTCTTTTAAATAAAAGTGAAAATGGGTTTTTATTTAACAAGGAAACCATTTTCTTGAAAAGCTTCTTAAAATAACTTTGTTCCTGGTTCTACAGCTGCACGAGAACATCTTGAACAGTGTAACTGGCCATATTGCCTGCCTGCTGTCTGCCAAGTTTTATTTTATGTGACATTTGCAGTTTTTGTACTGAACTTCAAAGCTCAGGATCAACCTGGTCTCCGAACTGCTCACCTGAGCCACGCAAGCAGTTTTACTGTTTAATCTTCTATTTTTTTGGATCAGCAAAGTTTTGGATTTTTTTTTTTTTTTAGGGGAGAAACTATTTGCTTTATTGTTGCTAACTGCATTTTGATGACTGGAAAGCATTTAAGTACTGCTCACTTTGCAGATTGGTGAGGGGGGAGCAGTTGCTGTGCGTGGCATTCCTAATTACTTCATATATTGCAATTCAACACTCTGGAGCTGGCCTGCTTGCTGTCTGCCTATCTATTACCCATCACAGTAATCATTTACACTTTGTGCTGTAGAAACCTAACAAATCCTTGGTGTGTGTGGCTGGGCCATGCACAGCTGGTGTAACAGGAGATTAAGTTGCCCATACACTAAACGAATGATTGATAGCCAAAGTTTTCACCTAGCAAAGTGCAGTTTTGTTACATAATTACAAGAATTATGTGCAGCACTAAATCTATTCCCTGACTATGAATTCAAAGGTTGTTCTTACTGAGTTATGAAAGAAATTATGAACTAATTTGTGGAAACAACATCTGTTGTACACAGGCAAAAAAAGCTCTTAGAAGAGAGAAAGAGAATTTATTTGCCTCTGTTCACAGCTATTTATGAGACAAAAGGAAAAAACCCAGAGTATTACAGTCAGTAGCTCTTGTACAACACATGTTTATGTATACAATCTCATTTGCTGAAAAACAAGGAGTTTTGTTTTTAAATATGCCCAGGGACATCAAGCATAGGAAAGATGTATTGAGTAAGTTACAAAGACTGGGAATCTGTTTCCGTATCTGTTCGGTACGTGGTCTGGTGAGCTTGTGAGATCTTTGTCATTAATGTCAGAGATTGGAGATGAGGTTACTCGGTAATTAATGCCGCCAGAGACTAGAACTGAAATGGGGAAGAGTGCTTGAGTTCTGGAAATATGCCTTCCCTCTTCCATGTTGTGTCCTGGTATGAATGCCTAATGGAGTAGTTATAGCACAAGGGCAAGTTCTGTGTATGCATTTTTACTCACCGAAGATGTCAAGGGTGTTGGAGGTCAGTTATCAGTGCTGGCTGATTTAAAGCTAGATGGACTTTCTTGCAGCTGCAGGTGACGTTTGTATTTGCAATGGAAATGTACCCTTCAGGGTGGTGCAAAAAATCATCATCAGGTTTGAGGAATACTGGATGAGAGGGGCAACGAAAAGGGAAGAGTCCAAGGTGGAAACAGTGTTATCAATCCAAGTGATGATTTGGGTTTTTCAGTGCGGGGGATTTTTTTTATTTTTATTTTTTTGTGGCAACCACAAAAATACTGGTTTACAGGGGAAAATGAATTCATTTTTGGCCTTGTGAAAGTAAAACTGGTGATGGAACATAACAAAAGTACGGACTAAAGGGAGGAACGGTTGCATAATCTAGCCAAGGTGCAGAAGTACCAGAAGTGTAGGTGGTTTAAGAGTGAGGGGCCCAGGGATCACGGGTGTGGCTGTGGCTCAGAGGTGCTAACTCAGTTCACATACTTGTATATTTGTGTATCTTTAGAGTCATCTTTGCTGCTTTTTCTTTTTATAGCCTCTCATCTGGCCTATTTAGTTGAACATGATTTTGTTTCTGCAGACACTTAAGTTTACTGTTCTACGCCCACCATTAATTACAGACATAAATGTCATCATTTTCATATAAGGTCTGTGAGTGTGATCAGGTACTGTTACTGCTGCTGGTAAATGAATTGAATTATAGCTTTGAAAATGCAGGGTCGTTTAGAAAGTAGTAACAGCAACCCTTGAAAGTAATGTTATCCCTTCAAATATGAGCCTTGTACAAATTCTGGTGTTAGAAACGAAGAACTGAAGAGAAGCTGTGGAAATGTTGTGTTCTGTGGCATCTTATCTCATTTGCTAGCAGAGCAGTCTCATCTGGGGAAATAGTGGAAACTTCTCTAGGTGTTACTAAATAATAGTAAGGATAATTAAAAAGGGACAAAAATTGGCATGAGGTAACGTGACTTCTTTTTTGTTTTTCCTCTGATCAACAGCAGCCTTGAGAAGTCTTACTGGTAGAAGTTTACTGGTCGCAGTTCTCAAGGCTACTCCTTCCTTCCTGTGATTGTGTGAAGACAACTTAGGTAAGTACAGTCAAACTTGAAAGAGCTCTGCACATTTACAAGACTTATTTACAGAAAAATGTACTTTGGCAGCAAGTAAAATTGCTGCCTGCCTCCAGTAGGGACGTCTCAAGTGTACAATTAAGGTGTATTGTAAATTATTTGTTTAATGCTCTAATGTGTTTGACATGCTCGTCCCACGCCAGTCTCTGAAATAAGTATTCAAAGAGCAAGGGGGACAGTCTGCTGTCTTTCTCTCCATGTTTCTTCCAGTCTTGCTGTGTGTATGTATTGTTGGGACTGACAAGTTACAAGTGCCACTAATAACATTGAAAGTCTGGTTTTTTTAATAGAAAAAACAGCTTCCAAAAAGTTTACCATCTCTTTGCCACGTGTGTTTGCAGGCGGATTGATGGGGCATTAGCCAGCCTTAACGTGAAGGTCTCGTTCAGCTGTGCAGGTAGTGCAGCTCTTTAGTACTGGGCAGTACCGCTTCTCCACATTGTTGGTCTGTGGGGTAGGAAGAAAAAAGTTAAATCCTGCTTAACACAGACTCTTATCCTTTGTTCTAGCAAGCTGGAGGAGAGGGTGCTACTGAGCAATGGCATTGGGTGCTAAAGCAAGAATACCTCAACAGTATTTTTCACAAGGGTCACTACAGCACTAAAACCCCGAAAGAAACCAAAAACCAACCAAAATCACTTACCGAGGTGGCAGAGAAAGCTAAAAGGCTCTCAGCATTACCATTGTTCTCTGGAAGCCATGCTCTGTGTGAGCTTTGGGAGAGGCTGCCTGAGTGGCTGCACCAGCTTTTTGGGTTGGGTGGTATGTGTGTGGGGAAGGCTGTACTAAGTACCCTAGGTTTTGCTTTTTAGCCTGCGTCAAATGCTGTGAAGAGTCTTTCTGTTCTCTGCTGCTCTAAAAAACATGTGCATGCTTGATCTGGCAAGTCTAAGACAAAGTTCTGGGTTGTTTCTCATGTAATTTTGGAAGGCCCATAGGCAGTGGAACCAGTGCAACTTGATTTGCTCTGGGTTGGTCACATCGCAGCAGGTCAGGTGGTCAGAGGCAGATGATCTCTGTCAAACCAAAGAAAACTTGAAATGCAGGAGAACATGTTTACTTGTACTGCTGTCAATAACAACATAAAGACACACTCCATTTTACTAAGGTAAATTATAATTGCTGATTGATATGGTACTAGCAAAGTTCACGTCCTAGCAGGACCCTTAAGTTTTTGACCAAAGAGAATATAATGTTTATTTTACATTAAAATATATATAGAATTGTTAAAAAATATAATGTAATGTTTATAAAATTTAGAAGTATTTTAAGTTTCTCCACCTTTCTGTTTTTGTGGTTAATTGTCCATGTGTGGGGTTTCTGATGTTACATAGTGACCTGTTAATGTTGAATTTCCAGTTGGACACATTGGAAAATGTAGGAATCTGCTGTGATTAACTCTGCAGCATGTTATAACTGTCATCCTCTTGAGTGTTTATTTTCCAGATATTATTATTGCTGCAGAAGGGATATAACTATAATATTTTTCAGGTTTTATTGTATGTTAGAATATCCTAAGCTTAGGAACTAAAAGAATAAGGAAAAAAAGTTCAAAGATACTTTTAATATACATAAACTTCCAGTTCCTGTGAAGAATCTGAAATTAAGCACGTAATCCACTGTGAGTTGTGCATTAATCCTTTGGAATTTGCCTGATATTTAAATGAACAAACACACCACTAAGAACTTTCTTTTGCTGCTACAGGGCCACAGTGATCTTACAGATTGCACAGGAAGGTGGGGAAAAAAAAATGCTACATCCTGGTCTAATATCCTCCTGCAGTTGTTGTTTGTTTGTTTTTTTTTTTCTAAACTCTTACCTAATACATTCATGTAAGATTCTAGAGTTAGGGGAGTAAATATTAATACTGCAGTAAAAATGATGCAATTGGCATGCCATTACCTTTTATTGAATAGCTGCAAAGACTGAACGTCTAAATATTGCAATATTCTTTAATGTAGAACTGTCAGATACTGGAATTAAACTATATTGCGCTGGAGATTTTCCAGTGTACTTTCTGTTTAAAGAAATTCATACGGTTGAAATGAGTTCTTTATCTCACACAAATTCAAGGCGTAAGATTTTTAGTGTGAGGAATGTGGAGTAATAGGTTTATACTCTGAATTAGCTAAGGGCTACATCCAAAAGTATAGCAATTATGGACCCTGCTACCTACACTTAAAATCTGCTTTAAGCATCAATATTAATTGTGCTTGGTAGTAAGAGAAAAGGCACTGTGATCAGATGAGTAGCCAGTGGTGTGTGTAAGGAGTCAAGGGCTCAGGATCTTGCTAATTTTTCTTCCCTGTCCTCTATGAGGGGGTTTGCCTTTGTGTCACGGGAGGCTTCTGGCACAAGCCTGCTCCCGGTGGTTCTTGATCCACCTGACAGTGGAGCTGGGTAGCAGGTCCCAGGGGTATTGGGGAACCCTAAGGTGGCTGGGGTAAAGGGTGCTGCCAGAGTGGGAGCTCTACACACCACTGCAGTCCTTCCATCTGATACATTTCTTAACCATCCATTTCTTCCTTGTTATTTACAAACAAATTTTATGGACCTTTTGCATTTTAGAGAGGAACATCTGCGGCCTCAAGTACCTGCTGTATTTTAGAACATTAGCTAAGTGAAAAATGGGTGTTCTCAGAGATGCTGACAATAAAACAGTTGTAAGCATTGGAATATTCCTCCCTGCAATTTTTGACCAAAATGTAGTAGCAGGAAAAACCTTGTAATTTCTTTTCACGAACTGTATCTCTGTAGTACGTGACCAGTAGGTTTCATTTAAGAGGCCAGTGGTTTTGATTTGTTAGTGGAAGGACTTGAAAAGGGAAAATGTTCAACTTACAATGGCAGGGGGAAGAGGAGGAAATGCTTTCACATGACTTAGCGTGAGGAAAAGAGGTTGAGCTTTCTTTCAGTGGGACTGTTGTTATTCAACCAGAACCGGTCTGTTTGCCCTCTTGTAGCCCTGGTATGTTCCTTGGGAGCTCTCAGAATTTAGAGGCATCCCTTTCAATGCACTGTTCTTGATGGAAATAGGAGAACTCTTTTAATGTTTTTAAACTGAACTCATCCAGAGAGCTTTGGCATTTCCAGTGACTCCCCATCTGAAACAAAAAAAAAACCAAACCCAAACCAAGAAGTCTGTGATCCATAGCTGATGCAAGTATTTTTTATTTATTGCTATTCACAGGGAATTAAACAAAAGTTCAGAAAGAACAGTGAATGTGAGATTCAAGTTTCTTTAATAAAAGGGGTTAACACTTGCTGGTTTTCTCTTGAAGTATTTACTTTGGGTTTTTCCAGTGAAATGTGTACAACTTCATTATTTCAAAGGTCTTTAATTAGAAACCATGGTTTTGACCAGAAAACTTTGTTGGAAATTTTCTGGGAAACTTGTGGAAACTTTTATGCCTGCCAGAAGTCCACATGGATTACAACCTGGAATACAGATTCACTGAGTACATAAGTATTCCTTGTATGTGCATCCTTGACTACCACATCTGAATTCCCACTTAGTGTGAAGGAAGTAATGCCTTGCCTAACTCATGGCCTTGTTTAAGAAGCTGGCCATACCTGTAACAGGATTAGAGGGAAGTCTGAGGCACGGTTTTAAAGTAGGCAGTTCCTATACAGTGTAAAAGTTATTTTTCGATACCTGTTCCCATGAAAATATGTGTATGTTTTACTGTTGCTAAAACCACCAGGGCTCAGAAAATGAGTTTTAAAGAGTTGTGTTGTCTTTAAACACAGAACAGTGTGTTCTGTGTTTCTGAATTCTCATGCTGTCTGCTTGCAGAGGCTCTCTGCAGTTGCAGTAAATTTTTAAATGTAAAACTAAAATATGTGCAAAAAAACCCCTCCCAACCAGTTGCCAAGAATGATACAGCTAAGAACACAAACCATTTGAAATGGGTACATGGTTGAATGTTGCTAAGAATGAAATTGGCCTTTAACCTGCCAGCAGAACTTCATCAGGGCAAAGCCGCTCCTGGTGTGCGCGGGGGAAGAGTTTGCATTTTTGTCTGAGCGGTGGTGTGAATGGTATCCTTTCTGTTCATTGAAGATCCATATTTATTTGGAGGGAAATGCAGTTAAACCAGCCTTTGATAAGCATTTCTGATCTCCTTCATAAACTTCTGTACGGTTCTGAGCTTCGTTGTCTTTTTAATGAAAGAACCAGGAACCAAACCCAGATTTGTACTGTGGTTCTCAGGTGTGCACAGGTGATGCTCCAGTGGCAGTCTTGGTCAGAGGGGAAACAAAAGAAAAAGGAGGAAGCAAGGGAACATTTTCATAGGATTAATCTCTAAACTGGCCTGTGAAATGTGACTGGATTGTGTTTGTGACCGCAGGATACTGAATGGTAGCTTGCGTGGAGGTCGCTTGAAGCTTCTGCTTGTCACTCTCTGGCTCCTTTTCAGGGTCTCGCAGGTGGATTAATTTGGGTGGGAGGGGGACACGTGTGAATGTGGGCTCTCACTTAGGGTGTAGACTGTGTATTCCTCTTCACAGGAGGCTCTGAAATGATGAGTGAGCAGGCAGGGAAGTGCATCTGTCTGGGTTGGGTATTAAATGGTTACCAGCTGAGCAGCTGGTAACTGCTTTCTTATCCTCTTCTGTCATCTTTGCCCCTTCAGCATTCAAAACTGTCTCTAGTTAGGACTTTTTTTCCCTCCAGATAAATAACAAGTTACTCAATTCTTTTTGAACTTTTAAAAATATACCCTTTAATACATGAGTTAAATCTGGATTCTCTAGGTGCTGCTCAGATGAAATAAGTATTAGTTGTACTGCAAGTTTATACCAGATTTAGCATGGATAATCGGTTTGGTGAGGGCCGGGGTGGGCTGGTGGGGGTCGGTGGGCCTTGTACCTTGGGTGTTTGAAATTTGTCAAGCCATCGGTGCTGCAGGGCTGGAGGGAGCTGGGCCTCGCAGTGTTCCTTGCTGCGATTAGGGGTGAGGGGAGCCCTGGAGCATTGTGCGGGCACCCTTGCTGCAAGCCGGGGGCTTTCAGTCTCCTCAGGAAACCTCTCCCATTTTGAGGTCTGGCCTCTGAGGAGTTTTGCACAGTTATGTCAGAATACTTGGGCTGTCTGTGCTGCAAATAAGGAAAATAGAAAACCACAGACAAACCAACTTTCTCTTCCATGTAAGTAGATGGTAGTTCAAATAACTAAATTGCAATTTGTGGTTAAAAAAGTCCCATCTCTATTAGAGAAAGGTATTCAATCTTTATTAGTTTTTATTCTGCTCTGATTGGTTTTTTTCCTCTTGCTATGTATGGTGGGGAGCAGAACTGATTTTCATTTCATCTCAACATAAAAATGAAGTTCCTTACAGTAAGAACAATCACTCACTGGAACAACCTCCCCATGGATGTGATAGAGTCCTTATTGCTGTGGGTTCTCAAGACATGACTGGACAGGGTGTCATTAAGGCTTCCTTTCCTGTGAATAGCTGTATGAGATGGTCTTTCAAGGTCTCTTCCAACCTGGGCTGTCCTGTGATTTATGATGGATATTCATCAGTGTATAACAATTTTGAATAAAAATCTTAGAGCACACATTCACGGCTTGCATAAACTTTCATCTTGCACTTTACTGTAGTAATTCCACTCAGATAGAAACTGTTTGCTGCGTTTCTGTATTGTTTTGATTGTTATACTGTTGCTGACTTTTTAAAGATGTAGTAGGTTGACTTTCCATGTCTGTTTTGTTAGTACTTATCTGTATGTTAAAACTTCAGAAGTTTCTTGAAAAGATTAAGAGCTCTATCCTGCAAATACTTACCTGGTAAGTTTTATTTAATTCAATAGAACCTTACTCTCTGGAGAAGGAGCTACTCATTTGGGGTCTGTGCTTTCAGTGAGCTTCGAATATATTTGAGAATTACAGTGATGAATCATTTTCTAATTTAGCAGACAGGAAAACCTTCAAATGTCTGAGAAACACACCTTCCAAGGGTTTTGTGGTGATGAAGTTTAGAAGTGGCCACAGTCTCTTGTGAGACAGCGTCATGTTGAAGGGCAAATGGAGAATGGAAATTCTGCTGAAGCAGCAAGAGAGAATTCTTCAGGGAAATGATAGGACATTTTGATTAAACCCGCTGAAGAACAAATTTCTCTTGTTAAGGGAGGTTGAGGGGAATTGTTTCAGCTCAGTGGTGTTCTCCCTCCTCCCTTCGGCTTCTCCGAGTAACTGAAGCATATAGAGGGTTTTTAGTTTTCTTTCCAGATTTATGTGTCTGTAACCTAATTAAAGCATCACCTCTATGCTGCATTTAGCAATAGCTTATATATTCGCAGAGGGTGATGGAATTTTTTAGCTAACGATGGCGTAAGAAATTACTTTCTGCATACTACTCTTCTACTTCTTAACCTCCTTCATCAATATTTCTAATGCTCTGTTTGGAAATTGTATTTTTTAAAAAGAGCATGTGGACAATGCTTGTGTTGAAACCTGCTTATTCTGTCATAACGATGGGATGTCCCAGTCAAAATTCATGTGTCACAGTGCTAGCCAGTCTGGACATGAAATGGAAGGGTGGTTCTGCCCCAAATGTGCCAAAGGTTCTTTTCCACAGAACACTAGCACTTGAGAAATGTCCTAGTAGTTCAGATCAGTGGTGTTTTTTGAAAGATGTAGTAGTGGAGGATGGTTTGTTCTCCTTTTCTGTGGCAAATAATCTTGTCTGCTAAAATCTAAGAATAACAGGGAGAAGTTGTCCAGCATCTCAAGTGCTGTGTTGCACCATCTCAGTGCAAATGGAGATTCAAGTTGGAAGTGGGAAGGGAAATAGATAAGTAAACCAAAATCTTAAAATTGGCCCTGCCCAAAGTGCAAACATCTGCTTGAGTTTAACTTTTGCTCCATTATTATTACTTAGTGACTGCTCTTTTTCTTTCTCCTTGGAGCTGATGCATCTATCTCCAGGAGAGGCAGTTTATTAATAAGATGGTATTTTATTAGACTTCAATAGTACTTCATAAAACAACTCAAATTGCTTTAGAAATATTTATTAAACTCTGAAGCCCCCAGCTATGAGAACAAGTTCTCACTGGTATATTGGAATCATTGAAATACATCAAATACTTGGGGTTTAATAGCTCATATAGTACAAATAAAAACTCCAAATGTAGTAGAAGACAAAATAATAAGCAATAATAAGTTTTTGATGCTGCTTTTTCATCATGCCATGTGAGAAAATCCAATGGTTTTGGAAGGGTAAGTGAACATTCAAACAATACCCCATTTGTTTAAGTAGTACAACTCCTTCCAGATTAATGTAGAACCTGATAGGTCAAAATGCTTTCTGTGTATTAGATGCACAGCTTGAAAGTAAAGTCATCAGTCTTCAGCAGAGAAGAGTTAACTTCTTCCCCTGTCTTTTCTGCCCCACTCCCATTTTGCTAAGAGAGTTTAGTCTTACACTTAAAGCAGTTGGTAGGGACTCATGAATCTTTATTTCCAGCTCTGTCAGAGAGTGTAAGTGCGATGATGAGTGAATGTGTAATTCTCTTTAAATACAAGTTCTTTGATGCTGTTCCACAACTATGCAAATTACGATTGTCTGGTTTACGTATTGTCAGCCTTTTTTCCTTACCATTACTGTAGATAAAGTTAAGGCTCAAACTTTAGTCTGATTTCTTTAGATCTTACGAAACTACTATTTTCTCTCTTTGATACAAAACATATAGCGGTCATAAATATATTGGTGACATTTGGCAGAACAGGCTTTTCTAAACAGAAAATGTCTCTCCACAACATCCTCATAATTCAAAGACAGGTTTTTAAATACCCTAGTTTCTAGAAAGAAGCCTAACACAAGTAGCTTTGCGAACAGGAAAAACATGTTACAGATCTGGTATTTTTTGTGTATATCCAAAAAGTCTAGATAGTGCAATAGAAGTATTCTTAACTTCAGGGTTAAGTTCTGTCACCTTGTTTACATATTTGGTGTGATATGAAGCATGGAATTTATACTGTAGCTTACTGATTTGCTAAAATACTTCTTCCTTTCCTGAGAGGGACTATATATACATAAAATGCATATATAAAACCCCATGTAGATAGATGGGTGTATGTATATGTGTCTCAGCTTTGGAGATAAACTTGTACAGAAAAATGGATATGTGGAGATCAAAAAATGTTGCAATTGGACCTGAGAGAAGTGCATGAAACTTGCACTTCCTATCTGCTATTTAACATTCAGAATTTCATGCACTAGTTGGGTCAATTCAGATACTTCAGTGTTTGATGAATTACCCTTTCCCTTCGGAAAAGTAATATACCACAAATAGCAAGTAATTTTTTATGTCGACAAATGGCACATTTAAATGAAGAAAACCCCATGCAATCGCATTTCTTTAGTGAACTTCTGCTGTTGTCTTTCCTGTTCTACTCATTGACATTGGTTACCTTTTTTTACTTGCTTGGAGCATATGTGGATAAGCCCCAGGAGGAGAGTGATGGACTCAAAATTGTTTTGGTGGTAATAGTTCCTGGAGCACAGCTGAGACTATTGGTGAGAGCTATTTCATCATGCTTACTGTGGTAGGTAGCTACAGGCTGCCAAATGTAAAGGTTATTATATTTGAGTAGATAATGTTGTTAAAGCCCTCAGAATATTAGAAAAGTGCTATCTAAAGGTTAAATTGTGTTTTGATGGGAGAGAATAATGCAAATTGCATTCCCTTGTTCCTTCTCCTACCACCACTTTCTGTGCTTTGTCTGAGACAGGGTGCTCTTATATGTGTGTGAGTTTCAGCCCTGGCTGGAGGCCTTGAACAGGTAAGCTGTCAGGTAACCTGCCTCTCCTTCTGTACTGCTTAGAGTGCTGACTGTGTCATGCAGCCAAGCAGGTCTCTGCTATACTGACTATGTCTGAAAAGGGCCTTGAGATTTCTTGATGTATCATTACTTCAGTTGCAGGAGTGGGTTTCTCTTTCTCCTGCCTTTGTAGTGCATGCTCATTTGAGAAGGAGAAAGGAAGGAAAGACGTTTTGGCCTCAGTGACACGAATGGTGCTGCAGCTTTGCCTGGGCTTTCGTGATATGCCTCTGGGAAGTGGGTTTTGGCTGGACAGTTCCCCAGCACCACACTGTAGCTACAGCCCTGGAAAGTATCAGCCATGTAAGAGTTATCTCATGGGGCTTTGATTGATAGTCTCAAATCAAAGCTGCTGGTGAGGGTGCAACCCTTGAGTGCCTTTAAGCATCCAGTTCTGTGATTTTATTCCCTCCTTTTTCCTTTTACTTTACTGCTGAGACTCCACTGAGCTTTCATGTAATCAAGATGCTTTTGACTAAGGGCTGTAGAGACGAGACTTGAGCTAGACACAACTCAGAACAGCAGATATAAAAGAAATAAGAAAAGCAAGGTCTGCAGTTCTCTCTGCTACACAATTGCAGCAGAATGTTGTATGTTTTTATAATGTGGCCAGCATTGAGCTCCAAGAAATCTCCTACTGTGTTATAAGGTGCTACTGTATTTCTTAAAACTGGAATGAGAAATGGCTGCTTTTCAGATGCAGGGATGTAACCAATGCTGGAAAATGTTGATCTGGCCCACAGTGTAGTTAGAGATGCATAAAGGATGGAAACTTCTATGTAAGTTTTCAAGATTTTGAGAACTTGATTTCTTTCAACTAGGGAACTAAAAGTTGAAAAATATTTTTCATAAAGGCAAATTCTACAATAAATTTCTTAAGGATAGATCATAATTGTAGTCATACTATTTCTGTTTTATAAAGGGAAGCTCATAAGAAAGAAGTATCTGTTTTGAAACCTCAAACTTAGGAGCTTGACAGTGAGTACAGTTTCCAGTTTTATTGCAAAACAGAGTAGAGGTGGAAATAGATGTTGTTTTTCTTTTAGACTAGTTCTATTAAAGTTTCCCTGATTTAGCTCTAATCATAACCAGATCCAGTGATACTGATAACTGCATTGCTGATCTTTATAATAGAGCATACAGATTTCAATTAAGATAAGGGTCCATCTCATTGTTTTAGGTCCTTCCTCTGTAGGGAGCATTTCTTCCTTTACGTTCTTAAGTAGTGAATGATAGAGAGATAAGACATGGACATTAATTGACGTGTCAAAGGTTTTACAGCAGGTCAGCAATTAAATAAAACATATTCTGAATGATGATAGAGATTTCTGTCTACATTAGACCACAAATCTCTGCCAAATGTGCCTGCAAGCCTAGCAGAAAGATACTTAATGCACTAAATCTTTCAGTTGATGCAGTCATGATTTCTTTTTAAATCATTATTCCAAATGAGGCACCATTCCATGGGCAATTCTTTCTGTAGTTAATAACGTCCTAAGCAGCCGTTGTGATACCCTGTGCTGCACATTGCTGTTCTGCTGCACAGCTTTGGAAATACTAAAACCACTGAATTTCCAAGAGAGAAAAAGAAAATCAACACAGTACTTCAAGCCATTTACTGTTTTGTTCTACTGTAAAATCAAAGTATGGTTTGTTCATGAGGGTGGTTATTTTGTTGCATTAAAAAATGAAACCAAGTATAGAATTTTATTATTCCCCCACCAAATAGGAGTTTTCTCTTTCTTTATTCATGCTCCCACTTCCTTCTGCATTGCCTTGGTTTCTGAGTGCCAGTGTGTGTGTTAACTAGAGCTGCATGTCCTAATACTTGGGGTGAGGATCAGGGGAGAGGATTTCATGTTATTGTTTTATAAATGTGATGTTGTTGTGTAATTCAACTTCACTGTTTCAGACGTTCTCCTGAGTGCCAGCATTAAAAGCTGTTACAATTTGCAAGGCTGGGAAAACGGGATGATAGGAATTGCACGCAGAGTTGGTCCATGGCTGGGCAAGAAAGATGGTCATGGTGCTGGGGTGGGTGACGTATGAACTGGGGCTGAGAGAGGTGGGTTTGTTCAATCTTCAGAAGAGAAAACAGAAGGTTGATTTTTGTGGCTGCCTACGTCTGTCTGAACAGAGGATATAGAAAAGACAGTCTTTTTTTTTTTGCACAGTAGAAGGAAAAGAAAGAGGTAGTGAACATGATTTACAAAAAGGACAGTTCCAGTCAGAAACCTGCCATGTTTTGAGCAGGGAGTTGGTCCAGGTGATGACCAGAGGTCTCTTCCAACATAAAGTAGCCTATGAATCTGTACATGTGTTAGGCTTTCTGTTGTTGACAGCTGAAGGAGGTTTACAATAGTAAGTCAGTCTCAGCACCCACATTCCTAAATTGTTTGGATTTGCTGCTGAGTGATTTGCCTCAGTTTATGCCTTGTATAGTTTGTAAAGTACTCTGCAAATAAAGCTTACCCACAGGAATACTGAGATTTAATCGATGTTTGTCAAATGCTTTGGAATCCTCTAAGGAAATACATTATTTCTGCATTTTCCCTAAAGACTCTTTCCATTTATTATGTGGGTATATACAGTGTTTTTCCATTGTTACTAGTTTATGAATACAGTAATGACAGGTAGGTCTTTTTTCAGGACAGAAAAACCTCAAAGTGGTTCACACATGATTTGTTGACAAAGACTGCCTTTAATTTGTACTGTAAAAGTAAAGACTCTGACGAGCATGTGTGTTTTTTAAGGGCTGTTGCATCATATATTCTGATACTGGGGTAGAAAGACACTTCTGGCATGATGATTCTAATTCAAGCATATGAAAAACGGAAGGAGCAGACGTGAGTTCCAGGTTGAGCAAACACTGGCGCAGTGTCACAGACATTTTTCTGAATCTCTTCAAGTTTAAGTCTTGGTATGTTTTCATTTAAATATCCGTTTGTTTAACAACTGCAGGACTGAGTGTGCATTTGGAGTTTAGTAAGACACTCTGCCCTTAACGTGAACTGAAAATAGGTATTTCAAAAGTAACAGCATCTCACCTGCGATTTATTGTTCACTGATAGCACTTGTCCAGGTGGCGCATCAGCATAGGTGTAATTGCTGTGGCACACTCCGTTATTGTAAAAGCAGCAAAGAGTCAGCTCAGACTTAAACACATCAGCCACATTTCATATGGTGATGGGGGGTGCTGTACATAGCAGGTGATTTCTTGAGAGCTATGGAGACCACCTGCTGCAAGCTGAGTTTGGATGCTGCAGGCATCTCCACACTGCTGTTGTGGTGAGAACACTGACAGGTTGGAAGAAATTCCGGGAAGAGTCCATCAGGGACTGATTTGTGAAAGCAGATTAACGCAAGTGGGTAGAGGTTGTACTGCTTGGCTAAGCGATAGCAGTGGGCGCAGCTGAATTAAATGGCACTTATCACATAAAGTGCTCACAAATGTCACAAAGGAGACAACAGTGCATGTTTAAGGGAGGGAGAACACCAAATATGTCTTTTCCAACCTAGTTGAGTCTGTGATTCTTATGATTCTATTAGAGATTTAATAGAAATGACAGATTCCCTCTAACCTTAGTCCTTTGCAACTGTAAAATAAGCTGGGATTGTGAAGTTCATCTCTTCTAATTTAGACATCAAATGTGTGTATATTTAATTCTGGACTGATCACTCTGAGTTCCTTTATATTCTCTGGAAACATCTCATTTGTGTCCTTTTAGATGTTAAGATTTGATAAATTGCACCTGAGATGCCATCGACTAGTGAAGAGATCTCTGCTGAAGTGGCCAGCTCTGATGCAGATGTCCACATTTATCCGGATGAGTTCCACTATTAGTCATAGTCTTGTGATGATAAAAATTAGAAATTTGCTTCAGAGCTCATGCTTAATTCTGACACTCTGCCCTAACAATAGACTGGGTTTCCCGTACAGTGTTGTGGAGGATACAGAACTGAGTGTTTGTGGCTTGGCTATGTTATATTTTAGTTTAGTGATGCATTTAAATAATGTTAGGTCTGGCCAGACTATCTATATCTGATGACTGATGTAGATTAATTGGGAGACTGGAAGTCTGCATGTCCAGAAAGAAAAGCGGTTTCCTACTCTCTGCTTAAAAGAAATGAGATCTTAATCAGGAGGTTGTCTCCTTTATGCCTGTTTGTGGCCCAGGCAGATGGTGCGCTAATCATCCTTACAAACATAGTGTATTGAGTATAAATAATGTTAAAAACAAGGACGTGGAACAAATAATCTTAAGTTCTGTAGTTACACTGCAAGAAATGCTTCCTCCTGCCACCCCAGGATTCTGTCTGGGAGACAGAGTGGTTGAAAGAGCTGCTTCATCTTGATCTGACAAGCTGGATTTGGGGTTGACAAATAGGTTTTCATTCTTGTTCTAAGTAGGCGTGTGTGTAATATATGTACTTCCATTGTTTACATTTAAATTAAGATGTGTCTTTCTTATTCCCCCCCCCAATCCCCAATGGCACTGCAACTTAAGATCAGCTGTATTTCACCAGAAGGAGACTGCATTTCACCAAAGAATATCTTGCAGCAGAAGGCTGGACAAAACTCTTTGATTGGCATCTAGTGAAAGGGATATGGGAGGCACTTCAGTGAATTTTGGTTACATTTGCAGTCCCAAAGTACATTTGTGCTTTTAATCTTAATTTCCTCCAGACAGTAGGTTATTAAATTTGTAACAGACTGTACAGATCCAAACAACATATTTTGGAAGATTGATCTGGGTGTCTAAGATAAAAAGGCAGACCTCCAGTATACCTCTAGGGGTCTAATGAGTAAGAGAAACCCAAACAAACCTCGTAGACTAGCTGCACCTCAGGTTATTGAGGAAAGCAGCAAAACAAAACCAAAACCCTCATTGCAATAAATTCTCCTATAACCTTCTACTGTGGTGACCCATTGGTTTATGAATGTGAGCAAGATAAACCGTCTGTCAAAACCCAGTAATTTCTCATGTCTCACTTTGCCCTCACCCTGTTCTAGCCCATGGACTACCATGGAAGATGGAAAGCTAAAAAAAAAAAAACAAGGAAGAACTAAACTCAAATTCCATTTGTAACAACTGGAATACACTCTGCAGTTGGGTTTGGAGTGGGTTTTTTTTGTCATAAAGGCTCTGTTAATGCACAGCTGTAGGTGTTACCTTGTTATGGAAATGAGGAGGGCCCCAACCTTCTGCTAGTCTCAGAGGGATGTGGCTGCACAAGGGAAGACAAATTTAAAGGGCAAGTTGAATGGCTGCAACCACCCAGCCCACCTTTCTCTCTACTCTTGTATCCAGGTAAAAGTGATTCTTTCATCATGTTAGTTAAAGCATGTGTCTTCAAAAGTACACCCAATACCCTGAGTATTTACATAAGTGTTACCCCAGGAACATTTCAGGCTCTGCACTTACTTAAGTCTGAGTTCCAGGGTTTGTGTATGGGACAGGAGAGTAAGGTCTTAGCACACAAATAGTGGTGCTTCTCTGGTAAGTCAGCGATCAGCTGGAGCTGACAGTTGCCTCCCGATGATCTCATGAATGGGCAGCCATGGACACAGCGTACCTGGGGTGACATAGATCTTTCTGAGGCTGTTTATGTTTTTCATCTCCACAGCACCCTGCGGTACAGAATTCAGCGATTTAGAAGTGTGCTTGCCGGAACAATGCTCCCTCCTGGTGCATTGACTGGAAATGCTTCAGCACTTGCTTAAAAAAAAAGGTGGACGGTATCTAACTCCTGTCTCTCACTCTTGGGCCTTGCTGGAGGCTTTTCAGAAGCACAAGGATGTGCTGCTTTCCAGATGGGATGGATGTGATGATTCTTCTGTTGAGTGCTTTTCTTGAGCAGCCAGTGATTTCCAAATCTTTCTAATGGATTTCAGTATTAAATGGTTGTCAGCTTATGTGAACTAAACAGTGTCTAGTGCTTGGGGTGCTTTGACAATGACAAACAAAAATGTAAGTGAGGGTCAGTAGCTGTTTGAGTTATGCATGTAGTAAGTGGGATGGCCTGGATACTTCCTTACTTAGGAAATGTTCAGATTGTTTCAACACATGTGGTTTTGTATTGTGTTAGTTTATCCGTTTGTTTTATTCCCTAAGGGATCATTTTGTTAATGCATATCATTGATGGAAATGCATAAAACAAAAACCAAATCTATAGTGTTACCAAATCTCTGCAGCTAATTAAAGGAGGGAATGAATGTAGGGCACTGGAGAAGGTGACTGGATGCCTTGAGCTCAGCCTGCCACTGTAGCACTGATGCTGAAAGTAACATTAAATTTGTTAGTGAAGCACACTGAGCCTACCACCAGTGATAAGGCCGACGAACTTTGCTACTGTCAATCTATATAAGCTGAAAAAAACTAATTTAGAAAGTACAGGTTCCCTGTTGATTGCCTCAGCAGGCTACACGTTTTGAGTAATACATCATTGGATCAACACCACTTCACTTTCAAGGTGCTGAAACTCAATTTGTTTGCAGTGCCACGAAGTCAAGTACACTGTAAAACTGCAGCTCAGTGGTATAAAAAAATAACTGTAAAAACAGACTTTGTGGAAGAATTTAGGTGGTAATGTGATATGTGCATGACTGAAACAGCCATGCTTGCCTAAATTGGTATTTCTTTAACCGCCAAAAGTAACGTGCTACTTGGGCTTTTTTTCCCCCTCCCCTTCAGCAGTTTCATACCTAAATGCAGTTCTGTTATCTGGCTTGGGACAGTTAGAAAAACATTTAGAAGAATGATGGGAGTGGAAACATGCTTGTTATGATCTCTCTGAAAATGATAGGCAGTTCCCAGTGCCAGCAGGTAGTGAACCCAGCTGCACTTCTGGCAGCCAGTGTGGTGTTGCGCTTGGCACAGCTCAAGGACTCAAGTACTGTTGGAAATGGCCAAATAGGTGGGTGTGTTTTCTTACTTCTGCTGTGAGAATAGCAAAGCTTACTCCCTTCAGAGGTGCTGAAGCTAAATTAAAATGTGCAAGGGAGATAAGATTCACTGATGGAAACTGCTAATAACATGAAAAACACAACAAAACCTGGTGAGAAACCTATGTTGTAAGAAACTTTAAAAGTCCCGATTGCTTAAAAAAGATGCCTTTCTGACCTTGAATCAGTGAATATTCACTAATACTTTTGGCATGGCCTAAGGAAGGACCAAAATGATGTAGGTTTTTCTAACCCCAGTCTGCCATCCTATTATCATCACCAGTGACCCAAGAACTTTATGGGCACAAGAGTTTTCCCAACAAAACTCATTTGTTAAAATCATCAAGCTACTTTTCTGTTAAAAGAAAGAATGGAAGGGATGGCATATTTATTACCTGATTATCCTCTATAAAATGTTTCTATATAATGATGCTGTGCTTTAAAAACACCAATTAAAGACCATCAATGAAATATTAAGTCTCTTAATATTGATAACAATTATAAATTATATCTGTCATGAAAAAGGACATTTGTTAGAATTGTCATTCTACTTCTATACTGAATTCAGGCAGGATTGAGAAGAGTGTTGTCTTGAGAAGGGATGTTTGTACTGAT
This sequence comes from Strigops habroptila, assembly GCF_004027225.2. Classification (NCBI taxonomy): domain Eukaryota; kingdom Metazoa; phylum Chordata; class Aves; order Psittaciformes; family Psittacidae; genus Strigops; species Strigops habroptila. The sequence goes on from NC_044278.2 coordinate 14,133,399, forward strand.
AATAACTGTTTTGCCAGCTGAGCCTTATGCACAGTATAGCGCATTTTCTCTTGTGAGGCCAAGGTATATGAATGAGGGTGTTCTATTATAGTAGAATAATGGTATAGTGACAGGAAGTTGATGGGATGCCCCAGAGGAGTTCCCTAGCACTAAATGAGGATAATGTCACCCAGCAAAGACGTCTCTTCCTGAAATTTGTCATTTATTTATATTGCAACAGTTTAAGACTCTACAGATTGATGAAAATAAGGCTTTGTTGTAGGTTGTTTTTTGTTTCCTGTTATGTTACTAAAATGAACATATAATCATGAGTCATTATGATAGAAGGGATTTGTAAACTTCATATTATTGTGTCAAGATGACTTGGAACAGGAGGGGAAAAATGCACAAGGCAGGAGTACATTATCATGACAAACAGTGCATCCAAAGAACACAGTGAGTGGGGAAGATGGGTGTCCTTTTGCCAAATAACAGGAAATCAATTTTTATTATTTATAATCTTAACACAATCCGGATGGACGTTATCTGAAGTCACAAGGCGTATGCACCTAATGTTATTGCAAAATACCAGGAACAGATACTCTAGTTTAAGTTGTAGTTGAATAATAGTATTAAGGAAAGTGCTCTCTCCTGTTAAAAAATACCTAAGGGGAAACAAGATTGTGACCTGGACGGATGTTTGAGATGAGAAGGCCTAAACTTTCAGTAATGAGTTCCCCAAAATATCAGAAAGGTCTTAAATTCAAAAAGCTAAGTTTAAAATAAAAAATTGATTGGGGGTGGGGAGGGAGGTTGAATAAAAAGAAGACAAAGTTTCAAGGTAAAACAGGTCATTTCTCTGACAAACTTCTGCACCACCTGCAGTGTTCTTGCAGCTGCATTCTTGCATCCTAACTTTGTTCCAGGTCAGTGAAAACCAAGATTTTGCTGCTTTCTCGATTGCAGCAAATTCTATCTTTCCCTCGTCCTGCCATATCCTGCTGTCAGGCAGCTTTTTCTCCCTCAAGTGGAATTTGCTGCCCTTGAGGGAAGGAGCGGTTTCCCTCTTCCATGTCCCATCCTTCCCAGGAGAACATGATGTCTGAACCGAGAACAGATAAATCAGATGCTGATCTGTCTACTCTGTGAGAGGGAGCTGGGGCTGGTCTGCAGCAGCTTTTCTGCGAGCAGAGGGTTGCTCACTCTCGTCTCACTGAAGGACACAGTTGCCAACAGGAGGAGCAAGAAAGAGCTGCACCTCTGGGTTTCTCTGGCCACATCAGATGGTGCAGTTACTTGGGCTGTCTTGGCTGCAGAAGAAACATTGCAGCTACTCAGGAGGATCATTCAGTATGGTGTTTGGAGTATGCTTTATTGTTTTAAACAGTATCAGTTGGCAAAAAATGCATACTTCTCGATGGAATAATAGTAGCTTGTTAGTAACTCTTAGCTAATAAAAGCCTAGTGACAGTCACAAGGAATCCTGTTGTCTCAAGAGTGGATGCTGGCAGGCTCCTGGGTTGTTATTCAGGAGGCTCCGGAGATCTGGAACAAATACCTGTCACATGAAGGAGGCTGTCACCGGTACCTACAGACAGCAGCTCCTGTGGCAGGCGAGCGGTACTCCAGTAGTGAGCCTGGCAGTTTCCCTAGTGACATGTTTTCATCATGGTGACTGCGTGTCGTGCAGAGCCCTTAAATGAGGTTGTGTGCCTACCGTTGTCAGAGCACATCTTTGACTTCATAATCTCTAATCTGCCAGGACCGACTTAGGGGAGTTTCTCTGATATGAAATGAGCTTTGTTAAACTATCCATGCCTAATTGCAGATCACTCACTGCAGGATTTCTTCAGGGGAAGACGCTGTAAAATACTTGGAAAATACAAGTACAAGGTGTAGGGGTAGAAATGCCCCAGACCTACACAGCTGCCCTGCTGCACGGGGACATTTTGTGGTGTCCCTTTGCCGTTGCCTCACAGCTTTCAGCAGCACCTGCATGTCCCACTGATCTGATGCACAGTTTGACAAGGGAGCAGGGCTGATGGGCTTCCCACAGAGTGGAGGCACCCATAGCTGCTGATGGAGAAAGCAGAGGTTTTGCTAATGATGACCCTGTGAATTAGGGGAAGCAAAGCAAAGGCTGCTGCTCCCTTGTGGACAGAAGCCTGATGTATTTTAGCGAATGAAGAGAAGGAAAAAGCTTTCAAGCTAAGCCATAGACACAGAGTCACCCAGAGCAAAGGACAGAAATGGTTTGGTCCCTCCAGCACGTAACACAACAGTTAAATTGATTGAACTAAGCTGGCATCTTCCTCTGGAGGAGGGCTGTTTGAAACAAACCAGTGTGACAGTCGTGGACTGTTGGTCAGCCTGCTGGGCTTTTGGTGAGGTGCAGTGATTTAGGGGATTTAAAAGGGAAAGAGGCTGAACTGAGACCTGGTACAGCTGTACCTGCTTTCCTTTCCTTTGTTTTTAAAGCAGAACGACTCGCTCAATTTTCATTACAACAATAGGCTGTTGAGAATACATTTGTCTATCCGTAAATCGCAACTTTCCTACTTTGTAGTTAGATTTCATGCACAAACCTAGTGAAACTGTCAGGCTTTATACATAGGGTAGTTTGTTTAGAGTGGTGCGTTTGCAGAATTCGTAAAGGGAAGGGGAATGGAACCATGAATGCATTGCTGCAGTTTGGGAAGTGACTTGTAAGTCCTTGATTTAGAGCAACTGCCTGGGTTAAATGGGAAGAGGGAAGTGGAGGACTCCCGTGCTATGCCTACAGCTGAGCTGAGCTGTTCTTTGGCTACCTCCTGATTTGGCTGGACTCAGGACTGCTCTGCCTTGCCCCCGACTCTTACGATTGGACTTAAAAGGAGGGAGATCTTTGTGCTTTTCACCTCTATTCTGCTTTGACTGAAGTAACTGAGAGTCTGTCATACAGAAATGCAATATGCAAATAATACAACCATGATGTAGTGTTTGAAGTTTGTGGTGTTACTAAAATAGTATCCATACAAAATAGCAATTTTACTACTTTGTCTTCTGCTGTTTGAGTCAGTTTTGAACTTCAGTCTTTTACTTATTATTTAAGTAACAGCAAACTACGATAGCCAAGCAAGCGTAGCAATAATATTTGAAGGAGATGACTTAATAGACAATGTATTTGAATATGAATTCTTTTGCTGTTACACTTTGGAGCTAGCCCTGGAGAGCTGCTGATGGAAATTTGTAAGGTCATGACTGACTTGATGGTGTAGTTATAAATTCCTGCTGAACATTAAGTACATTGCTATTCTTCTCATCTCTGTTTGGTCATTAAGGAAACTGAAGAACGTGGTGTCAGAAGTGTGGAGTGAGCATGAATTTAGGAAGACTTCAGAAAAGGTCACAGAAAATAAAGGGAAGGGGAAATAAAAGAGGAATTGTAGAAGCTCAAAGCTTTCTTACACAGATTTTATAAGTAGATATCTTATGTTCACTTTTTAAGTCTCAAAAGTTTATTGCATATCTTGTATACCAGGAGAGCAAACGTATGCCCTTGATCCTGAGATTGTACTGGAATTTGGGGTTAAGATATGTGTTAAGCATAAATGCTATCAATCAGTTACTTGTTGACAGCAGGTGTCAGTCATATGGGCTGAACTCTTAATTGTAGCAAACAGTGTGCTCTGGTAGGCAAATACACGTACAAAGTAGATTGTTATACTTCTCAGGGACAAAATTCAGTCTCTTGTCCTAGATGCCTTAGTTATCTTTTCTGTCCCAACTCTTCATTATTTACCCCTGTTTTCGTAGTGCTTCCCATGGTTCCTTCTTATATCCAGTTCTTCTTTTGTATCTTGATTCAGCTTCTTAACCCAGGCTTAACCCTGGATGGTTTCAGTGGTGTCTTCCAGTACTGGCTTTTCATCTGTCCTGCCACATTCTTCCTATCTTGCTAGTTCACAGTCCTGGTCACTTTGCCCACGTGACTACTGTCCTCTGCTAACCACAACACTCCCAATTTGCCTTTTGCAGTTCCCATCAGTTTTCAGTCCTAGTTACATTGTCCCTTTTTCCACTTTGTGTCATAAATTGTCTCTTTTACTTCTGAGCATGTCAGACATTTTGTTATCTCTACATTTACATTAGGTGTCTTTCTAAGCTCTGTTGCCTTGGCACCAGCAGGAGGGTTACCAGAAGATCAGAAAAGTAGTTTTGGGGCAAGGGCATGTGCGTGTGGCTTGAGCATCTTTTCACTGCAACAGCAAAGATACAGTAATCCACGTCTGTTAAATGATGGCTCCTGCATCTCAAGTTTTTCATATAAAAAGTGACCAGAACCTGGCTGAGGTGGAACCAAGTACTTGACGAAATTACAGGCAGACTTGGACATAGGTGAGATTAGTTTTTCATTCTAGAGTCGTTCAAAATCTCTCCTTCCAGAGACAAGATGGTGTGACTTTCTCTGTCCTAGAGTTGTTTCCCTTCTGGAAATATGTGAATATTGCTTTATTTTACTAGGAATCATCTCTTTCACTTAACTGGTTAGTAAATAATTTACTGCTTCACTGAGGTCAAAACCTTCCTTCCTTCCCTCAGTAAAGTTTCTTTTTTCCTATGAACCTTTTGTTCTATATCAGTCCCTACATTAGAAGCCTTTGTAATATGAGCATCTAAACACTATAGTTGTATGTAGCTTATTGCTGAGTCTCGACTTGTCCAAGACAGTTGGGTGACAACAGGCTTGAGGAGTTGCCCACCTTCTTCCTTTATAGATGACCTATAACCTGTTCCCAAACTTGTGAGAAATTTATGTGGCATTTTGTATTACTAAATCGCATTCAATTTAAACTCTCCAGTTCTCAAGGTTATCCAGTGAAACAGGTTCTTACCTATTCTTCTGTGCTTTACAATGAAACAAAGTTAAGTGATGGGGTGATGGGTTTGTAAATTGACATTTTTACTAGCTCAGCTATTGCTGTAAGGACGTGGTTGATTAATGGTCAGGAATAACTTACAACTGTTCACTCTGGTATTGGTTTTCTTGTCACACATGATCTGGTTAATTAATATCTTCACATTTTAAAAACAACTGTGCATGGTGAAACTGAAGGCAACTTCCTTCAGAAAATAATGCATTAATACAGTGCTGTGTTGCTCTGCTGTTATGACCAGCATGCAGGCTACTTTTTTTTTTGTAATAGTGACCTTTTCCACCAGGGCATGTGCTAAATGGCAGCCAGCTATGCATCAGGAAACAATTATGCCTGGCGGTGCAACTGTTTGTATGTTCACGAGGTCTTTGAGGTCTTTAATTTTCCCTGGCATTTAATCTGAACTGTGCACTGGAAAGGAACCAGCTTTTAAAAAACAAGCACACCAATATTTTTGGAATTCAGACATGAAAATAATGATGTTGAATGACTGTTTTTATGCTGTATGATTTCTGTGGAGATGACTGTATTATCATTGATCAACTGTATTATTAAATGTTAGAGAAAATATTGTTGCCATTTATTTCCAATTTCAGAATTGATTTGCTGTTTGGCAAATTACCTGAAGGAAACATTTTTCAAAGGCCTGTGTAGAAATAGTCAGTAAACCTCCATTAAAAGTTAACAGGAATTGGGCACTTATTTCTCTACCTTTTCCCCTGCTCATAGCTGGTGGATTAAATATTTGCAGGTTGGTTTTTTTTTTTCTTGTTCTTTGGCATGATTATTCAAGAAATGCATGCACAGAATGATCCTAATTATTATTTGCTTCTCTCTTGCTATTGATCCAAGGTCATCCCTCTAAAAAGCTGAACTCCACTTATTGTAGAGGTGCAGAGCTGAAACTACTTGTGGCAAGTTTAATCATTGTTTACTATATGGTGGAAAAGGACACAGGTACGGTGGTGGCGATGGTGTTATAAAAACCATCTAGGACAAGATAATGCAGCATCAAATGTCCTAGAGAAACATCTGCATCCTTGTTTAGTAAGCTTGCCCCTGCTGCTTTCTCAGATGCTCTTTATTGGTGGGTCCTAAGCCATGTGCTTATGTTATTTCTTGAGTCAAGTCTTGAAATAATAATTTTCACACTTAACTGATGCCAAAAGACATCCGGTACGTGCTGTACCACGTATATCTCAGTGCTTTGTATAGAAAAATGAGTGCTCTGTCACATGCTGGTTGCTGTTGCACCGAGTGTGTATTTTGTACATTGTGTTGTGGGGGGAACTGTCCTTGTGCTGAGTAGCCTCTAGTTACCAAGTACTGAAATCTTTCTTACAAAAAGCTAACCACATCTCAGAGCGGAGGTTTCCTTCAGAGGTTCAGAAGGGCTTGGAAGGCAGTCTGCTTCCTGATGATGAGTGAGGTTTTGGGGAGGTTGTCTCTTTGTTTTTCAGGAAAGAAAAAGGGGAGGAGGTGATTTCGGAGGGCTTTTCTGTTTTTCTTCCCGGAGCTACAAAAATGCTCTATTTTTCAATGTAAGAAGAAAAGACTGTTGTGGTTTTTATGTTTTGTTATCACTACATAGAATTGACAAATAGGTTGCAGTGTAATCCCAGAAATGTTTTGAGATGAATTCCTTACAGTTCCTATTTATAACAGAAGTCAAGTCTGTATCTCAGCAGGACTTTCTAGTTCTTTGCATGGGTGAGACCAGTTTTATTTGTTCTTTTCATTTACATTGGGAATTGAGCTCGTTATTAATTTAAGCAGGGTCAGGAATCATGTTGTTGTGAAATCCTTGGTTTTACAGATGAGCAGCTCAAGTAATAAAAGGTTTTTTAATTTTGTCATGGCTGTGTTTTCTTTTCAGAAACGCCCTGATTTTGCATGCACCAGATCTTAAGCATTTAATTGTTCCCATTTTCGTGACATTTGAGTTAAAAAGAAACAAACTACTCACATACTTGCCTGTTAATACGTGCTTTAACTGTTCTGTTTGAATATTCAGTACTTTGCCAATGAGAAAGTTACTGCGTAATAGCACAAATTTACCAGCTGTTAAAAGTAGTTTGGCATGTTTAGTTGTTTCCTTTGGGTCCTGTGATTTTTAAACAAATCATGTCATTTGTAGTTCCTGGCCAATATTTCTTCTCCTAACTTCTGTGACTTAGAACGCTACAAAAAAAGTCAGTATCAGACCTGGATTGGAACCCATTTTTAATTAGAAGCAGATAAAACATCCAATACAAAGTTCCTTGACAAAAAGGAAAAAACCCAACACTCCTCCCCATTCAATCTTCTCCATATTTTTTCCCAATCTTATCCATTGCTGAGCAAATGCCTTGTTTCCCCACTTACACTTGAGAGAAGCAGCATTGTGAAAATGCAGTGTCCACATATGCAAAAGCCTCTACTGATACAGCATCTTAGTGATGCATTTTCATTCAGCTCTGAGTAACAGCAGTCGCTTTTGCTGCTTTTTCTGTCAAATGTGGTATTTCTACAGCGTCCCGGGTTCAGCTGTAACAGTTATTCTCCTTTTTAGTAGCTGATGCAGTGCTGTGTTTTCAACATATAGTTAAAATAGTACCTTGCAATAGATAGCTATATCTGCAATAGATTGAAATACACCTACATCCTGTTGCATAGGGTGAATGTAATGTAGTATATTTTTGGTAGACAGGTTTAGTAAAATCTTTTCAATTGTGAGGTATGAAGGAGCAATAGAGGATTAGCTTTTTTTTTTTTTTAATACATGGGTCTGGATAAAGGCTATAAAGGTTCTTGTCAGTTGTTACCTATTGAAACTATAACAGTCTCCAGCCCCTCTTTAGAAAGGCTTTACTAGATTTTAACATCTTTTTTTGTACAGTTGCTATATTCTACTCTAGCCAGAGAGACTGAGTTCCTTTAACCTTGTACAAATAGAAAACATTTGGAGTCATGTAGTTGGAAAACTTGCCTTCAGTCAAGTAATCTAAATCTATGTACTTGGGCTGGACTTGGGTGCTTGCGTACCTCCCACTGTTTCTGGCTGTACTGGAACTGAGTGCTTGCAAAAGAAAGGTTTTGGATTCAAATTGATTCAAATTACCAGAGTTCAGGTAATTTGTAAATTTTAGAAAGATATCGTGTATCTTTCATATATGTATCTATCCACCTTGATTCTAAAGGATAAATGGTGCTTTACTAACCAACAGTGCCATTGATGAAATAAAATGTGGGGTTTTTTCCAGTAAACAAATGGTATTAAGTGGCCATTCTTACATTGGAGATGAACTTCATGAGCGACCACCTGTTGATTATGTTGTGTTGTAGTGGTAATTGTTGGGGAGAAATGATAAACTGCATCAGGATTGATAAAATAATTTTTATTTTTCCCAAGCAATTACTGGGAAGTCTATTTATGTGTAGGTAGGTAGCTAAAAATATGCTAGTATTTTTTACGATTGGTGGTGATATGTATGTTGTATTTATAGTGTTCATGGCAGAATAACAAGAATTTCAGTCTGAGATTCTTCCTATTCCTTTTGCCTTTGTTTTAATTATAAAATATCTCTATATGTGGAGATTTTTCTTCTTCATTTCTTAGTTTACACCACAGTGGAGTCTGAAGAGTGAGGTACCTGTATTACATACAAATAAGCAACGCAGCCTGGTGCCTGAACTGTTCTTATGTTGCACCTGAGAAGTTAAGATGTCCCTTTCCGTACTGTCCTTAGATTACTGCTGCCTTTGCTTTCTGTCACTAAATGGATTGTAAAAGTTTTTTTTCCTGTGATGGATGCAGCCTGTCGTGCTGCTTTTAACTGACTTTAGTTCCAAGCCAGTGGGCTGGGCTTCCCAGTTAGCTACAGGAAAATGTCAGCTGACCATGAGAAGAGACTCAGCTCAGCAGAACAAATTATGTTCAGTTGCAGTAGACAGTGAACCATATGGAAATGGCTTTGCAGTTGCCCCTGTGTAAATCCTATCTGGGAAAGGTCCTTAAAGATGTTGCCCTCTCATGCTTTGCAGATCATGTAAGCCCATCGGCCAGCAGCTTCTTGGAGTCCCCTGTTTCTCTGTGACCTGACATTTGCTTTCCTCTGATGGCCTTTTTGCCAGGTTTTTCTGTATTAGAAAATAGAATATAACATGAGGTTGGGGAAATAACGAATCTGTTTCATGAAGGGCTTATTGCAGATGTGTGTCCCCAGACCCTGCGAATGAACAGTGTGACAGGACTCTCAGAAATACCATACAAGTGCTTCCGGAACTTGCCTTGCTGTGGGAAACTTCCTTTAAAGGGAAGTTTTGGGGGAAGATACCTGGGCAACTTCTTGTCTTCCAGAGACAGGCTGCTAGGCTGATGTATTTCTCATAAAGTAACAGGACATCACATCAGCTACCTGCAGGAGAATGGAGCACTCTGACTCCTGCGCTCTTATGTGACTTCAGTCAGAATCCAGCAAATTTAATAGAGTTACTTTATCGATATGAATAAGCCTTAGGTCAAGCCTTAATTTACACCTGTGGTCCTGTGCTTTTAGTCAATCAATAAAGTGGTTTTTTCCTGTATGTCTCTTGAACTCACAGGTTCACATTAGCAACTACTTTCGAAGAGTGCTGGTAATATGAACAAACACACTGAATCTTTTCAAGTTTCTGATAAGGGTGAGTGAAATTTCAGGTTTCTAGAGAACAGGGCTTAAACACCGTAAGACTTGGCTTTACAGTTGTAAAATAGTTTAGTGTCCCCTAAGTTGTGTCTTACTGTCCGTATTTGGGTTATTTGCCTTGTTGAAAATGAGGCATTCAAACCCTTTATTGATACAGTTCAGGTTGTCTTTTTGTCCTTCATACTATTTTAGGTCTTTCAGTGTTGATCTCTTACAGCAGAGATTGATAGCCTTTAATCTTTCCTAAGCTTTTGCCAGTTTAAGACCATGGTGATCTCACTTGTCAGTCTTACAGATATAAATGGGTTATAAGACCATTTTCTGTCTCTTTTTTTTTTTTTTTTGTTGTTCTTTTTTATTATATTATTAACTTTTCTAATTAATTAATCTAAATGTCATGGGGAGAGTAGTTGGGGAGGGAGGGGCTGGTGTAAAAACAACCCGGAAGAAGATTGTATCAGACACATTTCTGTTTGCCCTTGACAAGCAGTTAATACTGCCTGCACTAATCCTTAGCCCTCTCCTTTAAGTTGTCTTTGCCTTTGATTTATCAGGCAGCTGACCCTGGCCGATCCCTGTCAGCGGCAGTTCAGAGGGGCTCTCACAAAACAGGGGCCTCTGATCTGACAGATAGATTGTGAGGCAGAGATCTCCCTAACAAGGGCTAAAGCCCTTTCCCAGGGAGCTTGCGGCAGTGGCTCTGGGGGAAGGATGAGGCAAGTGCACCCTGCGCGGGCACGAGGGCTGAGCGCAATGGGAGGCAAAACCAGGCTCACTGCTTCTTGCCTAATGAGCCTGACAAGGGAAACAACTATATTTGATTTAAAAGCTGTTAAGTGAAGGTCAATTGCCAATGATTGTCCTAAGTAAAAACAAATACTGAAAGGATATTGCAAGTCCAGGCTGGACTCTGTTGAAGTAGGATAATTAGAAGATAGAACTGTCAATTAAAATCTACAGGGAAGAAGTTGGTGTTGGTTATGGGATAAACTAAATTAAAACCAACCACCAAAAAAACAACTGAAAATATGGGTGCTAATTTGCATAACTCCTCATTTAGTGTGAAATCTTTGTTTTAAAAGCAAACGCTGTCCCTTGCAGTAAACTGGGATGTTATTTTAGTTCTACAGCCGTA